>NC_091106.1:1633928-1960714 GCF_024713975.1 Paralichthys olivaceus
CTCTGGCATGAACGAGTTCAACTCTGCTGCCAACTTGGACAGAACGCGCAGCTGAAACTACACAAAGAAACACGGCATGATTAACACAGGACAGAGGAGATTTGTGCTGCACTGATTAAATAAAGAGCATAGCTATGGTCTTTACACCTGCATGTGTGAAAATAAGTTGATAAAAGTTCTAGTGCACCGTCACTTGATCTCACTGTTGTTTGGATCTGAGGAATACGTTTGAAAATAAAAATTCTAAGGGATGGATGGTCTTGACTGGGTGCTAACAGTAAATAAATCTGGACCATATGGAATAAACTGACCAGACACTTAGTTTGATGTTATTTTGTTAGTATATGACTATACACAAGTACTATTTTACAGATTGTATGAGTGATCTATGAAAGAGAATGAGCTGCACAAAGATGCACTGTATGAATGTGTGTGAATGTAAAACTGTAAAGAGCTTTGAGTGGTCATCAAGACTAGTAAAGCTTTATATATAAATGCCAACCATTTACTATTTTACCAGTTTAGAATTTAGTATATAATATAGTCCTCACTGTCGCTGTATGGCAACATTCTCCTCATCGCAAAGTCTGTGTGATGATGTGCATGTAAGGAAACATACCGATGTGCCCAGGTACTGTAGGACAATCCTTCCAGAGGCATCTCTGGACAGACACTAAAACACAGGACAAAATATCATCTGTAGTGATTACCACAGATCATCGAGGCCAACCACACAAGATGTAATTAACAACCAATCTGCCTGTGTGAGTGTGTGTGTGTGTTACCTGGAGCATTCTCTGTGTGCCATTGATGGTGATTGGCAGCAGTGGGGAGGCCAGGTTCCACTGTCCACTGACTTCCATTGTTCCTCCATCCACCTCTACCTGAATGACACACATTGTTTTGTTCTTAAGTTTCCTTATAGTCATAAGAGATCATTAGAGTCACTTTGTTAGATGCTGATGTGTTTCATTTGTTCATGGATGCACATTAAATACTCACAGTATAAACATTTCCGGATTTGGTCACCTCCATGGCATGGATTCCCTCCCCCAGCTCCACACACAGCTCCCAGTGGTTACATTCCACAGGGGTGGAGGAAACTCTGCAAAACACACATGTCCATTTAAATTCATAAGTGCCAAAGCATCTGAGCTCCTCCTTCCTCTGGAGACCCATCCACTTGATTTATACCACATAGATGGCTCATCATCACAGGGACGACATTTTATAGTTCCAACTTGTCAACTGTGTCACCCAAAGGTGTTTAAATATGTTTCTAGTATTGAGGTGGTACTGTGAAATGTTGATCATCTCTTAAGACATAACCAATGGTAAATATCAGATTTATTCTTGTGTGCTCAACAACGACCTATACACTGCATATTTTAGAAAATGAGTGATGGTTGGGGCGGTGTGCAGCACACTGACATGAAGCTTTCCGAGTGTCCTCACCTTAAGTTGCCCAGGACCTTCTGTGAACGGAGCTGAGCGGTGATGTGGAGCGCCGCTGCCGAGGCCAGCAGCTCCCTGCGGTTATCCACCTCCAGCTGGTGACCATTGAAGCCGTCAGGATAAACCTCCGGCAGAAAGTTAGTGCTTATGTCCCCAGAGATAAAGCGAGGGTGGGTGATGATTTCCCGCAGGAGAGGAATGTTGTGGGTCACACCTGGAGAGAGGACACATGACAAACAACAACAAAGGAAACATTGGTCCAATTAAAACGTGACTTTAAATCTGTGGAGTCAGCGAATGTTTACTATAAACATTAGTTGGTGTACCTCTGATAACATAGTTATCCAGTGCATCTTCCATCTTGGCAAGAGCTTCCGCTCGCGTCGCTCCATAAGTAACCAACTACAAACAGATACCACAGGAAATTATTACAGAACCATGAACTCTGTGCAGCAGCTTTCTGCGCCTGCTTTCTTGTTGTGACAACATGTTTCTAAAGATATGAAACACACCATTTCCAAATCAAAACCATCACTTCTCCACTGACCTTAGAGATCATGGGATCATAGTAGATGCTGATGTCACTGCCCTCCTGAATACCACTGTCTACACGGACCTGACAGGACGAGGGACAGAAAAGAAAGTGTTAATATTACCAGGACAGGTGCTTGTCTCTCATGGACATTTGGGTGGATTGTGTGTGAAGAGAAACTTTTTCTTAAATGATCTTCTCTAATGCAGCTCTACTTTGTTATAAAAGATGACATAATTATGAGTCTCTCTCATTCACACTTACATTGCTGAGATTGAGTGGCTCTTGGTATTGGGACAAGCGTCCGATGGAGGGAAGACCAAAAGACTTGTAAGGATCCTACCAGAGTAAAGCAGAGTAAAACAGATGGATCAATGGAAAATACAGTCACTGCTCAGATGAGTTCCCAGCAACAGAAATCTCAGGTTTCGTTCAGGTAAGGTGGTGGTGCAGAGGCAGGATGGGACATAGTCATTCTACTGCAGAGATCACATGTTTTTGTTAACAGCACATCCACACCGGTTTCGGCCCTAATCACGAAAGCTCTCAAAACCTTTGTCGATGTACGTTTCTACGTGTCACCCACTTTTCCATCCGGGTTCCACAGGTTCACATGGATATCATCTAGAGTTTTTACTGGGGGACTGGCAGGAGAACCTCTGAAGAAAGTCCAGAAGCTCCAGTCCAACATTTGCCATCTTACATACAGCCCCCCCCAGATTATCCAGAGTTCAGTGAATGTCTAAAAGCAGCTTTAGGGAAATAAATCCAGCAGGATGTACCTCTGCGTAGACGCGACTCTCTATAGCCCAGCCGTTTATTGGGATGTCTTCCTGTTTGTGCTGCAGCTGGTAACCCTTGGCGACCCTGATCATCTGCTCCACCAGGTCCAGGCCAGTAATGCATTCTGTGATTGGATGTTCCACCTGGGGTCAAAGGTTAAAAACAGAAGATACTGGTTTCTGTTAGCATATAGCAGTGTGTTTCTTCATCAGCAGGTAGAGTTTGCTCAGTTTTCATTGAGATGGTTATTTATGGGTGTAGTCAAACTCCTTGCACTAATGATGACTGAACTGGAGTTAAAAGCTCTGATAAAAACCTGTACGTAGATTTAAGATTATATTCCACACCACAGCTGTGAAAAGAAAGAAAATGCTTCAAAACAATCTTTACATACCATTTTATATAACCTGTTGTTAAATGTCTTATGGTAGACAGCTGGGCCATCACTGCTCTTAGATTCAAACAGCAACAATAATATCAACATCAACTGGAAATGTCACTCAGTAGAGTGCATACCTACACCAAGGCCCCACAGTCCCCTTATGAAACCACATTTAAATTCACTAGATTTTTTATTTGGGTCTGCACCAAATTGCACACACTCAAAAATAAATATGAGTCATCTTAACATTTCTGATCTCTCATGTCTAAGATCCATGAATTATTCTCTTAGAAATCAATACAAATTAAAAAAAAATATCTAACAATGTTAATCAATCAATCAAATTTTATTTGTATTGCCCATATTCACAAAAAACAAAGAAAGTGTGTAATCCTGCTAACAATCTAACAAACAAACAAAACTCAGACAAACTAAAATGACAAAACAAACATTATGGTTCTCTCCCTTTGGGCTGGAAGGAACCCTAATTAAAAGGAGAATTTAAACCCAACTATAGTCCACATGTATACACAGACAGACAGACACACAGACAGACTGACTGACAGACAGACAGCTCTAGATTGACCTGTAGTCTTGTGTTCATCTCCAGGAAGAAGAAGTTCTTTTTAGAATCCACCAGGAACTCCACAGTGCCAGCAGACGAGTACGCCACTGCCTTGGCCAGCTGCACTGCCTGCTCACCCATCGCCCGCCGTGTCACTGGGTCCAGGAAAGTGCTGGTTAAGACACAACACAGGACAGACTCAGTGATGTGAATGGAGTCTAAAAGCTAACTCCATAGCTTTACAACAAAACCATTTATCTTTTTAAAAATGCATTAATACAACGTGTATATTTAACCCCATATCTTTGGTGCTGATCATTGTGCAGGTGGCCAGGGTGCTAAGATAAACACAGTAGACTTGCTGAGCACTTTATTAGGAACACAGTGCACCTGATTATTCATGCGAAGCGATGATTGGAATCGAAACCACTGAGTCTGGTTGGAGGACAACGTGCTCTATCTCCAGAGCCACAGCCAAATGAGACAGATGAACAGATAACCCAAACTCATGATGTCACAGAGACATTAGGACATCCAGCAGTGATAACAACAGGTGTCTAACATGCTGGCTAAGCTGTTCAAGAAAAGTACAATATGTCAGAGTTTCGCTTTAGCTACGCTCCTGAAGAACATGAGAGCTGCAGGTTGCAGCATAGCACAGAAACAATGATATATATTGAAACCTCTGGTCTACATTTCCACCTCATTCAAGTTATCATTAGTTTTCCATGCATTTTTTTTTTACACGTCTTTTGTAAAAGCCATTTGCCCTTGTTGAATTCAAACAAACAGTGGCCAAGAGCAGACAGTGTGTGTCACTAACCTGGGAGCCTCCTCCACCACCTTCTGGTTTCTCCTCTGAATAGAGCACTCCCTCTCATTCAGCCACAGAGCGTTACCATGTTTATCAGCCAGCACCTGTAAAAAGCCCACAATGTTTGCTAGCTCTTTCTTGAGAAGAACAAACATCAGCAATTTGTTTTGTCATTTTTGTCACTACATTCTCTCACTTTACCAAATTTCACAGGAATTCTGTCACGAAAATAAAAACTAAGGCTATGTTACCTATTTTTCTTGCAATCTAGTATTTATTCAGTTCTTTTCTGGTCTGCCCTTGTTTTTTCTTTTTATCAGACATCTGTGAATCAATAAACTGCACTGTAACCTCAATGAAAAGGGCTTAACGAATCACGTTGGACTGATTCATATAAAATGTGGTTGTTTGAGCTGTAATGAATACGTGACTTGCTCCATCTCATAAGGTTCATATACTTTGGATCCATCCTAGATGTCCATGAGTTTTCACGTGTTCTCAGACAGAACAAGAAAAAGAACTGACGCTTAGTTTGTAAAATAATTTTAATAAATGATTAATCTATTACTGAGCATTCAAATGGCCGACTGAGTCCCCTCTCATGCTGTGTGTGCATTATATGACATGTGTGCATGTGTCTTATACCTGTATCTCTATATGTCTGGGGTTGTCTATGTACTTCTCAATGAGCAACCTGTCGTCTCCAAAGCTGGATGCTGCCTCCTGGGATGAGAACCGGAAACCCTCCCTGCAAAGACAGACGCACGCACAGACACATGCACACACAAATTGCAGCAGTTATAAATGCTGCAGAAACAAGCATTGGCCTGTAGGAACATCTAAGCAGTAGGAGGAGACAGTGAGGCAGAAATTCAGGGAGATGAAGTAGATTTAAGTTCAAATTTTAAGAATTTTAATAGTAATTGTGTTTTGAAGCATGTGATGTAAAACCTTAAGAATACTAAAGGAAGACTAGTAGTAACCAGTTGCATTAGCTGTAATAAAAAAACAGTGACATCAGTAAGAATTCAGACCACTTTTCCCCTTTACTGTAAGGTAGATATAATGTTAAATGGATAAAACCAGGTTACACTAAAGTGAAAATATGTTTTTAGAATTTTACTTTGCAACAAATTGTGGAAGGTGCATCCTGCTTTCTTTTACATTGCTTGAGATGTGTCCAGAATTTGGCAAACAGAATTGATTTGAAATAATGAAATAAAAGATTATTATGAATTTGGAAACAAAGACAGCAAATTAATAGACGAATTAAGACAGAGAATTTTCTGTTGATTTATATGAAACATAAACAATATCAAGCATTATTTTTTAAGAATATTGGATAATCACATGTAATACCTCAACACAGACTCTGAGTTGCATCAACTTAAAAACGTTACAATTTTATCTGAGGTGGGTCTCAAAAATGGTCATCCAATGCTAGACCTAATGAATCCCATGACAGCCAAACTTAAAGCACGACACCAAGTGTTAGATGTTACTCGGAGATGTATTTGCTTCATGGGGAAAAACACAATTTAAGGCCCTTCAAGAGCAGTGTCTTCTGTTACAATATAATAGGTTTGTTTTAGTGTTATTAGTGTTATTTAGTGTAATTTAATGTTTAAGTTATATAAGTTACCAACACTATCTTAACCAATGCCTATTCAAGTTGATGTATTCTTGTTATTTTTACAAAAGTCATTGAAGAAGTAGACATTGTAACCGTTGAAAACTTTCATACCTTTTGTATAAGCTGTGATGCATGATTGTTGTACATGGCTTTCCTTGATAGATGTTAAAAAATAAGATTATTAGGTATTATACATAGAGGGTGTGACAGAAACAGAGGAATAAAATACCTCGTCTCCTCATCATTCCAAGAAATCCTCATTCCTTTCCCTCCTCCTCCTGCAGAGGCTTTGATCATCACCGGGTAGCCTAGCAACAACACAAGAATAAAGCAACACCACAATTGTAAAGATGCTTTTGAAAAACATAAATGTTCACCTTGGTTTGACAACACAAATATGACTACAAGTACCTTGAGTAATGAGATGCAACATGAACATAAGACTAGTCAGTCTTCCCAAATATATTTTACACTGGCTAATATACACTAGCGTCAGAGAGCTGCACTTCCAGCACACAGAGTTATATAAAGCCAAACAATTCACTTAGACCATCAGAGGAATTTTATTGATTTATACAACTCTTCTTTTTCTGTGTCAGAACATCATCACTGCGCCTAGAAAGAGAGCTTGTTTGACTGCACACATTAAAATGAACCGCAAACATCATAATTGTTGAGTCCACACAGTTTAGTACAGTTCTGAGAAAACACATAAGAGATTAAAATGTTTCCTCTAGGTTTTTAATTTTTGCAGCAGGGGCAGGCCAGCCTTTTGCCAAGAAGAGTATTTGCAATCCAACCATATTTCTGCCAGAATCTCACTGCCAATGAATATTTATTAAAGATTAATTGATTAAAAAGCAAAGGAAAAGGCAACCAAACTCTAGACAGATGGATACGGTTCAATATGGATCAATTCACACACAGTAACACATATTGTAAACTTGCAGTGTGTAGAAAAGTGACGACTTACCAATTTCCTGTGCAATCTTCACAGCTTCCTCTGCAGTCTGGGGGGGGAGAGGAGTTATGACTTAATTGACCACTGGCAATAATCTGCCTTTTCCATGCTTCACCTGTAGGTCCACTTGTATTAACTATGAACATGAGTAATGAACTGCCATTCACTAAATCTGTAGATGGAGAAAAGGGAGTTGCAATAATCTAACTATGTTTATATAAATGCATGAATGTCTGTTTTTGGGTTTTTGGCACAGAGAAAAGGCTTAATTTTAGAAATCATCTGGCATTGAAAGAAGCATAACTGTGTGATATATTTGATGTGGCTGTTTAAAGGGAGGTTGTTTTCAAATATAACCACGAGGTTTCTACACTGAGGAGTAATGAGACAGGAGTAAGAACCTAGCATGTTTGTGAGGTAAAGGATGTGACTGGCATGTGACCATACCATCAATAAAACTTTCAACTATGACAGTTATGAATCTTGATTCAAGTCTCATTGCATAGTCATGTATGATTGGATCGCTATAGTTGTACGTGAAATAGAATACAGAAATAACAGAAAAGTTACATTTGGAAAATGAATTAGTTAGGACAGAGCAACTTGTCTAGTTTTGGACTCTCCCACCACTGCACAGGAGACAGTCCCTCAGTGAGTCATTTAATCAAAGGTGGGCGATCCCTCACCACCAGTGACCGCTCTTGAGTGTGAATCTGGAAAGCTGCACTCATTTTCTCTTTCTCTCACACATATGGTTTGAACTGCTGGCTAGGTTGGCTGGGATTGGAGACAGTCATCTGAGACTGAATGATGCTCAAGATAGGTATGATGTGCTTGTATAGAGGTTTTTTTTAAATGGCAGTTTCTCATAAAAATGTTGTCAGGACACAACTAATCAATATTGTGTTATTGGTCATTATAATGTTCATACACAATCATGCTGATTTAAAAATATACTCATCTTTCATACATGCAATGCAGTATATGTGTGCTCTTACCTTGACAACTCCATCAAATCCTGGGATGGTGTTGACCTTAGCAGCCTTAGCAATTAGCTTGCTCTCAATTTTGTCCCCCATTGCCTGGATAGCATGGGTGTCTGGGCCAATGAATGCCACGCCCTCTGCTGCCTGGTGAAGAGATAAGGATATTATAAGTGTGTTTGCATCTAGTACTTGAATCATTATCCCTTCTTTAAGAGATTCAACTAAATAACAGGAACAGCCAGTCAGATTTGAGCATGATCATTTAAAGCAATAGTTCAGCATTTTGGTAAATGTACCTTTTTTCTTTCAGAGTGACACATTTACTTTTATTTTACTACTCAAACCTCACAGGAGGTGTGGTTTTATAAAGGCCAACTAGAATATATTGGTTATGTTAGATACAAAAAGCTTTTCATCTGCCTCCCAACCTTGATTTGAGATTATGCCCTGATCACAATGTCCAGAATTAAAGGTCCAGTGTGTAAGATTTAGGTGAAAGGAATATATTGGCAGAAATTTAATGTAGAATAATATACATGATGTTTTCACTAGTTCATTTCATCTTAATTGTATGAATTATAGTTTTCTTTACCCCAAAAAGGCTCTTTATATTCAAATACTTTATTTTTACATGGAGGGGACTAGGGATGGGCATGATTAATCGACAAATCAATAATTGATCGTTAAGAATTTCGTCGATTAGTTATTTTTTAATCGATAAAATGCTTGAATAATGCGAATAATGCGAATAATGCGAATAATGCGCGGAGGTACCTATGCATCCCGGCAACTTCAGTCCGCTCAGAGCGGGTGTTTTCGGCAGCTGGACTGACGGTCGCGTCTGACCCCTGTCAGACCTAAGTATTGTTATGTTTTTGATTAAGTTATTGTTTAACATGATTTTTTTTATTATTAATATTTTGGAACAAATGAGGGTCAATTGTGTTTAAGAGCGCCAGCTTGCAGCTGCAGGCTCCTCAGCTTTAGAGCACCGCAGCGCACATCTTCAAGTCTAACCATTGAACGTAAGTTTAACTGCCACAAGAGTAGTTCTTCTCGTAATAAAGATCTCATCCAGGAAAAACACGCTGTATTTTGTATTTTCGTTGCATTTTTAAGATATAAAAAGTTAAATAATGCATTTTAATTAATAAAAAAAATAAAAAATTAATCGATGATTGATCGTTAATTCTCCCGATGATCGATTTAGAAAATTTAATAGAATGCCCACCCCTAGCGGGGACCCTCTCTATGGAGGCCATCATGTTTTTTACATTAGTCCAGACTGGAAAAACTAAACACCTTTTGAGTTTTTATGACAACTGAGGGCCACAGTTTCTTTTTCATGTTTGGAAGATGAGGGTGAAGTGAGCGGTGTTCAGCTGCAACATGCAATTTCAACAATAAATATCACAAAATTCTACACACTGTACCTTTAAGCATAAGTTTGTCATTACCTAATGTATGAACTCATCATAGTAAACTGTGTGTGTTGAGGGAGAGCTGATGTTTGGCTGATTCAACTCACCAGTCGCTTTGCAAACTCTTTGTTTTCAGAGAGAAACCCATAACCAGGATGAACCTGCATGGAGAAAAGAAATCAAACTTTGAATTAAAAAACACACGGCTATAGCCTTGAGATTATATAACCAGATATATTGTAGACAAGTTCACAAATGATTACTAACTGTATATTTCCTGAACCTCTTGACAAAGCTGATGTTCACTGTTCAGAGCTACTCTATGAACATTTGTTTTAAGTACACAGAATGTCCTGCATGCCCTCTGTCACATGACATACATAACAACAGCTAAATATATGCTTACAGCTTGTGCTCCAGTCACTCTGATGGCCTCCATGATGGCATCCATGTTCAGGTAGCTCTTATTGGTGGGGGCTGGACCAACACACACTGCCTCATCAGCCATCTTGGCATGGACCTAGATACACACATACATGATGTTATATCCTGTTATCTCAGCAGTACAAAGTGACTTTACACACAGCACTGAAACAAACACTTTGACCACAAACTTCTCATCGGGCGAGGCATGTGTAATGTTGCAAGACTCTTAGGAAAGACTTAGAATCATAACTTGAGCCTTTTATTGTTAAAAAAAGCCCTTTCAGTGATCATTTAGACGACTGTTGCAGTTGCCCCATAAGATTACATTGTAGCCACTGCCGCTGTTTCGTGGCTGCCAAACCTAATCCAAAAGGTTTTGTAAGAACCTTTAATTTACACACCCATATTTATACATTTAGGGGAAAGGTTGAAAAACACCAGATTCCCCCTGTAAGCATGTATATAGCCAACATGACTTGTCCAATCCGGCTTGGTTGAGGTATCCACTCTCTAATTTCTCTGGTGCAGCAGACATTTAGGACCCCTCAGTATACAGACAGCTTCACCTACTTGGCCAAAGCCACCTGCAAGGATCTTTGGACTTCAATTTAACACTGGATTAAGATTATGACTCACTGCACTTGAGTCTACATCACTGTGGACAGCTACAGTCTTGATGCCCATCTTCTTGCACGTCTTGATCACCTGATGGAAAAACACAACATTAAAACCGATGCTCCACTCTCCCTTTAATGCTAATTACAGCTCTGAGTTGTTTTGTTGGCTACTGGTGGCTATGTGTTAAGGTGAAAATGTACAATTAACAAATTCATGAAAAAAGTAACAGAGACGGCTCTTTCTTCTGAGGTGGTGTGAGGTGAAAATTCAGGGTGAGAGTGTGTCTTCATGTGTATAACAATATCAGCTCGGTTTCATTTACATATATTTCTGTTTAACAGTCTTACTCTGCAAGCAATCTCTCCTCTGTTGGCGATGAGGATCTTATCAAATGTCTGTGGAGGGAAACAGATTGCCACAGTTTATCATTGACACAAGGACTTTCTTTCCACCACCCGTGTCGATGTGAAGACTAACAAACACACTTTTATACCCTCCCGACTCATTTTGCTCCACACAATCACATTCTTTCTTAGCAACTTCATGTATAATTGCCTTACGAAGATTATATTCAGAAATGTTTTTTTCAGTTTCCACAGCAGATTGTTGAATACATCGTTGGTTACAGACAAACAAGAAGCAGGAAGAGATATGAGCTATGGCTTACCTTTTCACTGGGGTTGTACACAGTGGAATATTGAGTCTTACTGTGCACTGCACAACATCTTGACTGGAGTGAGCCATACTGTAAAACACATACAGAGTATTAGGCTACAACATTATTTCTCTCATTCATTATTATGTAACCTTTAGGTTGCGCTGAGTTGTATGTGTAAGGGTGCAGTATACGTTAAGATTTAATCCATTCCATTTCTGACTTGGCTCATCAATTCCTATTTTCACATCTTTCATAAACTAAACTATGATGTAAAATGAACAACGTTTGTTTTCTGCCGGTTCAGACCGTACATTTTGATAAAATCATGTGTGCACCACACCAAATAACAGATACAGCACAGGTCATTTACACAGTAGATGATGACCCTCCACATTATACAATCTGTGTTAGAACATTAACATAACCTTAAATTAAACTGTGTGGAACTTAACGCAGCTCATTCATACTTTAATCAGACTACGGCTGCTGTATTATGTGTTGTTACTACTACAGTCCAACCACTTCATCTCAGAACTAATCATTTTACAAACCATGTTAAAAATGTTTAATTATTTTTTACCAATCCAGGTATCCACTGTTTTCTAATGATTTCTGTCCAATACAGTTGGAGAACTATCAGCAGATCATTGGCACTTCCTTTAGGTATGTAGTTGCATGTGTGTATAACAGAGAGCTTGAATTGGAAACCAAAGACTACCTGGACCAGCATAAAAAGTAAAGCTCAACATATGTGAAAGGGTTCTTCAGGATTTATTACACCTTGGGCAGGTCTGAGCAGGTAAAAACACTTTAATGTAAATACCAGTGTTGCAGCGTCACTGATCAGTACTGCAGCAGAGCTTGTTAGAGTGACATGCAAGACACATGACATATAATGTAAAAGCCTTGAGGAAATGATCAGCATATGCAATATTTATCATCAAACCAGTCTGACAGCTTAAATACAACAGATACAACAGATGTTCCCCTCAATCTACACCCCACCTCTCCTTTTTCTCTCCCCAATTGATCGGGCAACAGGGCAGATAGCCGCCCACATTGAGTTTGGTTCTGCCAGAGGTTTCTTCCAGTTAAAAAGTCACCAGTGCTGCTCGTCCCAATATAGTCTGAAATAACTGTTTGCTGTTGCAGCCCTCTTACATGGCAAATATAAGGAGTATCTTATATTGTGTTGTTCTAACAAAGTATCACAAAAAGGCGGTCACAGAGTTACAGGATTAAATACATTTGTGAATGATCGACTGAGTCGATGTCAGGTAGAGAAAAATGTGTTTCACATTGTTTTGTGAATTTAACTCAGGCCTTGCACTAAGTGATGGCCCACAGGTCAGTTAAACATTATATCTGACACAACTGATAGAACCTTTCACATGCCCGACAACCTCCCTGTCTGTTTCTCTGTCTGTATGTCTGTCTTTTTTTTCTCTCTCTGTCTGTCTTTCTGACTGTCTCTCTGACTGTCTCTCTGTCTGTCTCTCTGTCTGTCTCTCTCTGTCTGTCTCTCTGTCTGTCTCTCAGTCTGTATGTCTCTTTTCTTTCTCTCTCTGACTGTCTCTCTGTCTGTCTCTCTGTCTGTATGTCTCTTTTCTCTCTCTCTCTGTCTGTCTGTCTTTCTGACTGTCTCTCTGACTGCCTCTCTCTCTGTCTGTCTGTCTGTCTGTGATAACGTCAACGCTTCACCTGCCCTCCACTGACCACCTCACGCCATCATTAACTTGTCCTCCACAACTTCTCCCACACCTCCGCCGGTGTGTACTCAGTGTTCCAGCGGCTCCTGTGAGGGAGCTCGGTCTCAGTGCTCAGGCTCCCGCTAACACCCTCCAGGAGCCTGCGCTGCTCGTCGTGAGCAGGTGAGACGTCGCTGACGCTCATGGCGCTCATGTCCCTCACTACATTTACAATAGTTGTGCAGTGTGGACGGGCCGGACTCACCTTCACAGCGAACAGCAGCCTGCTGAGAGACGGAGAGAGGCTGTGCGCCGCCATGTTGCCCCGACTGTGACGGTCAAACACCACGACGTCATGACGTCAGAGCTTTACAGAGACCAGAGTGGTGGAGAGACGGAGGCGTACCCCCCCTCCCGTTTTTTCACCTCAACTTTATTGACAAACTTCGTCCATCGTTCCTCAGAGTATTCCAATAACTCCATAAAGTTCACTCTTTCAAGAAGCAAGGTTACGTTCTGTTGGAAGAATGGTTGGAATCTCTTTTGTGATAATAAGGGTTAGGTTAGGTATCCTTCCAGATATGTTTTATGTGTCTTTGTCTGTGCTTCAAAATCGTGTGCATCTTTTGTGTCTATGGTTCCTGCCAGTTTCCCATCTGTTTGTTTGTCTGCCCCACCCTGATCAGTTTCACCGAGCGGTTCCCATCACCCCGCTCTGTATATGTAGTCTCTGTGCCGCCCCCACCCCTTCTGCTGTCCCTGATGCTGACAAGTACAACAAGGTGCAGTGCACGACAAGTACCCTACAAGGTGTGCTCAAAACGTTGAGCTATGGGTTGTGAGTGCTCAAGCAGATTATATAGAACGGGTAATTGTTAATTGTGATGTCCAGTCGGTCCATAGTGCACATATCAAGAGTTTGTCCTGTGCAAGATTTGACAGAGGCCCAGGATGTTTTGGATCTTCGTCTTCCTTGAGTCTCTTTCACCTCTCCTGTCCGTCTCTCTCTTGTGTGCATGCTCCTCATTGCCTCTCTCTCCCTCTATATGTTTCTTTCTCCAATGTGTGAATTCTGTGCCGGACTTTTGCCTCGGTGCATTGTCCTTTTTCAGGTCTCCTGGGGCTGGGAGGTTGTGTTGCTCAGATCTGTTTAGTGGTATTATGGTGGTACTTTACTTGATGTTCTCAAAGATCATGTTCTTCATATATGTTTACAATCAATCAATAATGCTGTCACCCTGCTAGTCATTACTGTGTTGCTGAGCCTGTAAATACACCTGCTCTCTTTTTTTCCACTTTTTTGTGTCTTGATGTATGCAACATTGTTCAACAACTAATTCAAGGTTCGATGGACAGAGGGTACTGTATAGTGTACCGATTGCAAAGACCACTGAGACAAATTTGTGATACTGGACTATACAAATAAAAATAATAATGGGTCCTTGTAGCCTTTTATTGTTGTGGTTTGGATTATGAAGTTTGAGTTTTGTGTTTTTTGTTTCTTCTCCTTCCCCTCCCATCCCTTTCTATTTCCTTCCCTTGCAGTATGTGTGGCAGGAGGCATGGCTGGTCTACTGTGTCTGCAGAGAGGCACACCTGCAGGCTCTCACTCCACCTAATCTACTGCTCCATAAAACCCTGGTCTCTTCACCAATCCACCAGATTATTTCTGCTGCAGACATACAACCAGTGGCTCCAGTGTTCAAGTTTTGCTTAAGCACATATCTAAAAATGATTTAAGGTATTGCTTCCATTGTAAAACAAATGAAGAGCAGTATAGTTCAAGCTCTATCAGGTGTTAGAACAAATCTGCAGAGCCACCAACTTCACATCCACAAAGTGTATTCTGGCCACCAGACAGCATTTAAGTGTAGTGTAGAAAAGAAGGGAATTTGCTTTGTTAACAAAGACCATCATGCCTATGGTAAAAAAGTAGGTTTATTTGTCTTTGTATTCCAGCATTGCTAATTTTAGATGACGATGAGACCTGTTGCATTCAATCAATTATATTTCATAATTGTGCAGTAGCAAGACACCAGATGGAAACTGTCAGTGGCAGAGTGATCAGAGAGAACTAGAGAATAGTCAGGAGACCAGGGATTGGGTAAAAAATAAATTACCTTTGCTCAAAGTCAAAAAATTCATACACTGAGAGTCAGTCAAGAAATGGTCAACAAAGACCGGCAAGAAGCAGTAAAAAACAAAACAAAAACAAGGTAAACAAGCTATGGTCAAAGACAAAGAGGTTAAACTAGGAGAAGATGGTGAGAATGCATGCACATGCATGCACAAGTGTCAGAAAACAATGAGGAGAGCAGACTAAATAAAGGGGTTCTGTAAATGGGCAAGAAATAATCAGGTAACAGGCATGTTGTCAAGTGAACCAGGAACTGCAATGACAGGTGTTAGTGAGAGAAAATAAAAGATTAAACGATATATAACAGAAACTTAAACTTTAGCTTGAAGCATAAAAAACAAGTGGTGTGTTTAATTGCTCACCATTCCTGTTTCACAATGTCTGAAACTTGTTTCAGTTTTAGATCAGAACTGCTAAACATGCCATGCTTGCAGAGTGCTCACATTTCAAGAATTATCAGTTATGTTTTGATTCTCATATAATTCTGAAACACTAGCTCCTTAATGACCCATTAAATATGGCTACTGATAGATGGAGCCAAATCTAGGCCAGTGTTCAGCCTTGTTAGAAGGATATTGTAACAACTGAAACTGTAATTCAGTGCTGTCATAATCTGTTTGGCTGATGAAGCAGATCCTGCAGACAAAACCAGCTGGGACAACAGTGTTTGAAGAGCATGAAGAAACTGGGACGCTGTGTGACAGCAGCAGAAGGCAGAGGGTTTAGTTTCTTGCAGCACACATGGTTGAGACACAAGGGCACAATTATGATACCAGGATTAGGTGGTTATAAGTTAATTAACAATATTTATAAAAATGTCCTTTTTTAATATTTTACATACTGTATGGTTACTAAAATTAAGGTAGGTAAAAGTTTTGATAGGAACCAGTAGTAATTACTAGTGGATTGGTGAAAAAGCGGGAATGACAGTAATGGACTAAACTCTGTGTTAGAAGACTCACATTTATGATGTAAAGGATGATAAATGTTTAATGGTCTTTATTTATATATAAATCTTTTCTAGTCTTGATGACCACTCAAAGCTCTTTACAGTACAGTTTGCCATTCACACACACATTTATACATTGCATCTATTAGCAGCACTTTTTAGTTCTATGGAGGGCAATTAGGGGGTGCAGCATCTTGCCCAAGGACACTTCAGGATGCAGATGGGGTAGACTGGGGATCGAACTACCGATATTCTGGTTGGACCACTCTACCCCTCAGCCACAGCTGCCCAAGGTTATAAGGTTTGTTTCAGCTTGGTACGTGTTATTTCTCTGATCCATCTATAAAAGATTAATGAAAGGATGTGCCATGCATTTTTTTGCCTGAAGTTGAATGTAATATGCATTTAGAGCAAAATAAATATTTTGTACCTTTCATTGGTGTGGCCTGGTTTGACTTAGACACCTATAAACATGAAATAAATGTAAAAAAGTATTTGAGGAATTAAACTTACTCCAAAGATACAAATGATTAAAAATAACTGCAGTGCATTGTAATAATATATGCATCCATATACCTTCTTCCTATATAATGGATTGGGAAAGATGGTGAAAGTGATTGTTACGAGAATGTTGGGGGCCCTATAGTAAGCACCTGGAGTTAGGGTGAGTTTGAGTCAGCTGGTGCTGTAGTTCTTCATTCAAGAAACTAAAAAGTAGGCCTGTCCTTAGTTTAATACATTTTTAGACTAAACTAAACATGAAAATGATAATTTCCAGTTATTGTGGTACAATTCATGTTGCTCGCTTTTTCCAGCTCACAGAAAGTTGAAAAATAATAATAATGATCATAATAAACAGAAAAACATGGGGTATGGATTAGTGAACTGTTCAGTGAACAATGAATAGACTACTTGAAATATGCGTTTCGAAGTGGCTGCTTTCTCTGATTATGACTAGACCTACATCTTTTTTGAATAGCCACAAAAGACACAAAAAGGAAAGGCCAAAAGCCTTTACTTGAAATATTGCTGCTTTGTTATTTCTAAACAAAGAAACTAGACCAAACAATTGATGCTGTGGATGTTGCCTGCTACATACTAGAGTGTACTTCACAAATGACTTAGTTATTAAGGTTTAAATGATTTATTTAACAAATTACATTTTCTTGTGCATGAGAAAATTCATGAAAAATTCATCACATATTTTTTTTGTATTGCTCTTTGAAGACTGCACATGACTCATGCAGTAAACCAGTGGATGTGCATGAAAAATGCAATTTTACTCACTGATAAATGACCTTGAGACTTGCCAGCATCTCCAACCAGTAGCTTAGCCTCAAAAATAGAAAAAAGAAAAAGAAAAATGTACTTCTTACCTGGTTCAGTTTGTTTACAGCTCTGACTTTTAATCTTAAATAGAATGGCTGGTTCCTTCACATTAAAAGTCTGACACCAAAATTCATGACACTCGTAAAAGTCTGGTTTAGGTGCAGATACACTGTCTGACCTGTATCCACTGCCTTTTCTAGTTAATATGATGGACACAAGATATCACAGGTCAGCAGGTTTGGGGTACAATTGTGTCACAGGGGTCAGTCCTGCAGATTAAGGATTGGTCCTTGGTGAAAAAGAGTATCAGTCTATGCTAATTTTAAAAGCACCTTGGTGTAAAGCAGTCCGAGCTGGTAGTGCATATTCACTTCATGTCTGATATTAATTAATCACAAATCTAAACATGGATTAATTTAGGTGGCTTGAATTACGTGGAGACCCTGACTATACTGAGCAGTTCAGTTAGTGGAACAGTAGTACAACTAAAGCAATGTTATCCCATGGGCCACGTCCCAGCTCTGTCTGGAACTTCTCTTGTTCTAGATCGCCGTAGATGTGCCTGAAAGCTAGAGATTTGTTTCAGATGATCTTAAGTCATATTTGAGAAAAACCTTCTGAGCTTACACTCATTATTAAAGTCTTGTTCTCTAAAGCATATGAGCCTTGTTGTTGTTGTAAAGACAGACAAAGTCCTCATCTGTTTTCAGAAAACTGTTTAAAGAATAAAATTGCTATACTGTACAGCAAAAAAAATGTCTATGGAGATTCTCAGTCATCCAGGCCAGGCTTATCCAAGAAGTGTTGAGCAAAGGAAGAACACGACACTGAAAAGAGGAATCTTAGAACCTCGGGGGAATCTTCAAAAAAATAGCACCACATCCCTGTTTTTTAACACAAAGTACAACTCAAAAACCACACATCCAAAGACAAGAAACGCAATCTGGTATATACAGTCCAGTGCAGCGAGGAATACACGGAACTGTATTTTGGTGAGCCTGAACAACCCTTAAATACATGCAAAGCTCAACGAAGGAGGACGCCAGCAGTTTACCCACACCCAAAGGATAAGGGACACTCATGACAACAACAACATTCATATTGTATGTAGATCCCTCAACAGCTGAGGTCTACAAAGCCACTTATTTCCCACCAACAATGCTGCTCTTTCATCCCTTCCCTGGAGATTCCCTATTCACCTCATGTGACTCCAAAAACTCCAGCTGTCGATTACACTTGGCTGTAAAGGCCTTGATAACAACCCCATAGAGGTTGAATACCTAAACTCATCACCAATCAGAACCGAGGAAGCCTCTTGGATGAGGGATGAAAAATAACAGGCACAGTTGCCCTTTATTCAACCCTTCTTGGATGGTTGATAAAATGGTTGATTTCATTGTCTCTTTTCAACAAGGGCAGGAAACTTAGTTCAGTGTAATGAATTGTTTTTCTTTTCTGATTCACTCATTTAGTTACACAGTGATTATGATTTTGTGTTGCTTTATCATGGGGTCAGGGTGTTAGCGGTGGAACATTAAGGGGTTAGGGTAGCAGGATGATATCCACTGAAGTTTAGCAGGTCATCTGCCTCTTACATTTCATAAAGACAACCAGTGGTTCAGTGAATGTTCTCTGAGCACTGGATATTGTCAGAAGGTCTTAACATGCTTGTTTTCCATACATGGCTCTTTTTTCTTATCAAATGTCATTTGGAAGGAAGCCTTTAATGAAACTTCCTGGTCCAATGCAAAATACTTTATTCAGCTGTTTGTGTTTACAAGCACAGGTCACCATCCCTCATTTATCTATACCAGCCTATTGTGTACAGGGTCAGAGAGCTGGACCCGATCCCTCACACTGGGTGAAAGGTATGGTAAACCAGTCCAGCATGGGGCTATAAATGGTCAAACAAACATTCATGTGTAATTCATGCATGTGTTTGGAACTCCACTCAAAAAGGCCCCAGCTGGAGAAATCAACCCTTGACCCTTTAGTTGTGAAAGTGCAGCCCACTGTTCTACCTTGCCAACCATGTCAATGGATGCAAGCTGCTCAAGTTGATTTTTGATATCAGAGATTTTTGCTCTTTAGAATCAAAACTTCCAAACTTCCATGAAACAGTTCAACCCTTCCTTTCAAAACTTGTTCTGCACTTACAAATGTCCACGTACCCTCTCTGCTCTTGAGTTCCAAATTGATTAGCTGGTGATAATTTGTTTAAACCCTTCGTTAGCCAAATTTGTTTTAAAGAGAAAACAGAAATGAACTGTCAGATTTTTCCTCAGATTATCCATCCAAGAATTACTGGAGACATTTCAGATTTGCTCATTTTCAGTTTTACCTTAATACACCAGTAGTGTCCCCTTGAAATAGCATTTAATTCCTGCTTCATTGTTAAATAAATCTGCTTCATATAGATTTCCTTACATCTCTGGATCAAATCCTGCTTGAAATGACTAGTGGATGGATAATGTACATGACTCACTTATCAAGCATTTAAAGTGATCTCTTCAAATAATAAATTACAAATGTTCCCAGCTCTACCACAATCTTAGACAATACATTGCACTTTCTTGATCCATTGACATCACAGGATCCTTACATTGACTGAATATTCTGAGCTGCTACTTTTTACGGCTGCATGTTTGATCAAAGGAAAAATACTAGATGGTTTGTGCATCATTTAATACACATTTTGTTAAAGGAATATGTGTATGACATACATGGTCATTTTGGAAACCTTGGGGATCTTAACTTAATTGAAAGTGGAGTGTAAACATTAATCCATGATGAACTTTCTGAAAGGTCCATAGAGTTGAAGAGGTTAAGGAGACACTTGATCAGTACAAAGGGGATCCCACTGTCCTAAATCTCCAGCTTTACTGCTGGATGCTGTGTTAGATTAGACTGTGGTGACATAATACACGTTTGAACAAGTTACTACCAAGGGTTTATTAGTGAAGGCCTCAGATTGCTTCAAACAAAGTGTCTGGATTTCCAAACAGCATCTGAGAAACAATTTCTGACAGCACAGTGAGCTGCCTCCAACAGTATTTGTAACTTTCTCACATTGTACAACATAGTTTGCTTAAAGCTTACTGAGGCCTTCACAGGCATACACTCACCAGCTCTATTACCATTTGTACAATTATATCGTGAGCTCAGATTCACAATACCCACGTTCCATCTGTGTCAATTTAGCCCTTGAAATTGCTTCATCTAGGTGGATGTCGAAGATAAATTGGTCAATGATCTATCTCTGTAGAGAGGTCATGATACACACATACCCTCTTCATATTCTTTAACAGCAAGCACAACAGTCACCAACATTCTCTGGTTCATTTGTACAAAATAATCCCCTTCGTTAGTTCAGGTTAACTAGCTAACACTGATTAGATCACTTGCAATTATTTGCCAGACGTTTAGTTTGATCATCATAGAGATGGAATTCCTCTTGTCCCTTGTGGCATCTTTTGAGCCATTCCTTTTGGTCAACAGATGGTGACGATCTCTGAGCCGAGTTCTGTATCTGAGATGGAGGAACAGCCATCTACCTGATCACACCCTTCTGCTTCTTAGAAGTGCAACTGATGCTGAACCATACAACTACTGGTTCTAGAAAATGACAGAAACTATGATTCCACAGAGCATCATCTGACCTGACCTGGGTCTGACAATGTATGAGGTCTGTTGTGAACCTCCAGTTTCACCAGTTCCTCCTTCCTACGTGACATACTCCTCATCATCACTAGGTTCTGATTTGATGTGGTCTGGGTGAAGTAGAGGAAAGTGTGGTGCTGTAGTCCTGGTACAGACATACCACTCTTTAATGTTAGACAACTGAGGTAAGGCTGGGTTGACTGAGCGCTGGCTCCTACGTGGGGTCCTTCCACTCTGCTGCTTCTGGGCCAGCTGACTTTTCAGGCCCGACAGAGACAGATCCAGAGGCATTGCCATGGGGGACGAACTTCGCAGCAGCAGCTTATGGTCCACTTCGCTAGCTGAGCTGATACCCAGTTCGTGATTAGTCAGAAGTGGAAATTCAGCATTTTTGTTGGCAAGTGATGGAGAGAGGCGGTTCATTTTAAGGTTGAGGGGCTCTAGGAGAGCCTGATGAGGTTGGTGTAGTTGATGAGCGATGGAGTCATATGGGTCCTGGGGTTCAGAGGTAGGTGACGACTTGACGTGAACCTTCATGTGTTTGCGCAAGGAACTGGGGTGGGTGTAGGACTTGGTGCAACCAAGGGCCTTGCAGTCGTAGGGCTTAGACGCTGTGTGGACCTGTGAGTGCTTCTTCCGGTCACTGCTGTTGGCGAAGCGTCGCTCGCAAAACTCACACTGGAATGGCTTCTCGCCTGCAACACAAACATGAAACTCTCCATAATCACAGTCTAGAATGAGCAACTAACTATTAGTATTGTATTAATAACAATCCCATAATTAAATATATCTGCAAAGCACTTTGGTCAAAGTTTGTTGTTTTTTTAATATATCATCAATAATTAAATTTACTTCACTTGATAGTACACTGCAAAATTCATATCTGTTCTTTTTTAATGTCACTGAGTGCAATCTGATCTACAGTGTGTGGCCGCAAGGAAGCCTCATATGGTCTGTGGTCAATAAGTTATAAAGACTTGTAATCAATAAAAAATTTCACTAAGAAGTTTTGTTAGAAAATCTTGCTTCAGGGTCAAAAAGTAGTTGTTTTTTTTTACTTAAAACACTCAGATCTTTATTCAAGACCATAATACTTTAAAGTGTGAATAACAATACCAGTTAATTACTGCATCAAACTGAAAGAAAACTTTATAACATCGGGTAAACAATATGTTGCACTTTGTATTAATGAAGAAATTATATTTCAACGCTGTACAAAGATTTGGTGATGTTAAAATATAAATACAATGTTTTACCTTGTAAGAACTGAAAAAAGGATGGTTTATTTTGTTATTTGGCTTTAATGAGTAACAGATTTGTGTATTTATATTTGTCTTTGGTTTTTTCACCTTTTAAAAGCAATTTCTATTAAATAAATTAACAGAATGTAAAAGTGTGGGCATCTTGCCCAAGGAAACTTTGGCAGGCAGATAGGGAAGACTGGGATTGAACCGTCAACCTTCTAGTTAGAGGACGACAGCTTCTATAAAACAGAGGCAGGATTCATCCTTTTGGTATTTGAGGCTGTATTTCTGAATATATAAAAACTAACTCTATAAAGTATACATAAATATATAAAGAATATAAATGATACTGAAGGCCACGTGGATTTACATGACCAACAGTTTCTAATAGGTTAAACTAAAAGTGTTAAAGGTCCAGTGTGTAAGATTTAGGTGAAAGGGAACTATTGTCAGAAATGTAATGTAGAATAATCCTCATGATGTTTTCACTGGTTTGTTTCATCTAAATTGTATGTAAGTTTTCTTTACCCCAGAAAAGGCCCTTTATATTTAAATACTTTATATTTACATTGAGGGGCTCCTCTCTACGGAGGCTTCCATGTTTTTTACATTAGTCCAGACTGTACAAACTAAACACCTTTTGAGTTTTTATGACAACTGAGGGCCACAGTTTCTTTTTCATGTTTGGAAGGAGAGGGTGAGGTGAAGGGTGTTCAGCTGCTACATGCATTTTCAACACTAGATATCACAAAATTCTACACACTGTACATTTAAGTTTAGGTCTGAAATCTATGGTTTTTATATACATTTGTATATTATTTTTTTAATTGCAATGCATTTTCAAAATGATGTTCATAAATTAACTTATTTATTGATTTATCCTTCTTTCTCTATAGATAGTCATTTGTTGCAACACTGCAAAGTCTAATGGAAGTGGGTCGCTATTCACATGTAATTTCTCATTTATATGTCATGTAATATGTATGTACACAATACTGGTGTTGTACAGTGGATCAGTTGGATTAGTTCTTGGATTAGTTCTTGTGACCTACGATGTTTGTATGGTGGGGGTTGTTTTGTGTGTTGTTGTTTTCTTGTTTTAAGGCACAATAGAAATAAAACTCATTGCTTTTTAAGCTAGGTAACAACTTAGACCTTATTCTGTGAGCCCATAGACATCCAATACAACTAAAATACATATAAGTGAGCATGCGCTCTATTGGTAGTTTATTACATAAACCTAAATAAAATGAATGCAGTCAACTCCAGCATCCCTGCACCCATTCCTGCTTTCACAAATCTTCAAATAATTCATCTTGTTCACACTCCTTCACAGCGATGTTGCCTCAACTGTAGGATCATGGTCAAGGCTGAAGTCTGCAGCTCCTCTACATGTATACCAATAACCTAGAAAGTGTTTCATACTTTATCAGTGAGTCTGAATGTGATACTGAATCCAGTCATCAGCTTTAAACGCGAGGTTGTAAATGGATTTCAGTGACGTGTCCTGGTAGCTAAGATACCACATCAACTCTGAGTCTGTTCAGGGTCCTATGGTTCACATCCTCCTCACTCACTCCCGTCATTCTGACGAATAAACCATGACATGCTAATTATTAAGTCTAAAGGAACACCAGTCATAGGGGTTTTTCGCCAACCTGCAATCCCGACAGTATTACATGACTTATAAACGATGAACAAAGCATTAGAAGAATATGTATAAACCATAAATAAAGCTGCAATTTATAAAGCCTTCAGTGTCTGAATAGAAAGTAGTGCTACCGTTTTATTGAGATGGCAACTGAGTCTGTTTAAAACGGCATATTGTCTGTTTCTGGCTCATTGTGGAAAAACAACATTATTCCTGTGCACTCTATTATTATGCAGATTGGCATTCAAATGATATATATAGCCTCACGTCTGCCTCTACACAATCACTTCAGTTGTGTAAACCTAATCACTTTAATTGTGCACTCATCGTTTCCTCCCTCTCTCTGCGCTGCTTCCTGTCACCTTACATGACTCTGAGCTGCAGTGTGGAGCTGTGATTCCTCCTCAAGGAAACAAGGGCTCAGCGGAGGACGAGCGTGAATCCGAAGTGAACGGAGCCCGTGTGAACATGGAGGGGATTCCTCTCAAGACTGGATCAGTCTCGCTTCACCTCTGTGCTCTGTCACGAGCCTGCTGTCCTGTCACGGATTTACACACTGACTGACATAATGACTCCGTGTCTTTGTTTGTGTTCGTGTGCGTGCGTGCGTGCGTGCGTGCGTGTGCCCATGCAACCATGAAACCGTACCAGTGTGCGTGCGCGTGTGGATCTTGAGGTTCTCGGAGCGTGCGAACATCTTGCCGCAGTTGGGAAACGCGCATGAAAACGGCTTCTCCCCGGTGTGCACGCGGATGTGGTTGATGAGTTTGTATTTGGCTTTGAACGCCTTCCCGCCGCGCAGGCACTCGTCCCACATGCAGACGTGACTGAGGCTCTCCAGCCCCGCGGCTACATGCTCGGTGGTGACGTGGTCCACCAGCTCGTGCATGGAGCTGAAAGTTTGGTCGCAGACGGACGTCGCCGTCCGCCCGAGCCTCTGTCTCGAAGAAGTTCGGTCAATCCATTTGCACACCAGTTCGGTTTTGACGACGGGGCCTTTGGAGAAATCCACCAGGCCGTCCATCCCACCGCAAGCACCGCTGTCGGCAGGAGCGGGGATGCTAGCGGCTCTGTGCGGCGATACGATGCTCGAAGCTCCGGAGTTGTTGTTCCCCAGCGGAGAGACGAGGCCATTGTGCCTGGCCACTCCAGCCGTCCGCTTCATGCTCGGCACGGCGCACTGCCCCGCTCTTAGCGCCGACTACAATCCTCCTTTCCGCAGAAAACGAGTTAAATCCACCGGGCGAAGCGTTCCCCGCTTCCCCGCCTCCGTCCTGTGCGTTTAGGCGAAAGGTAGAGCGCATGCGGCGGTGTCTTTACCCCCCGCTGCTCGGTGTTAGATCCCGAGAGTCAGAGCCTCCATGCTTTTATTTACTGTGTGAATGGAGGTGAACAGAGTCGAAGGAATACAGCAGCCGCGGCCCAACACTGTCTGCTGACGTCCTCGTTTCCTTCCCTCCTCCTCTCCTTCCCTCAGCCCCTTCCTTAGTTTACGACCAGCAGACTGAATGGGAATTTAGATTGAGATGACCAAAACATGAAATTGAAGTGTAATATTATGGAGGAGTTTATGTGTGATAAGAATTAAATGATCTCACCCTATCATTACATATTAAATTAGAAAATTCCAAATGTATACATTAAGCAATATTTACATAGACTATTAGATAATCTATATTGTAATAATAATAATTATTTTGAAGAGATCTTTGTTTCATAACTGAGAAACTGGAACTA
This sequence comes from Paralichthys olivaceus, assembly GCF_024713975.1. NCBI lineage: Eukaryota > Metazoa > Chordata > Actinopteri > Pleuronectiformes > Paralichthyidae > Paralichthys > Paralichthys olivaceus. The sequence goes on from NC_091106.1 coordinate 1,659,558, forward strand.
GTCATCATAGATAATATATATGGTCATATTAAGAATTGATCAATATAAAAACAATAACTCAGACAACTAAATAGTTGATGATTCCTTTCTTGTCAGTATATTCATCTGAAAATCTATCCAATGTTCCATCTTCCACAGTCGGCCACAAAGTTTTTGTTTGTGTAGCAGAAGCAAACAGAAAAAAACTAAACAATGGAAATAATTTCATATAAAAAAAATTAAAACTCAATAGAATCAAAGAAAGAGGAAGAAAGGTTGTATCATAATTGTCAAACATGGACTAAATGTTCAACATTAGTTCAACAGTCATGAAATGTTAACCACTCTTAAACCAAATATATTCTTCTCACTCACCATCATGTATTTTTTATTTGTTAAATGAACTGGTATTTGTGTAGTTTATGCTTTTAGCGCTTTACAGTATAACTCACAATCACACATTCATCAAGCTATACACAGCTGCTTGTCTATCTCACATACACACACCGCCAGCACAGCTGTTGGAGTGCCCACGCGGACTGGAGGATCGAACTACCGACCTTCCGGACAATGTTTGGACACTATTCAATTCAATTCAATTTTATTTGTATGGCGCCAAATCATAATATACATTATTTCAAGGCACTTTACATAGAAGGTCAGGGCCTTAAAATCAAAATATAGACAAACCCAACAGTTCCCACAATGAGCAGCACTTTGGTGACTGTGGAGAGGAAAAACTCCCTCATTAACAGGGAGAAACCTCTAGAACCAGGTTCAATGTGGGCAGTCATCTGCCTCGACCGGTTGGGGTGAGCAAAGAAAACGGGGCAAGGACAGGAGAGATGGGTGGAAAAGAGGGGAGAGAAGAGAGAGGGATAGTGGGGAGTGGGAAGTAGGAGAGAGGGGGGGGCGAGAAAGACCGGGACACTTGGACACTTGATCACCATCAGGTATCAGATCTGACTAGTTAAAATGTAAACAACAGTGTAAAGACTATTCATAATTATTGATAACAGGCACATTCATATCATAATTAATTACGGAGATATTGTAATTAATAATAGTAATAATGTTAAAAGTTGTTATCCTGAGGCTCCGGGGTCAGAGATATCTGAAATGAGAGAGAAAAAGAAGAAGAGAGAGAGACTATGGGGGTACAAAGTGAAATAGTCATTGACATGTATTAAAATAAATAAATGAATGAATGTGGAGGGACAGAGAGAAGTGGAGAGGTGCTCAGTGCATGATGGGAGTTCCCCCAGCAGTCTAGACCTATAGCAGCATAACTAAGTGATGGTTCAGGACTCACCTGATCCAGCTCTAACTATAGGCTTTATCAAAAAGGAACGTTTTAAGTTTAACTTCAAATGCAGAGATGGTGTCTGCCTCCTGAACCCAGAGTGGGAGCTGGTTCCACAGGAGAGGAACCTGGTAGCTGAATGCTCTACCTCCTGTTCTACTCTTAAAGACTCTTGGAACCACAAGACAGCCTCTGTTTTGTGAACGAAGTGTTATCAGGTCTTTGATATATGAAGGGGCTTGATTGTTAAGGGCTTTGAATGTGAGGAGTAGGATCTTGAAATCTATCCTGAATTTTACAGGGAGCCAATGTAGAGAAGCTAAGACAGGAGTAATATGATCTCTCCTTCTACTTCCTGTCAGCACTCGTGCTCCAGCATTTTGGATCAACTGGAGACTTTTTACCGATTTCCTGGGGCATCCTGATAATAAGGAATTACAGTAATCTAGTCTAGAGGTAACAAATGCGTGGACTCGTTTTTCAGTATCCTTCTTAGACAAGATGTTTCAAATTTTGTTAATATCGCGCAGGTGGAAGAAAGCTGTGTAAAATGTCTCAACGCTAGTCTCTACTTTGAGCCTTTACTCTGCAGCTAGTTTAAATGTGTCTGCTGTTGAATGTTGATATGTGGATCTGATGTGGACTCTTCCTGTATGTTGATTGTAAAGATCTGTGAACTATGATTTGTTATACCTCTCCTATACACTACATACATCTATCAGGGCTGTTCTGAATTTATCCTGATGAAGACAATGTCCCAAAACATCTTAACTGAACAACTTAAAATTAAAAGTGCATTAGGGTCTCTGCATTATTCTGCCCCTCCCTTCGATGTCTGCGCATAAGCCAGACTCACTAGAAGAGGTGTTCTCCTTTAGGTGTGCTCATGTACTGTAAAACCTGATCCATTCACTTATTATGATCTGAGGTTCTCCAAACACAATTCATGTAATTTAACACACATAACCATCACAGAAAACATGTTTTACACTTATTTTACATGAAAGTCCACTGTTACCGATGACAAGAAATCAGAGTCTGTTGTGTTGTCTTATTTAATGAGAGAAAACATATAGATGTACAAAATGTTAGTGTCCATTATTAGTAAGAAGTCAAATGTAAAGTGACAGACCAAGTTTGTATTTGTTAAATATATAACCAAAGAAAGAAGGAGATGTATATGTGATCAAGGAGAGTGTGAATCAAATATGGAAAAATCAGTGGAGGGAACATTCGACTAAGTAAAGCACCATCCAACCAGAAGCAAATATTACACATGCACTTACCTCATTTAACCAAAGTGATGCTCCAAATGGATTTTATATCTTTCCAGCTGCTGCAATGAATCTGACATTGTCCTTCGTCCATCCATCCATCCATCCATTCATCCATCCATCCCAACCATCACTGGGTGTGAGGTGGGGTACACCCAGGGCCAACACATCGAGACATCCTGACACTTATACATTCACACCTACAGAGGTCCACAATTAACTTAAGCTCCATGTGTTTGGAGTGTGGGAGGACACCAGAGCACCTGGAGAAAAATCATGCAGTCACGTAGAGAACTTGCAAACTCTACTCAGGAAGACCCTGGTCAATCGTCAGAAACCTTCTTGCTTTGAGGTGAAAGTTGTTGATAATCAATCAAATGTATTTATATAGCACGGTATCACACAAACAGTTGTCTCAGGGTGCTGCACAAAAGTCCAAGATCTTAAGAAACACAAACTTCAACTTGTTCCACACTGAGCAAGCATGAGCAACAGCGGGGAGGAAAAACTCCCAGGTGGAAGAAACCTCCAGCAGAACTGGGCTCGGTGTGGACGGCCTCTGCCAGGACCGGTTGGGATGAGTGGAGAAAAAAATAGGGGAACAAAAGGAAAAAAAAAGGGGGGGGGGGGTCTCCATGTGGATGTTTGCATGGTCTTCCAAGGGCGTGTTGGTCCCCCCCAGGCACTCCTGCCTCCCTCCATGGTCCAACATGCACAGCAGTGAACCCATGGCTCCAGATTGTCCTCAGGTGGGAGTGCTGGTGGTTGCGTGACCCTCCATGTCAGCCCTGCGACAGACCGGCGACCTCCACCAGGTCCATCCCTCATCAGGACCCGAGCCAGGACGGGCCATGGAGAGCGGCAAAGCATGGACCAAGGAGGGGAGGAGAAGACACAAGAGACATGTAATAAGAAACAATAAAATAAACAAGGCAGAGAGAAAAGAAAAGATTGCCTGATTGTTGAGGGCCTTATAAGTCTGTAGGAGGATTTTGAAATCTATCCTCTGTTGAACAGGGAACCAGTGAAGTGAAGCTAACACAGGAGTAATGTGATCCCGTCTTCTGTTTCTTGTCAGTACTCGTGCAGCGTTCTGCACTAGCCGAAGGGTTTTTAAGGATCTGCTGGGACATCCTGATAATAAAGAGTTGCATTAGTCTAGCCTAGACGTAATAAAGGCATGAATCAATTTTTCAGAATCCTGTTTTGACAGGATGTGTCTGATTCTCTTTATATCGCGCAGATGAAAGAAAGCTATTCTGTAAGTTTGACTAATTTGTTGGTTAAATGACAGATCAACAGAACTCCTAGGTTCTTCACAGTGGAGTTCGTAACCAGGCGGATGTAATCTAGGTTCACCGACTGGTTAGACAGAGTTTTTCTGAGATCGCTAGGGCCCAGGAATATCCCATATTTACAAATCACAATTTGTCTCATAGGGGTTAACAAGGTGCTACATCTTCTACCCTCAACCCTAAAGAACAGTGAGGAACTACCAACAAAAATCTTTTCACAGGGGAAAAACAAAAAAACATAGAAACCTCAGGTAGAGCCACATGTGAGGAGGGATCCCTCTCCCAGGACAGACAGAAATGCAATAATCATGTAGCTGAAGACATCAACAAAATAGAGGTGTATTAATGTCTAAAGTATTTGTACATACATTACTTTGTCAGTAATGGTAGAATATGTGGGGAGTTTATAATGTATATCACAGCAATGTCGTTGCATAATCCATGATCAGCTGCCACCACTAATCACGATTCATTCATAAGTAGAGTTGGGGGATAAGGGATTTGTTTTGGGGCATGGGTAAAAGGTAAGGGCTGGGAGCGAAAGGGATGGGACGTGGGTAAAGGGTGGGCAGGGGGGAGGAAGGAAGAGGAGGTGGCAGGGTTGGGGGGTGCTCATTCCTCAAACAGAGCTAGTGTCCTCCGATGTGGACCCACAGCCGTACCTCCGGTCGAGCTCATCGTAAATAGCTTCACGGAGTGATTTGTTTTTTAAGCGTTGTTCCCTGATAATTGTCAGTGTGTGCTTTATGACGGGTTCTTCTCCTGGACTGGACAACGGGAGAGGGTCTGATCTTCAGATTTACCTCTGTTGTCTTCTGTATTTCAGGTTCTATTGTCCTCATTTAACTTTATCAGTTTGTCCTGGATCTCTTTCATCATGTCAGTGTCTCTGCACATTCTTGCGATGTCCTGTTTATCAAATAATTCAATTTTCCTCTTGGCAACATTCAGAGGTACTACTCGGAATCTGTTTTTCCGTGCCACAATAAAATCGATCTCTTTCTGAGTGAAGGTATGACCCAGGGCTTCTTTGATGGACTGTTCCTTTTCTGTAATTTTGTCTGTAGTTGGGACTTGCATCCCAGCAGCCATCATTGCCAGTGTCCACTGCATGAACTCACTTTCTGTGAATCGCTGGTTGGATGCACACCTGAGAGACACAATCTGCTCATTGCCAGCGTGCCTGAGTTTCAACGCCAGCTTTGTCCGTGTGGATCCAAACTGGTAGGCCTGCTCCCTCTCCACCACAGACACAATTTCTTCGACTCAGTGAAGTGGGTCGCTGTTGCTGTCATTAATAGCCACCCTGGTGAAGCAGCCAGTCACAATGGTGGCAAAGAAGGGGGTGTGGCACCATTGCTTCAGCCTGTTACTGGACAGGTAGATCCTGGACAGCTTTTTAGGAGAGAGAACAGTAACTTCTGGACCAGCTTTCTTCTCCATGGGCTTGTTGCCGTGCTTGATTTCCCTTTTCCATTTGGAGCCAGCAGATATATATTTGGGAAATACACTTGTTTACACCGGAACTTGTTTATTATTAGCCACTAACCCCATAAGCTAAATTGCGGTCAATATGTCTTTTTTTTAGCCTGTAAGCTTTTGATAAATACTTTATAATTCAATATTTCTACCCAGTTTACAAAATGTCTGCCCTGTTTTGAACATGTTTGCCTAAGAAACACAAGTGCAACCACAAAATCACAATTTCCAGTTAGCATTTTGTTTGATCAAATCTTATTTAAAGAAATCACATTTATATTTAATTTGTAGAAGTACAGTTTATATTAATATGGCCCACTGGATATCAGAAGTACCAATTGTGATGCATTAACTCAACAAAGTCCATTAACATGTATTTGAGCTTTAGACCAAACATAAATAAATTACAGTGGAAAAGACAGTATAAGTTAAATGATCTTACCATGCTTTGTTTTCCGTCCATTGCAGAGTTTGCTCCAGAGTCTTGATAAATGCAGCTGCTCATCTCACGATGAAGGAAGCAAGTGAGGTTTGTTGCTGGACGATTATTATCCCAAAGCTTTTGTACCATATCAAAGCCCCCTTTTTTAAATGAAAACATATAAGTCATCCAATAAGATTGAGACCTCATCAAGATCAATGGATTTAAAGGATCTTCATGACCATATATGGTAAAAGCACAGGGATAACAATGGCCTGTAATAATTCCCATATATGATACAAGCTAAATTAATTGCATATTATTTTCTTTCAATAAATTGCAGTAAAAATGTGAAGATATATGAATTATTATGAATGAATAATTTATTTTTCCTCCACAGTCACCAAAGTGCTGCTCATTGTGAGAACTGTTGGGTTTCTCTATATTAATAAGATTTTAAGGTCTTGACCTTATTTGTAAAGTGCCTTGAGATAATGTATATCTGCTTTTGTTATCCCAGATCTAAACATAGATATAATGCAAAGAACACCAGATCACCTGACAGTTTATACAGTAGAGATGTTGGCAATAGCTATGGCATTACAGTGGCCAGAGCAAAACAGGTTAAAAAAAGGTTATAGTATGTTCGGATTCACTATCATGATTGGTATCACTTCAACCAATGTCATCCTACTGCAGAGCAGATATTATTTATGAAATATATGAAACACTATATAGACTACATCATTTACAAGCTGAAGTCTGATTTATGTGGATCCCAGCTCACAGCGGCATTGAGGGAAATGAAAGGGCAGACTCACTCACCAAGCAAGCATTAAAACAGGAAAATAAATATGGAGGTAACATTCAGTAAGTCTGAAGCCAAAACAATAATTTGACTGGCAGAAACAATGGGATGAGGGAGAAAAAGGACGCCACCTGTATCAAATAAAGCAAAAAGTGGGGGGATTGAAAACAATAGGGAAAAAACACTACAGAACTCACAGTTATATCAAGGATAAGAATAGGACACACGGGACTAAACAAAACAATGCATTTAATAGGGAAGCACCCATCAGGACAGTGTGAATGTGGTTTAGGGTTTACTGTTGACCATGTCATCTGTCACTGCCAGATATATAACACAGAGAGAGACAAACTAAAGAGGGAGCTGAGGAAGTGTGGGGTGGAGAAATTAAACTTGAAGAATTTGTTCAGTGTTGGAGAAGAAAAAAATAAAGTATTGTGTGAGTTTATAAAAGAAACTGGTTTAATGAAGAGGATTCAACTTTAAGTTATGTATTATTATTATTTTTTTCCCATTTAGTTATTTTTTTATTTCTTTTTTACTGAATGTATTTCCGCAGACCTAACACTCCAGCATAGTAGGTGGCGGTAATGCACCTTAAACTCTGCAACAAACAGAAGAAGAAGAAGAAAAAGCGAGTGCTTCCTGTCAGCAGAGCCGCAGACTGACAGACCAGCGCAGGTCAGAGCTCTTCAGTCCGTGTGAACTCAGAGATGTCGGAGTCCCCGGACGCCCGCAGCCTGCTCTCTGCCTCCTCCCAGCTCAACCTGATGGAGGTGGACACGGTGAGAGACTCTGCTCCTCCTTCTTCTCACGTGTGCGGAGCTGAGGGAGGGAGGTGGTCGCTGTGCTGCTGCTGAGATGGGATCTGCCCACACTGTGTGCTTATTGCGGGAGCTGCTCGTGTTGTTACAATGATATTTGGGTTATTTACATGTGAGCAGGTAACACAGCGACTCGTCGGTGTGACGATGAGTTTGTCTTTAATGCATCATATCGTGGATCGACAGAGGACCCCGTCCCAACACTGTCACGTGAGGGAGTGTTTACATGCAGCGTTATTTATTTAAATGGCAGATGTTCTCTCCCAGTGTCAGTTACTTACTACTGCGAGTGTTTCCTCCTCCGTGACTCTTTCTCACAATCTTTGAATGTAGAGTCACGGTGTCATGGTGCAATTCTTAGTCTGTGGTGCGTTCAGGCTCCATCAGTTCCTACTCCTTTAGCAAAAAGCTGGAAACGCATCCAGTTGGTCTTGGTTAGTCGGACATGTGGTGACATGGTTCGTCAACAATGTGATTTAAAAGAAAGTGGACAGGACAGCATTTCCCATAAGCCTCTGTGTTCCACAGTCCACCACTGCGGCTACTTGTGTCACCTGATCAGACCTAGGGCCTGTACTACGAAGCTGTGTTTATTAAGGTAACTTCCGGTTAACTCTGGCTTTTCAGGGTCACCATGGTAACTTTATGCTGATCTCTAACCTGCTCCAAGTTCAGAGGATCAGCTTAAATCCTGACAATTAACCATTTCTAAAACCAGAAGTAAATTCAACACACTCAGGAAATGTTTCCTTTATCTGGCTTCACTGGCACCTGCTCCATTGGATCACAAGCAAATAGTATGCTTTTATACACATTGATCAAATCTCATAATCTGCTCCAGAGGAGGATCTGGTCCTGCATAAGGTGAGTAGCATAAGTTACAATGGCAATGTCAAGCGAAGCAGTCTTGAATTAAACCTGAAGTTACCTCGCTGATCACAGATCCTAACCACAGAGTTTGGTGACATCAGCGGTGTTGAAACTGGATGACAGTGAAATGAGACATTCTCCTGTCTCATAAAAACAGAAACAATGGTGTGAATGGTTGTTCATGTCTCAGCGCTCTATTTCTAATGATCTATGCTTTTGCTCTAATGCACATGTCCAAATCCACTTTTGTCAGTTTAATAGTTGACAAAAAAGGTGGCTGCACCAGGTGCATGGTTCAGAAGGTACTTAGTCTCTTAATTAATGATGGGTATGTTTGGGTCATCTGTGTGTAACGAGCAGTGTCTGTCTGTCGTGCACCCACCTATGTAGGTGCATATCTTTCTTGAGCCTTAAATTAAGAGTGAAATCCTGCACCACTGACTTCAGACCATGTTTTTGTTGAACAGTCTCTTTCCAATGCCTCAGATAGCAATGAACCAACAATATGCCTGATCACACCTCATTTTAAGACCGACATACGTGGGTGCGCAGATGGACACAAGTCCATTTTCTATTCAAACAATGTGGCAGCAGGATGGGAAAATGATGACTGTTGGTCTGAAACTAGCAAAGACAGTTGTGCTGCACCTTGTGTTGGCTATAAGATGTACCCCACCTAGTGTTATATCTAATGGATGGAAGGATGCTTGTTCCTACAACAAAACAGAAGAAGTGCTGAGCTGCTGTAGTGCTTTTCTTTCCTCTGATAAGTTCAGCCACTGTGTGATCTGTGTGAATAAAAGCCTGCGATGACAAAGCAACTTTTGGCGGCTGAGGATGTAGAGCAGGTCTGTAGTTCAATCCCCGGCTCCTCTGGTCTGCATGCCCAAGTGCCCTGAACCCTGAATTGTCCTGATGGCTGTTCTGCAGTGTGTGAATGATGTATGCATGAGTGTTTGTGAATGAGTGAATGTGACTTATAATGTGTACCATATTGAGTGGTTGATAAGATATTGCAGGCCATTTACCATTCTATTTGTATTTCATGTATAAGATTCATTCATGTGTTATGTTGTTATAGATAGTTGTTGGTTAATGCTAGTTGATATCTTATTGCTGTGAAGTTCTCCTAGTATCTTCTCAGTTAACACATTCAGGTGTATGAGATGGTAGAAATGGTAATTCTTTAAAATCGAATTGCACAGAGAAGATACTGACACTTTTTATTTCAAGTCTCATAAATATACATACATTATATATAAGTATGTCGTTAACTTACTCGTAATCAGCCTCAATACTAAAGTAGACCAACCTGAAAGCAGTTATACTAAGGCCGAAGCCCCGAAGGCAACTCATTGTCATAGGCAGACCATCATCACTGGATGGATTAATATGTGTGTGTTTGTATGGTTGGGGGGGGCACACAATGTTATACTGGTGCCTCACAGCAAGACGGTTCCTGGTTCAACTCTTGGTTTGGTCGGGGCCTTTCTGTGTGGGCTTTGCATGTTCTCTTCCTTTCTAGTCTAAAGACGAGGTTATTGGAGACTCACTAAATTGTTTGTATTCCACCTCTTGCCCAATGTCACCTGGGATTGACTCCAACCCTCCCTGCAACCTCAAAGAATAAATGGTATAGATAATGTATGGATGGATGCTTCACAGTCTATATGCACAAAACATGGTTTGAAGTAGTTTTCCTTTTGGTCCAGCAGAGGGGGCTCTTAAATTCCATACCAGCTTTACCTGTAGCTGACTGCATTCATTGACGTTCATTCATAATTTAGTATTTTCAAATGAGACAGCTCTCGTATATTTTAACTTCCCAAAATAGATCACAAGATATGATGACTGTAGCACTAGAAGCTAAGTCACTGATCGTCTTTATATAGTCACTGACCATCTCTATATACAGTCATTGATTGTCGCTGATCATCTTTATATATAGTCCAAATAATTTTGGATTGAAGAATAGTACCCGAATCATTGTTGACTTTTCAGACCAGGTGTTAATGTTTGTCTCAGGTGATCAGATCACATAGGTACGGAAGCCCTAAAGGGTCATACATACATACATTTTATTCCACCTGTTTTCCCGTGATAACGAGATAATCCTTCTGTTTTCCCATGATAACGAGATAATTTTCCTCCGTTTTCTTTGATAACGGAGGAAAATTATCTCGTTATCACGGGAAAACGATCTTTGTTATATCGAGATAACGAGATAATAAAAAAAAAAAAAATTGATGGCCGTTCTCGGCTTCCGTAGTCTTCTCAGATGACGCACACTAATGTGTAAATTATCTATAGCAAGGCATAAAGCTATTTCAGCCTGTGTCAGGCCTTGATTGAAGAGATATCTGATGCGCTGATCGGTATTCTCCTGCTCCTCTGACATTGCTACACTAAATGATGTTTCCTGCAATGATTTAATACGTTTTGTTTTCTCGAGATCTCGAATTAATTATCTCGTTATCACGGGAAAACGGAGGAAAATTATCTCGTTATCACAGGAAAACGGGTGGAATAAAATGTATGTATGTATGTATGACCCTTTAGGGCTTCCGTACATAGGACTCTTTGGAGACACTTCCTAATCTTAGGAGTTTATGTTCTTTCCTCTTGTGATTGGACCACTCGAGACAGAAAACAATACCAGGTGCTGAACAGAGAGTTTCCTGTGTCCCTGAAAATACTCTCCTGGGGAGAAGGGAGAAGATTATGACAAGAGTTTTGGTAAATAACCAGAAAGGTGCAACCAACATGTGCAAAACTTTTCCCTGTTTAACAGGTATGTTTTTTAATTGCTTTTGCATCAGTAATAAAACTGTCACCAAAACAATTTCACCAAAGAATCTTAACCTCAGAGCTTTACAGGTTTGAAAAACCAGTGGTTTGTAGTAAGTCATTGTTTGTCTTGAGTCAATGTTGACTGGGTCATCACTTCAGGAGCATGTGCATAGTGGTGAGCTGGTGTTAGAACACATATGCTGTCATCAGGACAGACAAAGGAACATCAAATACAACAGAGTAACAAATACAGCTTTCTAACATCTGTTTTCATTTTATTTCTGTTCTCAGATCGATGATAAGGAGTTTGACATTCCCCAAGTGGACACACCTCCCACACTGGAGAGCATCCTTAATGAGGTCAAGTACATGTGATTGTACTGCATCACACAACAGAATAACTACACTGTAGTTACAAAGTCAAATTAATCAGTTTTAAGCAGCTGATTCACTTGTTTTCTACAGTCTAAACTGTCCACACAGAATATGTTTTTGTTCCACATTCTGTTGATTGCCTTTGTGCCTTTTCAGGTAGTGAAATTCAATTCAATTCAATTTTAATTTTCTTTGTATCGCACCAAATCATTATATACATTATCTCAAGGCACTTTACTTCATAATAAGGTTGAAACCTTAAAAATTGCAGAGAAACCGAAAAAGTTCCCACGATGAGCAGCACATTGGTGACTGTGAGGAGAAAAAACTCATTCATTAACTGGAAGAAAACTCTAGCACTCGTCTGCCTCGAGCAGTTTGGATGAGTGTAGAAAAATAGGGAAGATAAGAAAGGTGGGAGGCAAAGAGGGGAGAGAAGAGGGACAGTGGGGGAGAGAGAGGAGAAAGACCAACGGAGAGAAATGGGAAATGTATGTGAGAGAGGAGGGGAATGATATGTAGGAGTCAATCTGTCGACCTGCTGCTCAGAGCATGTATGCCAATGTAGTGTGTACTGAGGGTCTAAAAATGAAGTTAACCGATGCTGTTGTCTGCAATGCCATTAAGTGGAACTGTGGAAGTCAAGACAAGACTTCCACAGTTCAAAATGGCCAAGTCCTATGTTTTTACAGTTACATTTAAGCGTCAACCCACAATGATGCCACTCACTGGTTTGTGAGCTTCTGTTTTGAAGCCTCAGTTTGGCATTTGGTGCAGCGCTTTCTTATTTATTGAAACCATATTTAGAGGAAGAGGGGGGTGGAGCCTAATTCAGAACTTGACGACATTACATGCCCACCTGCCACCAGTAGCCATTGGGCGATGCTGGCTGTCAATCACACTGTATCCACGCCCCAATGCATACCTTGCTGGTCTGTTTGATTTAGAACCTGTGAAAAATGCTCACTGATGTTATAAATCTAGTGAGAAGTAGAGTCATTTTCTCATAGACTTCTACAGAAACAACCAGGGGAGTCGCCCTCTGCTGTTCATTTTAGAGAATGCATGTTTCAGGCACGTCTGCGTTGGCTTTACTCTCTGCTCCGTCCATTCTTATCGATGTTATGTTCAAATAGTATCACACAGTGAGAGGATATCCCACAACTCTTGTCAGGTACCTTAATCAACCCTCACGTCACTTTAGAGCCGGCCTATTCAATAAACTGACATTACCCTTGTAACTGAGGTGTGTGTGTTTGTCGTCCTGTGTGTCTGCAGCTGGATGATGAGGAGGAGCCTTTTGTGTTGGAGGACACATGCACGCTGAGCACAGACAACATGGATGCTCATTCCTGTGACACATCCTCTCTGGCCAGTTCTGACAGTGGAGACCCTGCACATCTCAAACGGCATGGACACACACACTCACACACACACTCACACACACACACGCACGCACGCACGCACGCACGCACGCACGCACGCACGCACGCACGCACGCACACACACACACACACACTCACACACACACACACACACTCACACACACACGCACACACGCACACACACACAAACTTAAACATGACTGAATGCTCAACCTAACCCAAGTGTGCCCAATGCAACTATACTACTATCCTCTGCCACATTTCTCTTTGCTTGGTACTGCATGTATCCCAATGGCACAAGCACACTTACTTAGGGATGTGTAGGGTGTATCTCATTATCTCATTGTCTTGTACAAGGTAATAGAATATCTTCTTTCTGTGTGTCTGTGTGTCTGTCTGTCTGTCTGTCTGTCTGTCTGTCTGTCTTTGTTTACATGTGTGAAGAAAAAAGAGGATGGTGGATCTAAACACGACAGTTCATGGGTCTGTTCTTCGACACAGCCTGCTGAAGGGCATCTCGGCACAAATCGTCTCAGCTGCTGTGAGAATAACACACACACACACACACTTACCTATCTCTTTTTATTAAGGGAGTTATCAGCTAGTCTGTCTGTGTTCCTTTTTCTCGTTCCAATGCTGATTTCATTGAGTGCAAATATTTGTTGTTACAGAAGTTTTCACTTCAGGACTGGCTTCAGAATTGGGCCTTTGTTTCCGTCGTCTAATTTTTTTATTGCTGTATTTAAACAACATAACATGTGTATCTTTTATGCAGGACAAAGTGGATGCTGGACTGCCAACTGCAATAGTGAGTATCAGTTTATTTGGCTTTAAATCAACTGAACAAGGATACAGAATGTGATATTATTAGGAATTATTATTAAAGGAATTTGATAATGTCATAATGTCACTCTTTCTATGACCTTTAATGACCATTTACACCTTATGCATGCTCCATAAGAGACATGAATATCTCTTCGGATGGCTGTAACCATCTATGGGACTGTTTTGATGTTTCTGAGATACAGAAGGCAAGTGTAAGGTGTGAGTCAAAGGTGACACAGTGTTTACACACATCTTTGTTGAAATAGCAAGAAAGAGAATATGAGAGCAGACACATGATAGGATCGTTTATAAAAATGCAGCCCAATATTATGGGAATATTACCAATTAAAAACATCAATTACACAACTGGTGTTATCTAGTATTTATTATACGAAGTACACCCACATGTGTGTCTGTGTCGGTCTTTGTTTGTAGTGTTGGATTGTGTGAGTGCAAGTGGAGGCAGAAAGTTTGATATTGTCTTATGTATTGAATATTGTATTATTGTGTATTTGATTGTTTTCAGACAGTGTCGGGTGTGATCGCTGTGGGGACGTCTCATGGTCTGGCCCTGGTTTTTGGTGAGTCTACTCAACTCTCCTACATGCACACAGTGCACAACAGAGCAGCCTGAGCTCAAGTGTAGTGATATAGTCGTGTACCCTGCATCATAGCCTGACATGCACCTCATCACTAACCCTAAATTGCCCCGTCCCAACTTTTTTTGAAATGTGTTGCAGGCCTGAATGGCAGGAATGGATGTATATTTACGGATAAAATGAAGTTGAGCAGACAAAACATAAAATATATTATGTTCACACTGTCTGCAATTAAATACAAGTCAAATTAATTTAGAAATCACTGCTCTCTTTTTTTTTTTTTTTTTCTGTGCTACCAATGTTTTCTGAGTTGGGGTTGTGCGAGTTGATGAGATAATTGGAGTTAAGTGATCAAGGTTGATCTGAGAGAAGCTGTTTAAATGGACAACAGGATTCTCAGCTGCTTCTGAGATTTTTGTGCTTAAAGATACATTACTATCAATTATGGTCAGGAGATGATACATTTAGTTTCAAATATTTACAATGTTATCATTAAATCAATGCATAAAGTCATTGCTGTTAAAGAGTTGGAGGAATACTGGGTTCAATAGAGCTGTGACTCTCTGTCAGCCTGGCTACAGTGGTGAAAAGAAGCCTAGAGTTGTAAATACTACTCCATTAATGTGGAGTAGTAAACAGCTCTGGCATTGTGTCCAGAAACGATGGACTCAAATTATGGTCAAAAAGAATCTGAGCTTGTAAGGTGATGATCACAAATACAAGTTAGAAGCTTTTTTAAAAATCTTAATCATCCTGTAAAATGAATCACCACGAGAAATAAAGGTTTGTGCTTATGTAGAAGAGATTGGTCTTGGTGGAAAAAATAGACTCTGTGAATAATATCAATGAACAAGTAATGTGACACTGATAAAGTTGATTTTGTGAACAACTGAACACACAAGAAACGATTGCTTATAAAACTCAACACTCAAACTTCCCACACTTTGCATAAGAGCCTGAAGTTCAAATAACTTAAGATTATCGATTATTTTGCGGAACTTCATCGAATATGATGAAGCCCTCCTGGGTGACAGAGCAGCCCGTGCTGTCGCCTATCTTCAGAATCTGCTCTAGCTTACCTTCAGTGGAACATCTGCCCTCTGATAGGATGGTTAAACTTTGTGTTGTGATTGGATTGGCACTGTCAAATCAGGTGTAAAACCAGGTAAAAAAGCCATTTTCAGATATGACTTCTGGAGAATGTCCTGAGAATTGGGTCTGGACTTTCTCAGGAGGTTTCCTTCAACACATGAACAAGGCAGCAGGAGATTCTCCCTCAGATGTTTCTTTAATTTTTGTGTCTTTCGGGTGTTAATAATGTCACTCCCACTCGCTCATGGTGAATCCTGCAGAGCATTTCCTGCGCTGTGCTCAGAATAGCTCCTCTGGATTTGTGGCTGACCTTTAATAGGGGACTGGCCGGAGAACATCTGCAGAAAGTCAGGAGGCTCTCACTTGGACATTTGCATTCAGATAATGTCCGAAGTATCTCTGGAGTTGAGTGCATGTCCGAAAGCATCTTAAGAAACTCTGATATCATTTGTTCACAAATTTTATTCACACCGCCTCACTTACAAACTGTTTGGATTTGTAAACTGTTCAAAAATAATTCCATAAGGAACAGCCCCATCAACTAGACCTGTGTGTATTAGGAGGGGTTATCAGCCAAATTAAATCTCAAATTCACATACAGGTGAATTGTATCTAAACATGCCCGATGCCAAAGGTAACAGGATATAAAACTGTGTTGTATTCTACGTAAAGGTGTCAGCTTTTCAAAATCACACCTCTAATAACTAGGATTTAGTGTACACTCATATCCAGTATTTTGATAAATAAACACCACAGTTGATTGAGGTTCTTGGAATATTTTATTAAACTCACTTTTGGTTCACACTATAGTTTACATATTAACAGTTGGATCTTTGATTAACTTAGTACATGCCAGTATCACTGATATCCACCCTCAAGACTGCTTCACCTGAGTCAGACATGGAGGCACTGACAATAACATAATCGCCCTCATAAGAAATGCAGGAGCCATCAGCTTTTGCTCTTACAAAGTTGTTTTCACCTCCATTATACATAATATCATACAGATTGTAGTCGCAGTCATTTCCTCTTTCAAAGATGCCCACAGCAAACCAGTTGGAGTAGAGGTTCCGGTCATAGGGCACAGAGTACATGACAGCCATAATGTGGCTGTAGTCGTTCAGATCGGCGTTGAAAAGGTCGTAGGTGAAGACACCGATGGCTCCAGTCGCACAGCCGGTGGTCTTGTTGAACAGTGCGCCAGCAGCGGAGCAGGGACCCACCATGGGTGGCAGAGGGACCTCACATTCGCCGCTCTCAGTGAACACCCTGAACACAGAAACACAACGGGTCAGACAGGTCCGACGTGATCTTTGTATCAAGTCAAACCAACCATCAGTTTTATATTAAGGAAAGACTGTGAGTTCCCCCACAAGCAGTCAAAATGATTGCATAATGTCACATGCCAATTAAAATATACTGCATGGCCAATAGTATGTGGACAGTTGAACATGTTGTGATAACATGTGATTCCATTTGGTTACAAGAGCCTTAGTGAAGCCAGTCAGTGGTTTTCCAGTGCAGAGGTGCAGGATGTGGTGGTACAGTCCAAAGACGTTCTAGACCAAACTGGGAAACTAATTTCTCTGTGGACCAAATCCAAACTGCTTACGGTAGCTTACGATAAGAATGTATTTAGATACAAAGAACAAGGAAGTGAATTATGTTCCTCACCACGATTCAAAGAATGGACCTACTTGTATTCGGAAGAATAGTTCCTGTAATGGCACTTTAACTGGTATGTGGGTATACAAACACACTTTAACAACAGTCACAGGGTGTCCCAACATGATGCAGTTTGAACAAGCAGGTAAACAAGCAAAACCAAAAAAATCATAGCTTAACTTTTTTTGGGCATCATGTAATTGTGGCTGCTCACTGAATAAAAATCCAGATGAAAGAAGTTTGGGGATGCTTCTCACCAAATGATGCACGTCAGAAAATGAGCAACACATCACCTTGGGTTGGCCAGAGTGTAGCAGCCAGAGTTGTTGTTAATCTCCACGGAGCAGTGACGATGAGGCATCGTGATGAGGTGTGAAGTGGTGGCAGGGGAAGAGTCACGCTTAGAGACAAGACACAATTATTTCAATTATTTGCTGATTGATTCATGTCATAGTTTTTCAGTAGGCTGACTAATGGCTTTGGATATAAAATGTTAGGATTAAAGGGCAAACACAAAGATGCAAGTTACAGTGTGTTTATATAGTGAAAATAAGGAGCCTCTCTAAACTACTAGTCGTGTAGTTCTGTCTGAAGATTCTCAGTCATCAAGGTCGGGGTCTGGAGTTAGTACAAAGATGTACTTGGGCATTTCAAATAGAGAGCTAAGGAAGTCATATCATATAAATACTTTGAATGAAGGATATGATCAAAATGGAACCCATGTCATAGAGCTTGAGTCACCTTCATGTAGTGCTGAAGGAGCCTGGAGTCATATACCCTCGGGAGCTCAGCCAAGTGTGAAGGTGACAATGAAGGAAGTGATAGCAACAGACCTGAGCCAATGTTTCCATGAACCTTTAGTAGTGTCAGGACACAAATCTGCATATTCTCACCAGGATTATTTCTGATCTTAACATCATTTGAGTGTGAAATATAATTAGACAGGAGGCCAGCTACAAACTTTGCATAACTGGGTGAATGAAGTAACAGTTTCTTTATACAAGCCTTCAAACTGGATCAAATGAATCACTGTGTTATAACTGACTAGCTTTTTTTCTGTCATGTGATCTACTGCTGCAAAGTAAAAAGAATCTAGACAAACCCAACTTTGCAGAAGCTGCTGTGCTTCATCACTGTTGCTATACTAGTCTCAATCAATATCCATGACTGACTGTCACTGCTCGCATCTGAAGCCAGGTGAGAATTTTATGGATGGCTCAACAAAGGATGGATGGATGTATTCACAAGTTGCTAACTTTACTGTTCTTATTTTGCATATTCTTTTTATTTGTAAATCATGTGTGCTTCTTGATTTGTAGATATTTAGAATTATTGATATTTTAATAGCTTCTTGTTATTCTTTGGTTGTATTGTATCACCTCTACTACCTCTATTTTTATCATTATATCAAAGTATAATAAAAGAGGAGCTACATACAGTATGTGACTGTTCACATCCACTGAATTCATTCAGTGGATGTGACAAAAACCAGATGAACAATGTACAGATTTAAAATGGAGTTGACAAAAAGTGACTAAAACACTGGATGAAAAAGAAATGTAAAAACAGATGACAAAACTACCTGTAGAATAATGATAAATAAATGAATACAAATAGTAATGTAAACTAAACTTGCAACATCATTCCACAGTAGTACAGATGTCTATTGTCTAACCATCAAAAAGTGAATACACAAGAACCTACCTCTCTATGCTCTGCAGAAGCGGTGGTTTGAAATGATTGTTGTACCAGGTTTCAGGATGAAGTCATGGAAGTACATGGGCTGCTCCCACAGTAGCTTTTTATTGACCCAGCTAATCAGCACCTTTAGACACCAGTTGACTCCCTCCTTATCTTCTGTCTGGTATCAGCTTACCGCTCACCTGTGTTCCCGGACCTCGCCGACAACTTATCGCCTAGGCAGGGTTGGATTAGGCTGATTACATCAACCTAGGTTTTTGTTTGTTCGATCCTTTTATAGCGGGTATCCATTTGTGGGTATTTATTCAGGGTGGGACGTCAGCAGGGCAAGGACCTATTGGTCTGCCAGGGTAACACTACAAAAGTACATGAGGGGGAGATGTACACAAATCAGTTCACCATGAAATAAGATGATTGTTCTCCTGAATATTCTTCATATATATTCTTCAGTCCTGAGTCGCACGGTGAATCTGAGATGACACAAACTGTTCAGAAACTTCATTATCTACATGACATTAGTGTTTTAATGCGCAAATGGTAACAGGTGCAAACATGGTAGAGGGAGTAGTATTTAGTGTTTTGCCTACGTTACTGGTTTCCACTATGGAGCTTTACGGAGAGCAGAGTGACCGCAAGCGCAAAGTGAAGTTTAATGTCATGGAATTGGAGGTGTTAGTGGAAGAGGCAAACAAACATGTTGAGCTACTGCGAAGAAATATTAATATAACTCAAAGAAACGTGAGAAGATGGTAGAACATAAGAAGAAGAACAAAAGAAAATTTAGTTCATAATAAAACCTCAGCAGAAGAGAGTGTGAGTGAACATAAAATGCTTTTGTAGATTTATTGTAATTTCCAGGGGACATTTTTGAAATATGCAGAGAGCTGCTGGTCTCCACAGAGTCTAGGGCTCTAACTGTGATGTGGTTTGGCTGGGGCTGACCCATGTCTCTTTATATTGCTGACATGATGATGCCTGGGCAGGAAAAGGTATGAACATCCCTGTCATATGGCTCGCCTATGCTCATTTTGTTCATTTTGTTCATTTGGCTCTGAGATGTCTATACTCATGTCCATTTTGTTTTGGCTGAGCTACTTTGGTGCATGCTTTGTTTTTTGAGTTGGATATTTTTCCTTCATTTGCTTCCAGTGTGTTGTGTCTTTGCTGATATGCTGTTTTGATTTCCTTTTTTCACTGTTAAACTATAGGACTTGGAAAAATCTATAAAATTTTCCAATTCATTTTATAACCCATACATGTGTTTCCTGCTGCAGGGGATAAATGTCCTCTTTATCTCCCTGTCCAGATACCAACCAGGCCCTGCGACTCTGTCTGGGCACCAAGACAACTGGGGCAGAGTTTGGAGCTGTCTCCGCCCTCAGCATCAACCACGATTGCTCACGACTTCTCTGTGGGTTTGCCAAAGGACAGGTACAGTGTACAGTGTACTCAGGCACTACAATCACAGGCTTGTTGACTCTGTTGATTAGTTTAAAATGTTTAATAGGGTGGAGACAGGGCGCTGCTGACAGGGTTTCCACTAATGCTTTGAATACAGTGAGTTGTTCTGATTAGGGTGTGGTGCTCTGGTTGATGAGTTTGATTTCTGTGCATATTTCTGTATTTTGAAAGACATGATTTAACATACAAAACTAATTGTGTATTTACATACATAACATTAGGGTTTACATCTGAGCCTGTATGAGCTCACAACTCTTACGGGTATTATAGGTTTATTAAATGGGTGTTTTGCACAGTTTATTATTTTACCAAAGGAATCTCAATGGATCTGGACTGTACAATGACATATAAGGGCCGTGGTACGTAAAAAATATATGTTGGAGCCAGGGGGAATGGGAGTAATACAGTGAGAAAAACCCATCCATTTATGAGAAGAAAAGCAAAAAAAAGAGAAAGAAAGAAATTCTCTGAGATTAAAGTCCATATTTTTACGGAATAAAGTTATAATTTCATTTTAAAAAAAGGAAAAAAAGAAATAAGCAGTGAAGAGTAGTTTTCAGACATGGACAATATTTGCATAATTGGGTCCCGACTCTCTATCGAGTTTGCCATAATGCAGTCATAATAATAGTTGAGTAGTGTCAGATCTCGAGAGAGGGGGGGTATGCCTAGATAAGTGAGTATACTTTTAATTTATGCCACCGATTAATTTAAAGCCACTCGTTCAGCAATTCATAAATGTTGCATGTTAAAACAGTGACATGTAAGATTACACTTCATATTTTGTTCATCTAAAAATGAGTCGATAGTGTTTGCACATTGTCAGTTTTATTTGTGATGCAGATTTTGCATCAATCCTGGCCCACAGACTGCTACATGAATATTTCTTATTCCATAGTATATCCACACATGAAAATTATAGTCCAATGGCAAGTATAGTCTCTTTTGTTAACTGTCACTTGGAACAGCAGATTTGAAACAGACCGTGACTACAGAGTGTGCCACCATTGTAAAATTTACATTATTTGTCAAGGGGCAGTTTGCAAATATTAGTATATAAATAACTCCACTGCACGTTTTTAGTATAATTTACAAGGTTCTGCAATTAAACATTGATCGCAGTGGTTGACCTCTTTACTTTAAATTGTTATACTAGAGGGACAACCTGTTACAATCAGCATCCTCCCTGACGAGGGTGATTAGTTTACATGGTGCAGAGCAGCACTTTCAGTTGACTAATCTTTGCCCCCATCCTGGCAAATAAACTACATTTATTACAAGTACTGGCATCACTGAAGGAGGCAGAGAAATTACTTAACATCGAGCAACTAAATATTGAACATATTGTGCTGCTTCAAATTCTGAACTGTCTGTCTGTCTCTCTCTCTCTATATAACTAGATTACAATGTGGGATCTGGCCAATGGGAAACTTCTGAGAACTATCACCGATGCCCACCCTCCAGGGACAGCTATACTGCATGTGAAGGTACACACATACACACACACACACACACACACACACACACACACACACACACACACACACACACACACACACTGCATAGTCTTCAGGGGAGGATAGCTGTATGGTGTCACACCCAGAATTTGCTCTTGGGGTTTCATGGTTTGGATATGATTTCAGTGCCTTGTTACTCTTTCCTTGTTTGTGTGTGTAGTTCACAGATGACCCAACTCTTGCAGTGTGCAATGACAGTGGAGGATCAGTGTTTGAGCTGGCCTTCAGGTAAGAGGTCCACCCTCCTTCTAGACTCTGATAAGTGGTCTGACCATGTGGGAGCGAATACTGTTTTCTCAAAACAAACCTTTTAATATGACACTTCATTAAAAAAAACAATATACACACAAACATGTTATCCCAGACACAACAGAGTAATGATGATAAAAGACTCACTTTGTGTTAATAAAGTGTTTCGTTATTGTGAGGTAGGTTTTTAGTTTCTGGTAACGATATCTGTTCCTCCTTGTTTCCAGGAGAGTAATGGGGATGCGCACCTGTGACTCTCGATGTCTCTTCAGTGGTTCTAAAGGGGAGGTCTGCTGTATTGAACCTCTGCGTGCTCCTCCAGACTTCAGAGATCATCCCATCACACACTACTGTCTACTGGCCATGGCCTCTCTCACTAAAGTACACACAGACAGCTCTGTTCACGCTTTGTCCTTTGCTTATCCATTTAACTTTGGGGTTGAAACTCTCCTGTGTTTCTTTCACCAGATTCTGGTCATTGGCCTGAAGCCTTCCCTGAAAGTCTGGATGACTTTTCCCTACAGCAAGGTCTGCATTTCTTTCTGCTCAACAGCTTGTTGTTGATAAGTGCAGGTTTGCACAGATCCCTTGAAACATTAACAGGATCAATTATGTTTTTAGTTAGTGTCAGTAACTGAATTCACATTAAGTAGTGTTGTATATTTAATGGTGGTTCTGTGTCTTACCCAAGGACATGCTTCAACATAAAGGCCTCACTGTGTGTGGCATGAGCCTGAACATGTCAATCATCATGTCAATCATCATGTCAATATGGACAAGATGCAGGGATAACAGTGGCCACTTGACATTCTCCGGGGGGACTGTATGTGAGAACACAGATGTCAGAGTGAGAGGCTCAGGACCTTTTCCGGAGTGTCTTCTGCCAGCCCCCTGATAAAAATTCAGGGTAATGTCTGGGTTAGCTCATGTGAAAACACAGCAGAAGATCTTTGGGAGGATTCATCACAAGCGAGTTGTCGTGTTGATGACGTTTCCAAGACACTATGAAAAGAATACAAATGTGTCAAGATAAAGAAGTGTTGACATACACGATGAAGAGAGAGGACCCCCTCTCGATGTAAATATAAAGTATTTAAATATAAAGGGCCCACTCCAGGGTAAAGAAAACATTTGTACAATTTACATGAAACACACTGGTGATAACATCACTAGGATTATTTTATATTCAGTTTCTGCTAATAAAACCCTTTTCACCAAAGTCTTGCACACATTGGCCCTTTAATGCAACAACCACAACAACAAACATCCTGCTGCAGGCTTTATTTCATCAGATGTCCACCACATGAGAAAACATGTTGCTCAGCCCATTTTCAACAAACTGTTCCTTTTTAACTAAATGGTAGAATTAAGTGCCGAAGCGTCCTTGAGCAAGATACTGAACCCCTAACCTCCCCTGACGGCTGTGCTGGCAGTGTGTGAGTGATGTGTGATAGGAAAAGTGCTGCACATAGATGCACTGTATGAATGTGTGTTTGAATGGCACAACTGTACTGTAAAGCACTGAGTAGTCATCAAGACTAGAAAAGCTTTTTATGAATACAGACCATTTCAAATCCCTCGTCACAGTTCCAAAGTCCTCATATTTGTACTGCAGGCTCACTGTAATCCTATGTATTTCATTACTTTATTCCTACTTTGATCAGTCATAATGTCTGCTGAACAGTGCTCTTAACCAGCAGCACCGCATAGAAGCAATGTTTAAGCCAAAGCAAAAAAAACATTTGGAACATTAATTTAAAAGGTTAATGAAGAGTCACTGATGTGATGCATTCTTTCATCAGTCTGATCCGTCCAGCGTTCCTCAGCTGGCCTGGCAGTTTGTTCCCGTTCAGAAGACAGTCAACCCAATCCTGGCTTTTTGTAAAGGAGACACCGTCCACTTCCTGCTGGTATCTGCTCAAATCTTAACTTCAACTTAACTACAACTCCTTTTTAATTATTGTTTTGAATACTTTCTTCAGTTATCACAATTCATTTAGTGTCTGTATATCAATGTGCACTCACTGACCATGCTTTAGGTTTGATTTACAATCCTCAGACAGCCGGACATGTGGCTGCAGCGTCACTTGATTACTGTTTGACTTTCAGAATGAGATAACAGAATGTAGTCTGACCTGTTGGTTCCAGTAATGCTTCCAGCTTCTCACTCTGGAATATTATTTCATTTGTTGCGTTATTACACAGTTAATACATGAAATGTAACATAACTGCATGTTTTAAGAACCACAAAGATATGAAGACCAACAATATAAGACAGATAAAGAATGAAAGACACCCACTTGCTCTTAAAAGGAAGAAACATGCAGCAGAACAGTGAGGGTTGAAAGAAATGGAAGAAGGAGGAGAGGTGGGGGGTAGTTTTGTAATTAGCATTTAAGCACCACTAGTTGTTGCAATGAGCATAGTGGTACTTATATATATATATATATATATATATATATATGTAATAATGTTATTTATAACTAGAAGGATGCTCAAGGAGCACATACCTCCACCATGCCTGATTGGCCACTTTATCATCATCTTGCATGTCATGTATTGAGGAAGTGGAAAAAAGCAGTTTTTCAGAAATCCTGCTGAGAGACAGAAAATAGGCAATGAAAACATAACCTCCTGTGCAGAGGTAATAACTATATATATAGAATTTGAAAATGTCCCAAATGCTTGACTGTTTCCACATTATATCCTGAGAGAAAGATCAGCGTGGCACAACGGTTTATCATGTTTGAATGTTCTCCTCTGCACCACTGCTTGCTCAGGTTAAAAAGGAGGAGACGGGGACCATCCATGTCATCAAACAGAGACAACTCCACCTCAGCTGTGACATCATCAGCCTGAGTGTAAGTTCCTAACTGAAGACAGTGGGTCCCTTCCCAGTGCCCCCCCCCCCCCCCCTTTAACTGTCCCATTATATATTCAGCAGGTGTTTGAGAGCTGCCTGGTGAACTTAGTCTGTTTTGGCTTCATGGTAGCTCTTCATCAACAGAAAATGTCTTTGCAATAAGATGAGTTAACAAGGGAAGCAACATGAACAGTTTTACATTAGGCATATACATTATGTCCAATATCTCCTTGAGTTTTCCTCCGTTTTCTTTGACACCAGCGTCTCCACCACAGGTGTGATCTAACTCCTGCATTGATCACAGCATTTCAGAATTAAGACAAACATGCATCTTAAATTGCTGGTTTCTCCTTTTCTCTGTGTCTCTGCAGTGGATCAACAGTCGCACACTGGTCCTGGTAGACAGCCATGAAAAGTTGCACGTTGTGGACCGACCCAGTCAGGAGGTTTTGGAGACTCTGGACTTGGAGCAGGTGCAACTGGTCTATAACAGCCGACATTTCAAATCGCTGGCCACTGGAGGGAATGTCTCCCAGGCTCTGGTGAGAGGGATTAGCTGATGGGGGACAGGATCAGAGGTCAAAGTTCACATTTCTTTGGCTCAGGAGCAGAGGTCAAGTTTAAGATTAATGCTGTTCATCAGTCTTTAATTTAACATGATAGGGATAATGGCTTGGATTTGAAAGGTAAGGGATGACAGCTGGGGAGGTTGTCTGTAACCCTTCAGGCTTACAGTTGGTCAGTCTAGTATACGCCCTTTTCAACCAAAAGTTCAGAGAACTATGACAGAACTATTTTACAACTGAAGAAGAGATGGAACAGATATCCTGTTGTTTTTGTTGTGAGATCCTGAGGTTTGGGTTAGATGTACTGGATGTATACATGGTTCCTGTAGAGGTGAAAAGGACATTGTAAACTAGTGTGGCAGCCACTACAGTCACTCACTTTGTTCTCTCGCCATGCTCCCTATCTCATCCACTCACTTGACCTGTTCTTCATCTCCTATTTGCTGGCTACCTGACTCGACCGTCAATTTCTCTCTGTCTCTGAACAGTTCACCTGTTCTTTTCCTCTTCCTGGTAAGTTTAACAGTTAACGTGTGTTTCAGGCTTTAGTTGGAGAGAAGGCCTGCTACCAGTCGGTCTCTAGCTACGCGGGACAGATCGTCTATTTGGGCACTAAGGTGATGTGTTTCATTATTGCACTTGTTGCCTGTGTGTGCACAACATCTTTGACCTTTACTGCACACCGATTAACATTAGTTGTTGTCGATCACTTTGAAAAGAAAGGGCTGACTCGTGTTGTAATGCAGTTAAAAATTAATCTTAACCACACTGACTGGCTCTGATGTGTCTCTGCCATCAGAGACGGATTTACTAGACTTGCTCAAACTGAGGAGGCATTCGATTTATCTCTCTGGAAGATGTCTCAAAGTGTTAGGCTTGGCTTTGTTTTGTTTTTTCTCATTCTTTAACAGTGTGATATTGTGTTGTCTTGCAGTCGGCTCACATTATGACCCTACGAAACTGGAGAGAGGTATGTATATGAGTAATAGACTAATTATGAGAAAGCTTTGCAGTAATGGTTTATGGTTAAATGAGACTCTAATCTCACAGTATGAGAACATCTGTAGATTGCTGTAGGGCAACTAAACATTCACCAGGATGTGATGTAATGTACTGTTTTATATTTAGCACTGGCATTGGTGATGCAGCTATGTGTGTGTGTGTCGACAGTCAGAAGATTCTGAATGAATCTCGAGCAGAAAAATTTGAACCAGTTTAAGTGAAGTGTTATTCATTATGTGGTGATTGCTGTTAATATTGCTGTGGTAGTCACAAACAAATCAACAAGAAGAGAAAATACAGTTTTGATTTATAGTGAAACTGCACTGGGTCAGGTCCTTCATATTTTGCCCAGGTTAAAAAGACGTGGACATGTAGTCCAGACCACCTCCGAATGTGGTGTGGCATGATCAGATCCCTATCCAATCTGAGTGTGCGTTTAAACCTGTACTTACAGCTGTCTGCTTGAGAATGGGTCACAAAAACCACATGTTAATACCAGGTGTGTGTACAGGGCCAAATTACCATATTTCATATACTGGGTGAGGCGTGATTACCCTTTAAGCAAGGACTGCAGACACTCCTGCAATAAGATCTGCTCCATCCTTCTTCCCTGAAAAGGAAAGGATACTTGTTGTGATAAACAGTTTGGTAAAAACTGATTTTATGTCTTGGCTTGAGCTTCTTATAACTGAAATTATTCTGTTTTCATCGACCTACAGCTGCTCGCTCTGACCCATGTCCTCCCCTTGTCTCTGTCTGTGTCTAGCGTATAGACTGTCTGCTGAAACAGGAGCATTTTGCTGAAGCGCTCACTTTGGCCTGGTCTTTCCACGAGGGAACTGCTAAAGCTGTGGTTGGTGAGTATTAAATGTATCACACACGAATTAACGTCTGTTATAAAAAAGGGGCACCAGCTCCTATCTGAGCAACTTTATATCATTGAATTAATAATCAGTCTCATTAATGAGACTTATAAATTCATATCTACTAGGAAGAAGAAATTTGCAGTGATGAAAACTTGAGAAAGATACAAAATGGAATAAATGAATAATAACAATTACAGCAATGAAATAGAAAGGTTGTAATGTTGGTGTTGGTGGCAGATAATATGTTAAAGTAGGATTGTGTAGTGATAACGCTAATGGCAACTAATCCCTGAGTAAAAGAGTGACTGAATGAATAACTATGAAGGTCCATGTAGAGGTTAGAAATCTGGTTATGACATCCAGTCATTAATCTCAGAATCCACAGCCTTCTCGGCTGGTGTTCTGCAGACCGTGGTTTGATGGATCCTAGAGGAACCATGGTTGTTCAGCGATGAGAGTTCTGTCAGTGGTCTTCTCCGGGCTCTCTCCTCTGGCACTGGACCACTGAATGTGACCGTCAGGGCAGACGTGCGTGGGGGTATTTCTAACAGGGTTGTTGTCGGAACTGGCACTGATTAATTCAGTTTTGTAATTGACTTTGTCATAACAACTTGAGGAGAAATAAGCATTGTTCATTTGACATAAAATCTCCAAATTTGATATCTAAACACATTCATAACCTAGTTGATCAAAATAGAATTGACAAAAATCTGCTGGCTGTTTATTTGGCTTAAAGAAAATAACATGTTTCACTGGAAAGCTACTAGACCTGTGGTTCTGAGAAAGTAATTCTATCCATAAACTTTAACGATAAGACACTTTGAATGGAAAAACGTTAAAAGTCTTTAATAGCTATCCTGATGATAAAGTTAAAGATCTATTGAAGTAGGATAAATACAAATCTGGTGCTTCAGTTGGCTCTAATGTTTCTGTAATATTCATGGGGATGAGTTGGGGATTTTGTTCCTGTTGTTATACTTTTATTGTAAATAAGTTCTTGAGATCATTACTGCGAAGAAACAGATGGACCAGTAGAGACTCTCTGTCTGCCTGGCTACAGAGCTGAGGAGGATTGTTCTTATTTTCTTCTATTAGTAATGAATAATAGGAGCTTCTGGCATTTCAAAGTGCTCTCTTGTAAGTTATCAGACTATCTTTCCAGGCTGGTGTCAAGGGTTGTTTGTAATGAGGCTGCTGAACTATTTACAAATTCATCAGCTAGTGTGAGAGTGAAGTTTTGATTCTTGAATTTATCCCATGATCCGAATTGTACCAATTCAATTTTGTTGCGGAGCCGGATTAACAGGTAGATCCAGGAATTTTCTCCCTTTCTTTAGTATGAGGGGGTTAGCCTTTGCTGATGTTCGCATCATTTTGTACGATTAATTATTATGTAAAGACATTTAGAAAGGTCACTTAGACGACTTCTTAAATGATACAAATACTGACATAGTAACCACGACTTTACACTCTGTTACTAAGATAAACTAATTGATCCAGGCACCATTGCTGTGTATATTCACTCCAGTCCTTTGAGTTTTATATAACATTCACCAAACTTTGAATATACTGTACATATGAATATATATCAGTGTTTTTTCAAAAATAAAATAATGCTATTAATTTTAGATTAGTTGAAGATATTTGAATATACATGTATTAACATAAAAATGAGTTGTTGATAGGCGATATGAGAATGATATGTATCTTTATTTCAGGCCTGTTTGGAGATCCGACAAAAAGGAAGGGAGTGGTAGCTGACAAGGTGAGAACAGAAAATCACTGCTAGCTGACTGTATTACATGTGTATATTGTGTACTGGACACTGTCCTCTGTCATTCTGAACTGTGTACAGATGGTAGAGATCCTTTGCCAGTTTGCTGATCACGCTTTGAAGAAGTGTCCGGAACAAGGCAAGATCCAAGTGATGGAGCAACATTTCTATGTAAGCTGACATGCCTGAAAGAACACACCCACAATGTCCAGTCTGCCAGTCTACCAGCAGCTGAGCTGATACAGAACATACAGTGAATCACCATAGCTCACAATGGAGTGCTTCAAACAAAACCAGCACGGTTGATGAAATATTCCAACACTGATTTTCCTTCATTGTGAGAGTAAGATAAGAAGGTGGTTATCGCAGAGTATAAAGACTGACAGCCAGTCAGCCGGTTTCAAAATGCATCTGTGATGTTCACCAATTATCTCTGTGTATCTCATGAGTTGAATCCACACAACCAGAAATGTAAAAACAACAACTCGGAGTAGAGAGGGTGTTACACATGTTTGGACTGTTTATGTTCTGAATGTTAAGACTTGAGATCCTTGTTTTTGTCATCTCTCATCTCATTTTACTCTCTCTCTCTCTCTGTCTCTCTCTCTCTCTGTCTCTCTCTCTATCTGTTTCTCTCTGTCTCTGTCTCTCTCTCTCTGCTGTGGTGTTTTCAGGATGTGGTTCCAGTCCTGGTGGATTACTGCCTGCTGCTACAGAGAGCGTAAGTATACACTGTACATTTGTTTTTGGAAAATTTTTTGGAAAAATGATTGTTGATCAGAGGAAGGTTTGCCTGAACAGTACAGTAAGGTTTGCCTCTGACGACCCTGTTTGTGCGTCAACACACAGTGGAACACTGCAAACATATATGCAGACCTGCAATTTTCAGATCTTACTTCACTGAGTCCATTTTGAAGGACAAATTGATATGATTGCTGTGTGTGTTTGCATTGGACAGTGACCTGCTGTTCAGCCATCTGTATGCTCGCCTGGTAGAGAACATGGTTGCCAAGGGAGTTTTCCTGGAGTCGCTCGAGTCGTACATTGTTGCTGATCGCCTCGGTCACCTGACCACACCCATCATGAGGGACCTCCTGGCTCATTACCATGGCAACGGTATGATGGACAGTTTGGAGAGATGCATAGTCCATCTGGATGTCACCAGCCTGGACATACAGCAGGTGTGTGTGTGTGCATGTGTGAATTAGAAAACATCCATTTGTCCCTACATTTTTCACTGATACCTTTTTCACTGTGTGTGTGTGTGTGTGTGTGTGTGTGTGTGTGTGTGTGTGTGTGTGTGTGTGTGTGTGTGTGTGTGTTTCAAGGTCGTTCAAGTGTGTTGGGAAAATCAGCTGTATGATGCGATGATCTACGTTTTCAACAGAGGCATGAATGACTACATTACACCTATGGAGGTAGGTTTCCACCTGAGGTCTGTGTCGTCTCTTCCATCATGTCAAAGCTAATGCAAATGTTTACATTTCATTTAAATGACAGTGTGTAAACAAAGTACAAATCCTTACTTCAGGTTCAGATACACAGATTTAGGTCTGTCAGTGAAGCAGAGGTGGAGAATTCTGTGGTTTAATCTGAGTCCCTACAGCTTGTGTTTCACTGGGATAAGGCTTCATGAATTTTCAAGTTCCCAGATAAACTTTCTATGGTCAAAAGCTTCAAATTGTACCTGTTTCATTGGTGGGGTGGTAACATCAACTTAATTTCTTTAATTCCATTTTTTTAATCATAGATATCTGTGTTAGAGTCAGTAATTGATTATGTTTAAATTGTATATATTTTTTAGAAACTATTTGCAGTGATTGGACCACCACTTAGGGAGGGGAGAAGCCTAACAGGTAAGGCTGTTAGCCGCCCCCTAAAAGTACCAACAATTGTAAGTCTCAAAAGTAGAGTTTGAAAAGCACAATCAAATCTTGAACTATGAGCTTTCTCTTCTTTGACAGATGAGGAAGTGGTGATGGGAAACAAACTTCTAGTGTACATAAGGTAAGTTCACACACTTATCGGGTTAATCTGAAGTCCAATAATCAATCGATCATCCAACAACTTGTATTTGTATAGCCCATATTAACAAATCATAATTGCCTCTTAGGGCTTAACAAGATGCAACATCCTCTGCCTTTAACTCTCCACTAGAGTGAGGAAGATTATCATCATTAATGAGTACAGCTAGTTTTACAAAGACAGTATTTCTATAGCTGCTACTGCAGGCGACAAACATTAATGTAATTGCATTAATGTTATTAATGAGGTTCCACCAAATTCAATTATTTTCATGTTGATTGCAAAATGCATGCGTCAGTGTTTGATAGTTATGATTATGAAATATTGGGCGTTTCTACCCGAGTGCTAAAAATTGGGAGGAGTAGATGCAAATACTTCAATTTAGCCCACGCATTGTTTATTTACAAAGCCTGAAAAAAACTGCGATGGTTGTGACTTTGTCTATATTTAGTACATTTAAAAGGTAGGTCTGTGCCACCCTCCAAGGATCTGCCTCCTCAGACCATCACCCACCACCAAACGTGATGATGTTAACATTCACCACAGCTTCTCCAGACTCATTCATACCTGTTACATGTACTTAGTGTGAACCTGCTCTCATCTGTGAGTAGAACATGGCGCCAATGGCAGACCTGCCAATTCTGGTGTTCTCTGGCGAATGTCAGTCAGTCGAGCTGCTCCTCCTGTTCCTCCTCACACAAAGGAGCAGATACCAGTCCTGCAGCTGGGTTGATGTCCTTCTACAGTCCTGTCCAGCTCTCCTTGTGTAACAGCCAGTCTCCTGGTATCTCCTCCATGCCATTGAGGCTGTGCTGGGAGACACAGCAAAAGAGCTGGACTCCCTGTGCAACCTGATTGGGCTGCAGGTCCCGCCTCTTGCTACCAGTAGTGACAAGAACACTGGCAGAACCCAAAACTAAGGAAGAATCAGTCAGGAAGGATAAGGAGAGAGCAATTGTCTGTGGCCACCACATACAAAACCATTTCCTTGTTAGGGGTTGTCATGCTTTTGCTTCTCCATTGCACTTGTTGATTGATTCACAATCACTTGTGCTTTCTAGATGGACAGATTGATATCCCTGAAGTTTAACTGACTTGCTGTTATACTGAGACGATTAAGTGTTCCCTTCATTTTTTAAGGAAACACTTAGGGAGCAGTGCATTTGATTGATTGTTCTAAGTTCACAGATTTATGGGGGTTGCTGGGATAGTCATTGTAGAGGCAGCAGATGTCAGTGCTGCCACAGTTAAAGAGGCGCTTATCAGTGTCTGACAGGCAAAATAACATAATGTACATACATTTTACCTTGTTGAAAAAAACATTATTTTAAAAAGACTTTTTCCTCACTCTAAAGTCGAGGGTTAAGAAATGAGGACGTCGTACCATAAGCCCTTTGAGTCAAATTGTGATTTGTAAATATATTGGCCATACAAAAAGAAGTTGATTGAATTTGATTGATTTAAAATATGGCTGAAAAATATGAATGTGTGTGTTGTCAGAAGTTTAATTGTATTTTCACTTGTGTACATAGCTGTTGTCTAGCAGGAAGAGCATATCCACTGGGAGACATCCCTGAAGACCTTGTGATTCAAGTCAAGAACCAGGTATGTAGATACGTGATATGGTATGTATGTTATATAATTATATTAACAAAACCGTTTCAGTGGTTTTTGTTGTCTTGCTAACACACAACTGTCGATGAAAACATAACTTCTGAGGTCATTAGCAGTAGAACACTAAGAAAGACAACACAGGATCCTGAGTGATCCAAGTCCCAGCTCGAGAACCTAATATTAAGTGATTAATACTGTGTGTGTGTGTGTGTGTGTGTGTGTGTGTGTGTGTGTGTGTGTGTGTGTGTGTGTGTGTGTGTGTGTGTGTGTAAGGTGTTTGACTTCCTGATCCATCTTCATTCAGCTGATTGGTCAGAGGAGGAGGAGGTGTTCCCCTTTATTCGTACACTCCTCCACTTTGACACGCGGGAGTTCCTCAATGTCCTCGCCATGGTGAGATACCGTCATGTTGTTCATGACTGTATCTTAAATAGTACCTGACAGTAGATTATAATTAATTAATCTGAGTCTGTTCCAATTTAATTCCACCTGTACCTTCATTACTTCTGCTATTATTTCTACGACTACTATTACTACATCTACTACTAACACAAAAAATATTATTGGTAGTAATGGTAATAATAATAAAAGTTAGATCAGTGGATGCTGATGCTTATTTAATTCCGTTGAGTCACATAATCCAGAGAAATATTAACAATTGTTTATTTACTGGTTTTCTTTTATTCAGCTGTAACTAAGGATAGTTTCAGCTCCTCTGGCTACATTTGTGATTCTGCATTCAGCTGTAGTTTTCATCCATCTATCTTAGTAGTTTAAATTCAAAGTGGTGCACTCAGTCACTATGGACATGGAAAGGTGAGATGTTTGACAGTCTTTCTTCTGTGGTTTCTCACTTCATTCCAGACATTTGAAGACTTTAAGAATGACAAGCAGGCCCTTGAGTACCAGCAGAGGATAGTGGACATCTTACTCCAGGTAAAATCACAAAACTTCTTTTTAGTATTAAGGCCAAGTAAAGGAGGACAAAATTACATTTCCAGGATAAAGCCATAATATTATGAGAATAAAGTTGTAATATTACAAGAATATATGAGAATAAAGTCATGTTAGAGAGAAAAATATCAAAAGATCAGTCTGTCGCTTGTGTTAAAATGAAGAATGTGGAGCACCTTTTCATAAAGTGAAGATTCTGAAGAAATAATTACACAGACTTGGAGGAAATGTTTGGTAGTGGTTGACTGTTATTATTATTGGTTTCAGTTTCTCAACCCATTATCAGATTGGTTCAAGCTTTAAAATTCCAGAGGGTTGCCCTGGCTGCTTTTCCCCCTATTAGTATTGCTTTATTCTCATTAAATTAAACTTTATTCTTGTAATATTGTGTTTCTTTCTGGTACTATTATGGATATATTATTACGGCTTTATCCTCATAATGTGACAAAATAAAATTTTCAATAATACCCCATCTTATGTTTTTACGTTTGTTTGGCAATTTTGTGAAACAACTGATACTAAACACAAAAGTGACATGGTTGCCATATGCAGCTGAAATATCCACAGATTATATGTTAATTACACAATATCCCTGTATTCATCGAACCCAACAACACACTGAGGCAGCTACATGTCAGAGCAGAGACTGTGACCTGCATACAAATGACTCATAGTTTATCATTTGTGCTTTTTATGTCTTCATATTTTTGTATGACTATCAACTATTGTATTATTTTCCTGGATCATTAACATGTCTTCTGGTTACTTAGGTTATGGTGGACAACCCAGACTTCACCCCCTCCCAGGTGGGCGGGCTCTTCACCTTTTTGGCCCGACAGTTGGCCAAGCCAGACAACACGCTTTTTGTGAACAGGAAGCTCTTTGATCAGGTAACCAATCAGATCTCCTAAATATGCTGAGGTTTTCATTAGAAATCCTAATATCCTGATGGTTTGACTGAGAGCTGCCCACTGGCACAGGGTCCTGTATGGTTACACAGGGAATGAATACTGGTATTCTGAACACATGATAATGAGTTCAAACTGATGCATTGGCTGCTCTGTTTGGATTCCAGGAAATGTGACTGCACCAGCTCCAGATCATTAGTGACCATGGCCACCATGTGGAATTTGTGTGCATGGGGCCCAGATTTCACAGAAAATGTTCAATTCGGTGAATAGATTTCAGCAAATCGAAATCTGATCTGATAATGTAGTGTGGAAAATGCATTGCAAATCAGCATTACAATGAATTTAATTTAACAAAGTTTCTCATCCAAATAAGGGTCAGTAGCAGCACGACTTTCATACATCAGGAAAATAAGCTACTAGCCTGGTTCTTATTCAGTCCTGCATGAATCATATAAAAGAACTGATTTTCACAGTAAAAGCAACCTACCTGCTGTACTGCAGTGGGTTGCTTATTCTGGATCACAGCTACAAACTTAATTCGAGTTCATTTTTTTACAAACATTTGCCTGCTCATGGTTTTACTACATCTTGCACAATACGCGTTATGATCAGTGGTTTAGGGGCTGAACCTGTGACCTCATGATGTTGATGAAGTCTGACTGCTGTCACACTGATCTGAAGTGGAGGGGCTGCAGTCTTCAATCCATTTCAGACATGATTTTGTGTCAGAGCATAAAGCTTTGCCATCAGATTTATTGAGGGTTTTGCCGTTTTCTGGGGTCATTTGCTGACGTGAATTTGAACTGTCAGTTGAAGACCCTGACATAGTGTGTGTTACATTTAGGGGTAAATCCTAAGTGGAGCAACAACGATTGCAGAGGGCGTCTGTGCTCATTCAGTGACGTGAATACAACTGTCACCACGTGTAAGAGTCAACTTGACTGTGCTTGAGGGATTACTGGCCATCAAAGAGAGAAAGAGTGCACGCTGGACACAGTTTTCTCTTTGGCTTCCGCATGTCACTGAGCATTGACACTTAATTAACCAATGTAATCTGTGTTTTTGTTAAATGTGCGTTCTTTTTGGAACAGCTGTCTTAAGGGAACGTCTTCAGCACATATTGCTGTAATTTAAATTCACCTATTTGGCCTATTTTTTGTAAATCCAATGTAAATGAGCCACAAATGTGTGTTTAATAACCCCATCATCTGACAATTTGAGAGCAGAGAAAATATGAAGTACAGATAAATGCTCCAACTTAATACTAATCAGTTCATAGTAAAGCCAGAATTGCTGTTTAATGAAATGTATCATTACGTTATCAGTTTGTGCCATTATACATCTAATAGGCCCGCTGACAACACTTCTCTCTTGTCTCCACCCAACATACCTCTAACCCACTTAGCATCAACTTTTGACCTGTTTCCTTTGCCTCTGTCTCATCAGCCGTTTTGTTACATCAGCCATGTTCTGCATCTTTGCTCTTAATGTCTTTGCCAGGTCCTGGAGTTCCTGTGTTGCCCTGACGATGACTCCCGACACACAGAGAGGCAGCAGGTTGGTGACTTTCATATTCTAAACTGGAATGGGAATGTGGTTTCAGACTTTTGGACTCCGATTTATGTACAAATACATGTATGAAACAAACAGACTGCTAGATGATATCTTCATGTCAGTGGTCTTTCTTGTGACTGGTCTGTAGGTGCTCCTGGAGCTGCTGCAGGTCGGGGGTGTGGTGCAGTTTAATGAAGAAAGGTTGTTGGCGTTGGCAGAGAAGGCCAAGTTGTAAGTGGCTTACCCAAGACTTTAACTAATGATATTTTTTAGAAATTGTAACATGTTGTAAATCCATAATCTACCGTACATTTGTTAAGAAAGTCAGTGTTATGTGACTTTTAATGGGCTCACACCCTTGCTCCAATATGATGATCTATAGTTAATATAAAGTATTAATTAGTGCTGCAGCAGTCATTTACAGAGACACTGAATTTAAGTCTCACTGTCATATAATTTTACCTTAAATACCTGTGACACACCAAAGATAGCAATGGAAATCTATAGAATATAGTGTAAGTTACATTTGTAGCTTATATTAGTTGCTATTGTTATTGTTGTTATTGAACTCTGTCTATCCCTGTCCTGCCCTCCAGCTACCAGATTTGTGAATTCCTTTATGAGAAGAAACATCTCTATGACAGGATCATCGACTGCTACCTGAGAGACCCGCTAAGAAAGGTAACATACAGTTCAGATTCATCTAAGGACATGTGTGTGGTTGAACTGAGTGTGTACATTTACATGGGTGATGGTTTGTGTATTTAACAAATGGCTTTAGACTTAAAGGGTTAAGACTCATGTAGTGTCTGTTCCAAACCTGTCAGTTTGGAATGGGCCGTTCGTCTGCTTTTTATTGCTTGTGTGCCAGACGTTGTGACCTATTTAATTTTGAAAACTTGTTTATGTGTTGGCGTGGTTAGGGGGAGGTCTTCAGCTACATCCACAATCTGCTGTCCATGCCTGGCTACAGCCCTGAAGAGAAACAAACAGTGAAGGAGAAAGTGCTGCAACACATCCAGGTCAATACACACACAACGCACACACACACACACACACACACACACACACACACACACACACATCCATCAGTCTGTGGTACTTGTACTTGAACTCCTGGCAGGGTCACTGGGTGGGATATGTGGTTGAGCATGTTCAGGATCCAGAAGGCATCTGGAACAGCTGCCTGAGCCTAGATACTACGAGGAGTGAATAGATCATTAAGTGTTTTCTTTACCCTTTAAAATCACCATCATGCTTTTAAGAGGAGAACCTGTACTCTCTACATGAGGGAGACTTAAATATGGTCACTGCAGATGTAGGGGATTGACACAGATATATAGCAGTTATATAAAAAAATCCTGTATAGATATATAATAGTCATTAAGAGCTGCTGCCCTGTTTAAAATCTGCTTGTCAGTCTTTATCTTTTTGCAATTTGATTCACACAGCTATGGAGCACAACACAGCCTTACAGTCTTGGCTGAAGGTTAATGTGGCTTTGCTTCATGGTCTCATGTTGAATGAACCCATATCTATTGGGCTTGGTTTGTTTTCTTTCAGTGCGCTTTTTGTAGTTCTGAATCAAGAATTTTTACAAATGCAGGGACACAGATGAAGGAGAACATTCTGTGACTAACAATATGTCTGTAAGAGATTAATGTACAAGCTCTCCAACATATGATCACAGGAGCTGGTGACACTAGACCCCAGCAAGTCAGCTGACATAGTGGTGTTTCATTTGACTGAAGAGGTGCATCAAATCATCTCTGAGCTTGAGGTAAGTTCACATTAAATAAAATAGTATTTTATAAAATGAACTTTCCAGCAGGTTGTTACCCAAACTAGTTAGAAACTCACTGTGTGGCTCTGCTCAGCTGTGATGCTACATGTGCTGCAGACAATGCAAGAAACATGCTCTGCTGGACAAATGTGATGATGTCATTTCTACACTTCTCGAAACATCTTTTCCTGATTCATGTAAAAATCCCCCCGCTGACCAATATTTGGTTGAACCTAAAAGGATCAAAAGTAGTTTAGTACAAACAGAACAACAGAAACGTTTTGCTTGTAAACCTGGTGCCGATCCACATCGCACCTCCAACGGCAACAGTTCATGTGGAGATTTGGCTGTGTTAGGCCAGTAGGTTGTGACATGTGACATCACTGGAGCCTTTATACAACTTTACAGATTTTAATATTCCCAATCAGTACTGTTTAATACCCTTCAGAATGTCTCACAGTGGAGAATCCATATGATGTCAGTCATCGTGGATCAAACCTTTAAACACATGCTGCTGCCCACTGAGACAGACTCAGCACTGCAACATGAGGGAGCAAAGAAAGACAGCAGCACTCAAAAACACAGCTCACACTTCTCCCCTGAACTAATGGTTCTAACCCTCGGTTTTTACGGTGCACTGCTCCTTTCAACACATTATTCCTGTCATGTGGGAAACTGCTGCTGTTTGTGTTCTGACTCTCAGTAGCTCAACCGTGTATAGTGACTGAAACACACAAAGATGGTGAACACTAAACCTGTTGAACATCTGCATGACCCGATTGTAATGAACAACTTCACAATTACACAACTGTTCCCATCTTTCTCCTCTCACACCAACCTGGTTCCAGAGGTTTCTTTCGTTTAATCAACCAAAGTCAGCATGTCTCCAAGATGAGGCGCAACGAGTGCAGGATTTGTTGTGTGTTGTAAAAACAAGGCGGAAGGAGCAGTGGGCATGTGGGGGGTGTAACAGCAGGAAAACTGTTAGTAATCTCTGGTCTTAGCTAACAAATGCTAACATCCACTGTTGTCACATTGTGTGCGTTCAACATATGCTGATATTTGTCCCGACTGACATTTAGCGTAAAAAGTTGTCAACCTTCAATAAATGATAAAAATACTATCATTATTTTTTATTGATAATATATAATGTATCAATATACAACCTTGTGAAATGAATATAACTTGTGTGTAGTAATATTTCAACATTTACAGCACATTTTAAAAATACCATGATAATACTGGTAACTGTTTTCTATACACCATCTAATCTCTTGATAAATGATGAAGAAATGTATTCATACAGCACTTTCCAAAACACAGTTACAAAGTGGTTACCATAGTTGAAACAGGATGAAAACATTTCAAGGTCAAAGCAAATGAGATCTGGGAATGTAATAAAACATTCGATTATTGCGATAAAACAATCCCGATGAAATAGTTTAAAACTGGTACTGTGGTGGCTTCAGAAGTGATATGAAAGATGTCAGAGAAAAGTCTCAGTTCCTCAGGCAGGGAGTTTAAAGGGGGCGTAGTGGCAGTGTCAGAAAATGTATTTGCAGGTGGAGCGGTGTATGCAAGTGAAACATTTTCTAAAAGAAATGAAAGAACTGTAGTTTTTATTTTGAACTCTACATGTGTAAACGAGGTGAGGTGGGACAGTGCCTCCATCAGGTGGCAGCAGGCTTTGCACTAACTGGTGACAGTCTCACGTGTGCAATGAACGTCACAAATTGTATGATTGTCTTTCTGTGGAACGTGAAGCTGATAGAAGTTGCCCACAGTTTTTGGGTGTGCATACAGTCGCTGAGTGAACATCTGCAGACAGTAACTCTCTTGAAGACAACATGCACACCCATCACTGTAGGCTTCTATTGTCACTATAAACCATAATGATTGGTACATTTCCTTAGTACTCTCTCTCTGTCTCTGTCTCTAGGATGATGAGCTACTTTTCAAGTTCCTCAGCTGCCTCCTGGAGCCCCGGTACAGTCTGAATGGCTTCTGAATATACACATCTCTCCTCCCTGTTTCTCTTCTTTTCTTTCTGGCCTCTAACTGCTCATCTGCTCTGTCTCTCAGGGAAGGGCATCATTCAGAGACCGACCTGCCTCTGGAACGTGACCTCCACGAGCGTCTGCTGGACCTACTGTGTCGCTTTGCACCCCAGCAGCTCCTGAGCTTCCTCCAGACCTCCCAGCACTACAGACTGGAGGAGGCCATACAAGTACTGTGTGCTAGAGTTTGTTATAAATATTTGTATTGTCAAGCATGTATAAGACTGAGGACAGATGTGACCGGATGGGTGGCTGGATAGATCACATTGGCACATCTTTCTCATTCCAGAACAGGAACATACGTTTCTCACTCTATTTTAGCCCTCAGGTGAAGTTCAACAGAAATAATCTTTCATTTGGACAACAGGCCACAGTGTGCCTGTCATTAGCAGCTGTAATGAAGAAAATAGAGAGATTATCTAGTGATCTAGTTTGTTGATGTAGTACTTCCTTTTGGCCACAAGAGGCTGAAGTCCAGCGCAGTCTATTAAGAATTTAAAACCCTTAGGTTTTCTTCCTGCTGACTTTTGATTACAGTCACATCTTACTTCTGAATTATGTCTCAATCTGCCAGATAGGCTTCAGAAAGGTGAGGCTGTATAAAAGTGGAAAAGGAACAGAGAAATATCCTGAAATTAAAGAAAAACTTTAGAACAGTACATTTCGAAAAATCATACAAAGAATTTAAAGTTATATTGTGATGTTAACACGTCAGATACACAAGGATGAACTTAATCTACCATATACGTTACTTATAAGATATTATGATCGACCAATGACCTTTAAGCCTTCAAGTCTCTTTTCTTCTGTTTTATATGTGTATTGTTTATTGGGCTCTGAGTGCTGACAAACAGGGAAGACCTAGACAGCTATACTGTACTTGAATGCATCCCCCGCAGGGGACTGTAGCTGTGTTCACTGTGCTGCCTGTGTCGACACGACAGATGCATCCAGACTCGTGAGACAGATCAAATACTTTCTATGTGGATAAACTTCCATCAGTGTTTAGCCACAATTCTGACATTGATCAATTTACAGTCATGGTAGTTACATGTATAAAACAGATGGAAATAAAATTGAAACCTTAATGAACATGTGTGGTTGCAGGTGAATGCACGATGCTGTTACCTGCTCTGTGGGACAGATGATTGAGAAACTGGCTGAAATGTTAACTATGTGGACGGGTGCTAGAGGCATGCTACAATCATGAGTTACAAACAGTCAAGCTCATCAAGCTTCAAATGTGAGATAAAAGACCAAACAGAGAAGTTGTAAAGTTGTAATAGACACGAACACTTTTCTGTTTGGGATAATACCCTCATCATATGTATCTTATGTATTTGTAACTAAAATACGGATTTGACTTATTGATGTTGATGTGGCACATCAATGGTGTCATTAACAGCTGAAAGAAAATGACGAGTATTTTCCCTGAGTGTGTTTTTTTTTAATCATTTTTTTCAATGGGCTCACTGTGTAGTTTCTACATGGAACTCTTGTTAGACAGTGAGTAGGGGGGAGTGAATGAGGTCAGACACAGCCAGACATACATTACAACCTGATTCACTACCACTCTCCTTTGTAGGAAGTAAACATGAAGGCTGTATTACACTAATGAAAACGTACATAGCCCCGTATTATACTGAATGATATAATGAGTGCGTGAATTTAATTCTATTATCTGCCATAGTAAAGTGTGATACAGCACCACCCACCCACAACAATGAGTGTGACAGCTCTCCCCCTCTGTCTCTCTCTCTAGATAACAGAGAGGCACCACCACAGTGAAGCCACAGCCTATCTGCTGGAGAGGAAGGGAGACGTTCACGGAGCCTTTTCTGTCTTGTTAGAGGTAGCTTCAGAACACAGGACGTACTCAGTCATTAATGAATAAACTGATTATTCATCATACCCATGACTGCACTGGCTTTTGTGCAGATTGACATGTCTGTTATATTGATAACCACACACACCAGTGTGCTTATGTGCATCAGTTCCATCATTGTAAAGAATTATTGATACATATCACCAGTGCCAATAGCACAAACTGTCCTTGAATTAAGCGGGCGAATGTTATGAATCCACGATTGTCCCCATGTCTGCAGACACTGAAGGAGAAACTGTGTCTCCTCACTGCGGAGAGTGGCACAGAGGCAGAAGACAGACGACACGTTGAAGACGAGAGAAACGATGATTCAACACTGACCAGAGTAAAGCTTTCACTGAATGACATCATCGCCTTGTGTCATCGAAGCTCACACAACCTCTACCAGCAACAAAGAGAGGTAGTGTGTTTGTTTGTTTGTTTGTTTGAGTGTGTGTGTGTGTGTCTGTGCTTGTGAGGACAGATTTAGGCAGGTCCTCATAACTTCAGAAGGATTTTTAAGGATTAAGACTCTTTTAGGTTTTAGGATTAGGATTAGTTCGAGGGGGGTTTGGCTGTGAGTGAATGTGGGTGTGATGGTGGTGTGGGACCACTCTCTCTCATTCTTTGCTTTTTTGTCTCTCAGGTTCTGTGGTTTCCACTTCTGGAGACCATGATGGCTTCTCAGAAACTAGTGAAGGGGTCCAATCCCAAACACACCTCTGAAGGTAAAAACACACGCACATACAACTTTAACCCTAATCTTAAAACATGTTGTTGTGGGGAATTTGTTTTTGTCCCACAAGGTCACTCTGTAAACTGATTTGTACCCAGAACATGGGTAAACCTGGACCAAACACACACATGCACCATTTCTTTGTGCTATGAAAATGAATGGTGCATGTTTAGGTCCTGCTGGCTAACAAAGAAACACAGTACACTTTCTCATTTTGTTTAGGATTTGATGTAATGTATTTCTGTCTTTATAATCATGTACTGTTGGAAATAATTAGCCTTCATATAGCCTTTATATATTATGTGTTCAACACCTTAAACTGACTGAGTAGCCATTGTCTTGTTTGGATCTTGTGATCACGCTGTCCATTAATATAATTCTGCTTGATTTCATCTCAGTGCTGAAGGAGCTGACGATGAAGGTTCTCAACTCTATGAGCAGCTTCATTCCTTTGCCTGCCATCATCCAACGAATACTGCAGGTGTGTGTGTGTGTGTGTGTGTGTGTGTGTGTGTGTGTGTGTGTCTTTTATTAATCTTCCCCACTTTAAAGTGGCTCATCTTACTGACTGTGGATCTGCTTCACAGACACCTGCAGCTTCTGTTTACATCCCTTCAGCTGGTTACAGTGATCTCCAGTGTGTTGTTGCATTGTTCTGAGTTGTGCTTCGTGGGTGTGTAATGTGTGATTTAATTATCGGATGATATGTCTGTTGAGACTGTGTATTGTTTATCCATGACACTTTCTGCATGTGTGTGTCTGTCAGGACCCGGTTTATGGGAAAGGAAAGCTTGCAGAGATCCAAGGCCTTATTCTGGGTATGCTGGACACCTTTAACTATGAACAGGTAAAGCACAAAGTATGTGTGTGTGTGTGTGTGTGTGTACACAATACTTGTTATTACTAATGGCTATGGACTAATATTTAATTTTTGAAAACAATTCTTTTTGTTACATAATATGTGAATATATAATTTGTAATAAAAACTTCACTTTTGCCTTTTATTATGCTGTGTTTTCAATTTTTAGACTTTACTTGAAACAACCACTAGTCTTTTGAACCATGACCTCCACTGGTCCCTGGCACACCTCCGTGCTGCTGTCACAAGGGGACTCCACCCACGCCAAGACTACTGTAACATCTGCCTCCAGCAGTACAAGAGAAGACAGGATTCAGCTGAGGAGATCATTGTGTTCAGGTAATACACACCGGACGTGTTTAATTCCTGGACAAATTCTTTTGATGGTGTGAGTTCAAGTTTTGTCAGAATCAAGTCACAAGCTGCATTCAGCTCTTTGTTGGCATATGTGTGGCTTTCTGGTAATAGCCTTAACATTTAGTTTTGTACATTATATACACTTTATTATATACAGTTTACTAGGTGCACAAAAAATGTAAAATGTGTGTGAAAAAATGTATAATTCAACTCCTAAATTCCATAAATAGAAATAATGCGTGTGGCACATTCTCAGACAGTGGTTTTCAGGCTTGTGTGGTGGAGCATGGAGGGACTGCTAGGTGGCAGCACACGCAGTATTTTCATTATGGAAGTAAAGTAGAACTCAGGTGTTGCTCATCATTTGAACAGAATGAAATGAATACCCAGGGTCTCGTACTAATACACAAGATTACATTAAAATTCTTTATCAGGCTGCATATTGAGTCACAGCCATGGAGTGTCACCTGACCTGAATACTGAGCTCTGATTTGCAAATGGGGAACTTATAACAGCATTATTTGAGGTGATGTCGTCCATCTGCCCTGTTTGGTTTTTGCTTCTTCACTCTTCAGAGTCAAGCAAACGAGCTTGAAATTAAATAAAATGTATAATATTTGTGATAATTATGATCCTTATATTAGAAAACACTGTCATTCAGTGCATGTGCTGTTTGTGGTTTTTTTTCTGAAGCTAGAATA
This sequence comes from Paralichthys olivaceus, assembly GCF_024713975.1. Classification (NCBI taxonomy): domain Eukaryota; kingdom Metazoa; phylum Chordata; class Actinopteri; order Pleuronectiformes; family Paralichthyidae; genus Paralichthys; species Paralichthys olivaceus. Next base: position 1,703,956 of record NC_091106.1, read on the forward strand.
GAACTCAGTGTGCATACCACTAGGTAGGGCCAGCAGTCTTACACATGACTTTTGAAGTTTTTATAGAAGAAAGAAAAGGGGTCTGATAACCCAAATAATTTATTTGTCATAAAATAAATCTGCCTTTTAATCTTCATTTGCACCAATATGTAATATGTTTTTCCCAAATCCATCCCTCCCCCAAGTTTTGTTCCTCCAGTGTTGGTTTGTTTAATCCTGCTAACAAATTGACAAACAAACAAAACAACCAACGGACATGGGTGAAAACTTAACCTCTTTAGTGTCGCGGTTTTGAAACATTAAAGGTTCAGTGTGTAGAATTTAGTGACATCAAGTGTTGAAGTTGCATATTGCAGCTGAATATCCCTCACCTCAACCCCCCTTCCAAACATGTAGGAGAACCTGTTGAAACCTTCAGTTGTCATCAAACCTCAAAAGGTGTTTAGTTTGTCCAGTCTGGGCAACTGTAAAAAACATGGCGGCCTCCGTATAGAGGACCCCCTCTAGATGTAAATATAAAGTATTTAAATATAAAGGGCCCATTCTAGGGTAAAGAAAACAACAGTTTGTACAATTTAGATGAAACACACCAGTGAAAACATCACTAGGATTGTTTTATATTCAATTTATGTCAATAGATCCTTTCACCTAAATCTTACATTCTGGACCTTTTAACATTTAGTAGTTTTCTGATAATCTGTTTATTGTCATGTTGTCAGGAATTATTCCAGCCTTTCCAGAACGGGCAAAATAAACGTCACATCCAGCTTTCGACCGATAGCGTTTGTGCGGCTAATGTTTTGGTTTTAATATCATATTGATTTTCTAGTAAGGATATGTTGAATGTTTCTTGCATGACAATGTAGAAAATATACCCAAAAATATTAAGTTTAACTGTATTGCTGTCGTTTAATCGGCTAAATTGCAAATTGAATTGAAAATGTGTTTGTCTTGTCAGATGTGGTCACCTGTACCACTTCCAGTGCCTGCAGCAGAAGGACTGTGGGTGGCGCCTTGCTTCAGAGCGGCAGCAGCGGTGGAGCTGCTACAAGTGTTCCTCCAGCCAAGGAGGGAAGGGAGGGTCTGCCTCTGAACCAAACAGAAGCCGCAGCACGTCCCTGGCACAGGTGTGTGTTTGTTCATGCAAAGAAAGAAAGATCTGGGTTCAAATATACACACACACACACACAGTGACCAAACTCTGCTCCTCTCTCTGTCTCAGACTCGTGTTACATCAGTACATCATGATGCAGGAGCAGAAGCTCACAGGAAGAAGGTAACATTTTATCTGAGCTGCTCTCCTGTCGTCTCTGGCTCTGCATATACTGAAATGTGTTTTTAGATTTTCACTCATTAAACTCAGTGGATAGTTTCATTTTCTTGACTATTCCATCCAACAGCTAGGAGAGGTTACTGCCATCTTTTGTAGTGGCCCTTTGAAATGTCCTTCAAGTCAAGTTGTAGTAGTGGAAAAGTGGAATTACCTTTAAGATTGATTTAATTTGGAAAAATGTAACATGTCAGCTGCTGTACAAAATGTTTATTAGCAACATTGTTTTGAGGTTATTGTGCAACCTATATGGGTCTTTCTAAGGTTTATTATGTGCATAGTATTTGCCAAGTTCTCCTAGGTTTTGTTCAGCCCCTGCCCAAACTTGACAATGGCCTGGTTAACGCACAGGACAACTCGCTCTTCTTTTCCTCCCTTTTTATTTTCAATCCACGTTTGTGCACAATGGAGGTTTGATATCGATTGCAGAATTTTCACACTTTTTGTCAAAAGACAAAAATTAAAAATGTTCACAATATATACTAAAGAAAATATCAATTTAAAGGTCCAGTATGTAAGATTTAGGTGAAAGGATCTATTGGCACAAATTGAATGTAGAATAATCCTCATGATGTTTTCACTAGTGTGTTTCATCTAAATTGTATGTAGTTTTCTTTACCCCGGAAAAGGCTCTTTATATTTAAATATGTTATATTTACATCGAGGGTGGTCCTCTCCAGACTGAACAAACTAAACACCTTTTGAGTTTTTATGACAACCGAAGTCTACCACAGGTTCTTTTTCATGTTTGGAAGGAGAGGGTGAGGTGAGGGGTGTTCAGCTGCAACATGAAACTTCAACACTAGATGTCACAAACATTTTACACACTGTACCTTTAACTTTACATAAGTACATCAAAAATAGAAAACAAACATAATACTCTTCTAAACAATAATATTCACATCACTCGTAATCAAGGTGAGTCAACTTTTATCATTTTCATTAATTTAAATTGTAACACATTTCCAATATCAAAATCAAATTGAATCAGTCTCTTTTGTTTTCTCCACGCCAGTAGCATCTTTGGTTAAGCCGTGAGGAGAACGCTGTCTTCTCTTTGTCTCCCTGCTGTGACGCCAACTGTCCACACTGGTTTTTTCACTTTTTCTTAATGACCCGGTGATTTGTTGTTGTTTTTTTCCTCTCTTCAGTGGAGCGCCGATCTAATAGCTCTGCCGGGAACGGCAACCAAAAGTGAAACTTAAGTTCCAGCTGGTTCCTTTGCCCTACGGCACTCTGGCTCAAAGATCATCCTTGATGATCCCATTTCTGCCCTCTGCTCTGAGCCCCAACTCAACAGCATTCACTGCAGTGCTGCAGTATTGTTTCTAATTATGCCCACCCCCACAAAATATCCCAATTTTATGCTGTTTGTATCACAGCTGCTCTCAAACTGCATGTATTTCACTTATTGCACAAATGCAACAAATAAATTTCTTCTGTTTCTTTGTTGTGTACCAGGTGTTTGTTGAGGCATCATTGGACCTTCAGCAGCAACAGTCCTGGGATCAGCTACGCTCTTTATACCGGGGACCATCCAGGGTACAGACACTGTCTGCATATACAAATTCAAAAATATACAGTCAAAATATACAGTCAAAATAAACAGTCACAATATACAGTCACAGTCACATCACTGTAGGTCATGACATCAGCTTTGAGATAACACTGTCACAATATCAGATTTTCACTGAGAGATTATTGGGTCCTAAATAGTTCACAGTAATAATATTCATATTCATGATATTATCATATCTATAGAAAGTTTAAATATTGATTCTGTTAATCAATTTCATCTTTAACTTCATCTTATTATTATTATTATTAGTAGTAGTAGTAGTGGTAGTAGTAGCAGTGGTAGTATTAGTAGTATTAAATGAATACCAAAGTAAACATTTTTAATAATTTGTTAATTTTGTTTGTTTAATCAATACACCACTTGTAAGAGATCATGTAAATAAAACTCACAATGTAAAGAAACCGAAATGATTTGAGAGGTGCTGATTATTTCTGAATAATTTACATATGTTTATTAATAACATGTCAATAATTCATTCATTAAGAATTACGAGCATTGTCAATTGTGGTATATCACAACACCCTTACTTTGAGCTAAGTTTAAGTGGAAGGTCACTTTGCCCCAAGCTGTTGAGTCACGCCAGCTCTTCATAACACTGTGGTAATATAGTTAGTCTTATTGAATAAATATTAGTCATACAGTTAGTAAGTTTCCATATAGGGTCTGCACTTCACACCCCACACCTCTCTGTTTTATTGTCACATCCTAATAATTGTACAGCATCTCATTTTTATCTTGTTATTGTTGACCACGTACACAGGTACAATATATAATTATTTTCTCTCTCTCTCTGTGTGTGTGTGTGTGTGTGTGTGTGTGTGTGTGTGTGTGTGTGTGTGTGTGTGTGTGTTTTCTCTCTCTGTCTCTTTGTCTCTGTCTTCCAGTTGTCCATCCTTTCAGAACTCTCCCACTGCCACAGCGAGAAGACGGGGCCTCTGATCCCGGCCCAACCAGGAGCAGAGAATTTCCAACTGCAGCTCTCTCCTCCACCTCTGTTGGAGGAGTAGCATAGTTACTGTTCAACATTTCCGTCATTTGTCCAGTTTCAAGTAGAATTTGAAACTTGGAGGAGACTGAGCATTCTTGATATTTTCAGTGTGGATTGTAAATTTCTTTTTTTATTGTGACAAATTTGATATTGTATAACTATTATGTTACTATATCAAAAAGTTTATTTCGAAACAAACTGTTTACTATTAATGTTCCTCTCCTATAACTCCATGTATCAGAATAATACCCCTTTTCCACCAAAGTGGACTGAGTGCTAGTGCTGGTTCGGAGCTGGTTCAATTTAGGTACCTTTAAAAAAAAACTGTTTGCTTTTCCATGGGTTAGAGCCACGTCATTGTGTCACCATATACGTCACTGACTACATCTCTATGCCTCTACTGTATAAATGAACCTACAAACTGGCACTTATCATATGTTATATTAAATTAAGAAGAAGATATACTTTATTGTCATGTTAACACTTTTACATGCAAACACGAAATTGTTCTCCGCATTGAACCCATCCAGTTGGCACCTGTCGAAACACGCACATGCATAGAAACACACACATAGACAGATTCCATGTACACACATATACTGGAGCGGTGGGCTGCTGTTGTCAGCGCCCGGGGAGCAGATGTTGGGGGGAGGGGGGCGGTGCCTTGCTCAAGGGCACCTCGGTCGTGGCGAGGAGATGAGCTGCCACCCCATCCAATTTTTCTCGAACAGATCGAACCGCCAACCTTCCGGTTATTGGACGACCTGCTCTACCGCTGAGCCACGGCCGCCCCGTGAAATAGATCCATTCATTCATTTAGTCCAACCTTACTCCACTTGCTCTCTTCTCTCTCTGACACACAGACACACACTGACTCCCCTGATGTGTTCAGGTTACTCGTTGATTTGTTTGTAACCACCGCCACATTATCATTATCAAGACTTTTCTGCAATCACTAAAATCTTTCGTTCATCCTTATATCCCCCTGACTTGCGCACTGACACAGAGACACACACCTTGTTTTCAGACACATCTGTAAACTCAGAATGGGTAAAAACAATAGATTTGGTCTTCACCAACACAGATGTGTTTTGCACAGAGAGCAGTGAGGTATGGTTGAATCACAAATGGTCACGATAATGACGCTGAAGTAGACTATTCTTTCCTCTAGACCGGCAATGAGTTGGTGCTAGCCTGGAACCAGTTTGTGTGGCCAAGAGCCAGTTTTTTAGCTATTGTAATACAAAGATCTTTTTCCACTGGCTCCTAACTGGTCCTGGAACTGCTGTGGTGGAAAAGGGGCATGATAGTAAATATTTATATAGAGTTTTTCTAGTCTTGATGACCACTCAAAGCTCTTTACACTACAGTTTGCCATTCACACAGGGCATCTATTAACAACACCTTTTTCTATGAGAGCAATTCGGGGTTCAGCATCTTGCCCACGGACACTTTGGCATGCAGTTGGGGAAGACTGGGATTGAGCTGCCGACCTTCTGGTTGGAGGACGACCGCTCTACCCCTCTGCACCATCCGCCCCATAGTGCTTTTTCTTTTAACTTAAAATTCAAATATTCAGGAGGTGGGAAAGGTTTATATTCAAATTCTAATGAATCTGTTTTCATTGCACTAAATTGTATTTACATGAGCTGTCATCATTACACCAACGTTTCCATTTCTGCCAAGCATGAATATTGTTTCGTAATTTTCCATATTTTCTGCGTTTTGAAAGTGAAGTGACATTTAATGAAGTGCAAATAATTCATATAACCTATGAGTGATTTGATTAAATTAAGTAAAACTAAAGTGCTAAAATGTATATTTACCCTAAAATCTATACAGTATTTTAAGTATACATATATACAGGTTTTATGTATATGTCTTAATTTAATCAAATTCTTCTCAAGGTATTTTAGGTATTCACAGATGATAGAAAACACTTCATTAAATGTGAACCTTAACATTGAACTCATGTAATAAAGTTACATGGAAATTTGCTATGAAATTGAAATGAAAATGTGCTGAGTAATAATTGTGTCAGAAGAAAACACAAGCACTGTTGCTAAATCATCCAAAATGGACACAGTAGATAAAGATGCTTAATACGTCCTCCCATTGATTGACTGAAAACATGATAGGACATACTGTATGACACCAGTCACAGGATGGCACTGCAGAGATCATGCCAGATCAACTACTGTTCACCTAACAGACTCAGTCAGGACACTATGGACTGTGAACAGCACAGAACATTCATAGTGTTGATGTGCACACAGCAGAGGTTGGAGGTGTCTTTAGGTTCATATCGTATGTGATGGATGGTACAGATGGGAAGTGTTCAGGTCCTCGGTTAATATACAATGATCTCATTTGCAGAACCTCTCATATTAGGGTGGAATAAACCTACATTGACAATATAACACTATTTCCATTGTTCCTATATTGTTTATCCCATCATGCTGCTAAAGTTCACAAGGTATTTGTTTGTTTGTCCACTGATCTGACTCACTCAGCCAAAATGTAGAAGAGTAGTTGCTGTCAGTCAGCATCATTTCCTTCAAGGATGTTTCAGTGGAATAGAACCCATGCTAGCAGCTTGGTGAGACTGTACTTCAAGGTTTCTTAGTACCCGTAGATAAATTTGTTATGCAGACGGGGTACAGCAATCCAAAGTTAGAAACAGGAAACAAAAACAACACAACATTCGTTAAAAAGAGGATATCACATCTTATCAGCTCATAAAACATCAAAACAAACACCAGTAGTGCGGAGACAAGTTATACTGAACCAAGACACAAGGGAAGAAAACAACACAGATTCAATAAAAGAGGGTCAGCATGGTTACATCAATGTTAATAGGAGACAATTTACTAAGGCAAGTTAAATGCTGATAACCTTTTTTGCGAACTGCCTCGCAGTTCTTATTAAAGGTTAATTTAGAGTCAATGACTCTTCCAAGATGCTATTTTAACACTCTCCACATTCTGGCCTTTGAGGATTGTAGAATCATATGTTGGAGCATACTTTCTAAAGTCAATAATCCTATCCTTTTGTTTTGGATATGTTAAGCACTAAAAAGAATCTTTACACTAACTGATAAAATCATAAATAGCTGGGCCATGACCAGACGCATTGTTGTGTAGCAGACTCACAATAGTATTGTGCGACCTACCAGTCATGGCAGCTGCACTCAGCCAGACATGCCTCTTCTGTACTGACTAACATGTTAATCTTTTTAACCTTGGGACTATGCCGGTGTATTAGAATTAGAAACTGGTGTCACGGTGCTGTCCTCTTTGTATTTTGGGTTTTTGAAATAGACCAGATGATTTTGTTTCAATTTCTAGTCCCTGCTGTAGTTAGCTCTATGTTCCTCTTGTGGGAATATTTATTTCTTTGGGGCAGCATCCTTCGGCCCTTCACCTTTTTATTTTTGTGATCTGATCCCAAACTTTTGCTGACAAATAACTTAATTTCACCATTTACATCTGTTTTTTTGTTTCCCTTGCTCTCACAAGATAAGGGTTGAAACACAGGCCCTGATGCACTGATTCTACCTGATTTGACATTAAAGAAAATAGCAGTTGAGTGGCTGAGTGATGGCATGTGCTACTGAGGTTGAGATGCGAGTGATTTCAATAATTTTCTATTTATCTATCTCTCTAATCATTTTCACATCTCACATGATGTGTTGTGTCCATAGAAATAACCACCACATTCCACAAAGAGGATACTAACAGAGGCAGAGATAACCCAGTGATCCCACCCTGTACTAGGACTTCTGGTCACAAACAGGCATTTAACATCTCAAGTATCTTTCTGAGAAGATGATGAAACATTAAAGCTGCAGAAGCCTCTGGACAACTCAGTATAATGGATGTACAGTATGCAGTATAAATTAGCCCAAACTGACATCACATACTAATGGAGAAATGAGTAATATAACTGCAGCAGACAGCAGTCAGGTGTAGCTTTATAAACACACAAGCAATGTCACCGTCTAATGAAAACGAATGTATTGACTAATAACCACTAATGCTGGATAAACACAATAACTGAGAGTGGAAGATGCAAAGTGGAACAAAAGACCAGGCCTAATCAGTTAATGACAAAATAGTTCTGTTTGCAGAATTAGCAAATACTAGGAGATAATATGTTCAGTCTAATTAGTCTGACTATTACCAACAGACACTCGTCTGTGTATAAATGTTAAGGATTAAACTTCACCTTACTGGCCTGGAACTGACTCTCATATGGTACCAAAGCAGGTGCTTAGAAGCTAACTCAGGGTACATTCTCTCATCAGTGAGACCACAACAAGTCCTGTCAATCATTTCTCTGTGTTGTTTTAAGTTTTGGAAGTCTTGGGCTTTGGCACGACTGTAGATTTCTCCAATGGGGTAGGCACGTGTCTGAGACAGAGGAGTGTACTACACACTGCTGCAACTCTGGTTTCATCACACTCATGTTGTGAACATTTAAAATCTTTGATAAGTCTGAGAATAAAAGAAAATGTCACACCCCAAAATACAGAACAATTACGATCATTTTCCTGGGACAGCATAAAACAATGTTTGAACTCTATTCACAAATCTACTAAATCCTTCCTGCTCTGTTTTATGCCAAAAAGTTTTATTCTGCAAAACTACTAACATATGTAACACAGGGTTAGTTTGTTTATACCTTAGGTATGGCTGGCATGGTGGTGCAGTGGGTAGCACTGTAGTCTCACAGCAGGAAGGTTCCTGGTTCTATGTCTGTGGGTTCTCTCTGGGTCCTAACTCCTGCAGTCCAAAGACATGCAAATTTGGAATTAGGTTGATTGAGGCTCTAAATTGATGGTAGGTATGAATGTGAGGATTATTGGATGTTTGTCTCTTTATGTTGGATCTGTGATACGATGGTGGCCTGTCCAGGGTGTACCCGCCTCTTTGATTTCAGTTTCCTCTATGTCCCAAAAAATGGTATAGATAACAGATCTGATGGATGTATTTGTTCAAATACCTTTTCAATTCACATGTCTATTTTGCTCCCTGAGAAACTAACTGTACAGTGGAATCAAATACGTTATTTATTATCAGAGAAGACAATTCATTTTCATTTATTTGATGGGAGGCAGCAAGGAAACTGGTGGATAGAGGGGCTCTGGCCCCCAAAAAGGTTGAGAACCACTGCTTTAAGCTGCTGACAGTTCAAATGAAAATTAGGTGAGCTCATCATTGTGAGCTCATAAAACACATATCATATCAAAACACCCTGAGTACATGTCGTTCACTTCCTTCATGTCCCTGCTCCTATGGTATCAGGTTGGCCTTAATCTCATTTACAGATTGCATGGCCAAGTTGAATCCTCAAAAACATTAGACTCATCTCTGAAGCGTGACAATGACCTCATATAATACAGTGAAATCAAAGAATCATTCAGGAAAACACATTTGTCAAATATATATTGACTTGTGCTGATGAGAAGTCTTGGTCATTTGATCTGAAGTCAAACTATCTGTAGCTTTGAAATGAAAAAGAACAATGTGGTTCTTCCAAGAAGAACAATGTGGGCGTGTCTAAATAACCTGATAAACTGGATACTTGAGATGGGAAATGATCTAAAAGCAGTGTCGGTGTTTCTGAAGCTGCATCTGTGGATTAACTTTGGAGAGTCATGGACCGACCACTGTCTGTGCTTGTAGCTCTTGTCCTGGTGTCGTTCTGTGAAGGTTGGAAGGCTCCAGAATTTTGTCATGGCAAACAATGTCCTGAGTACCAACTGGTTAAAAAAACCCAGGTAGGATTTAGAGCAGTTCACACACGTCATTGGAATGCTTCTTTAAACTTTGTTTAATTAGAAAGACACTTTATGTTTCTGCTGTGTACAGGATTTTGAGGAGCGTCTATATGTTGCCACAAACTGGATTACCATCACAGCCAAAACGTTCAACAAAGAAGGTGTAATTGGTGCAAACTTGAAGCTGAAAGAATACTGCAAGAAACACAATCAAGGAAGCCAAGGTTTGACACAAAGGTTTTCACTCACACTGTTGTTTTGTGTTGTTTAATGCTGATTAGTAGTCCAGTTAATGTAATCTGATGAAAGAAAAACTCACACATATTTTGTGTTTTAAATTAAGGCTAAGGAGATTTTAAAACTACACTTTTATCTGAAGTGCTTTTGTCAGTATTTCAAAATCAGTTTTACAACTAAATGTTTTGTAACTGGTGACAAGATGACAATAAATTGTTTGGTCTGTGTAGAAAATGAGTTTGCCTTCCTCAAGGTTTTTAGAGTCGTGTTTGTCACTTGTAGATGATCGGATCCGTGTAGACACCTGGCCTGCACTGCTCACCTCTAAAGAAGGGGACAATCTGGATCTTACTTTGTCCTGGTTTATTCCTCCTGGCACCATGCCTAACATCACTGATGAATCCATCAGACTAGAACAAAGACCTGCAGCCACTGTCTATGTCAGGTGAGCAGAGGCTACATTTATCTACTCACTACTTTCTGCTTTGAGCCGATTTCACTAATTTTCCAGAGAACCCACCCCCAGCCATCTACTCACCCCATACATCAATACAACCCCAAAGAAACAAGACCTCAACAAACAACTAACAAAAACAAGCAAACATAAAAAGAAAAGAATAGATGTGAATATAAAAAGATTGTTCAAATGAGAACAATGAGGATATCTTTCGGACATCTGTCTTCACTGAACCTAACATTGGTCCTGGGAACCTGTACTGCAAAGATGGTTATAAAGCTGTCTCAGTCAACTCTGGTTTATCTGGCTGCAATAGTGTTTATTAACATAAGAGGCATACAAAGCAACAGAGATAAGAAAAGAGAAGGTGAATGCAGGAGACAGAAGGAATGGACACAGTGGCCTAAACCTTAAAGTGTGTTGATGTAATCTGAAAGTAACTGTGATTCTAATGCCCTCCATTGTTGTCCTGTCATTTAAAAGGGTGTTTGGGGGAACTCCAGACTTAAAGGTTGGTGAAGACAACGCAGAGAAGCTGCGAAAGGCTTTAAACGAAGCTGGGAACACATTTGATCCCCATACTTACTCTGGGGCTGCCTATGAGAGCTTCTTCTCTTTTCATCACCACAATGAGATCTGGATCTATGCTGCCTGACGACAAGATGCATCATCAACTGAACCCAGTACACTATCCATCATATAATCATGTGTTCTTCAAACTTATCCTCTAAATCAAATTCCACTCTGAAGTTACATTTTTCTCTACACTGTCCAGAGTTTGCTCATTTGGGGAACTGTGTGGTTTCTCTATAAACTAGGTCTTCAGATAATGTATACTGTTATTTGGTGCTATAGAAGCCAAATTAAATTGAAATCAGTGTTTTGCTGCTGAAACAACAGACATTAGGTGCGAGACAACAGCATTCTTCTGTTGGATGACAAAAAACAGTTTCAGGAATGTTGTGATATTTACGAACAGTCACTTTTTGTGTACTATGTGACAACATTTAGTGTCTTCCAATGTTTATTTCAACATATCTGCTGTTGATAATATCTCTATCCATATACCCTTGTCTTTTCAAAATAAATGTTATCTTTCCTGCCATGTGTTGTTAGTGTCACAGGTTCATTTCTTTCTCCCTGTTAAATAGTTCAATGCAAGTACAGGCTACATAACTTGCAGCTTCTTCCTCGTCACTGGTTAGACTTGTTTGTGCAAATCTAAGCAGCAGAATGACTCCCTGTTTACTAATAAGACAATGGTTTGGCTATAGACCTTCTTTCTATTTGTACATAAGAACAAGCTCTCACATTTAAACATTATTCCTTCATTTCACATGAACATTTTTAAATGTTTTACCTTTATTCTCCGTCCTCTCTCTCAAAGAGTCAATGATGTGCAGATTCACTCACTCAGACTCAATCTGTGCACTCACCAAACTTCTGCTCTCTCATTCCTGCTCTTGCTCTTTTGACTTTGTGAAATGACCCTGTCCTAATTTTCCTACGAATAGAATGACAGCTATGTTGTTGACCAATGAAATCATCACTCACTGTGTTATTTCTTGGAGAATGTGTCTTGACAACTGTGCCACCATTGTTTAAAGGGAATGCCTTTAAAAGGAATTTCTAGAAAGTAAAACAAAGTCTTGTTTCTGGAAAATGTGTCTTATTTTTGGTCTAAAAAAACCTTAGTGATCATGTTTTGCATTAGAAAAGTGATCTTGTTAGTTTGATTTAATAAAATATTACAGCTTGAGCAAGTTTGAATTAGTAACAAGGTAAAACAATGATTGCAAGGTATCCCAGCTGAGGAACAAAACTGTTTCCTCATTTCATGAGTAAGACCTCTCAATTTATGAATCTTATGAAATGCCATTAAAGTTTGTTAATCAATTTGTATTCATTTCGAATAAGTACGGCAGACTGTCAGAATGGAGTTTGATGATCAATACCAATTGGATTATTGCAACTTTGGATTCGTCCTTTAATATCAAGTGGTGAGCACTGTGTTTAAAACCAAGGAGTGACGGTAGCTTTCAGTTAAAACAAGATTATTTTTATTTCCAACTGTTTTTGACAGGGCACAAGTCAGTAGCTCTCTTCATGGAGGAATTTAAAAAGGAAGGTTTTTTAAAACAATCATAAAAATGTGCCACAGAAAAACACATTATACAGGAGACTAATATTAATTATGAGTCCGGCAAACCTTAATGTTGCCGGCCCCTGTAACATAATTCACATTATAACATTATTCATCCCACAACGGGGACATTTACTTATTTACTACTACTATGATATGGTGTTGTGCCGCTTTTAGTTGTACCATAGGTGTCACAAAGCTGTTTCATTAATGCAGACTCGAAATTTGGTCCACGGTTAGAATGAAACCAGGCTGGACAACCAAAGGGCTGTATGATCATGTGTGGGAATGGCCCAAGCAAAACGAGTGAACAAATCAGTGGCAACAAGGATGTTTTGGTAAGGGTCTGTGAGTCTGCCTAGAGACAAAAAATCTAACCCTACTACCTCCAGGGGGTATGACACGGATATTGGGTTTAGACGGGCCCTGGGCTCTACTCTCTACCTTTGCAGGCTGCAGGCGAAACAACTCTGATGAAACTGAGATACCTTCCCCTCCATGCCGGCTCAGTAGAACCGCTGACGTAGACGGGCCAGGGTTCTGTCCACACCAGTGTGGGCAGCAGCTTCATGGCCTCTCCGCCAGACTTCTTTACATCTGGAGCTCGGGCTCAGTATGTTACCCTTAACTTGCAGCTTTTTCCACTGTTGCCACGGCCCCCCGGCTGTCTCACATTCTTCATCCGGGGCAGCAGGTATGGGGGCAACTGGGAACCTGGACAGTGCATCAGCATTGACATTACTTTTACCTGAGCAGTACTTGATGTCATAGACGAACAATGCCAGCTGGGCAACCAAACATTGTTCCACTGCACCCAGGCGATGCTGTAGGTGAGCAACAGGGTTATAATCAGTGTATACTGTGAACCACGCTCCAGTCAGATAATCTTTAAATTTCTCCGTCACCTCCAACTTAAGGGCCAAAAGCTCCAATTTGAATGAGCTATAATTAGCAACATTCCTTTCAGTTGGGTGTAGGCTTCGGCTGGCATAAGCTATTACACGCTCTCACCCTCTTGAACCTGGGCCAGAACTGCTTCTAAACTCTGGTTGCTGGCATCTGTGTAGACGACAAAAGGCAGTAGTGTTAGCGTATGCTAAAACAGGTGCTTGTGTCAAAGCCATTTTCAGTGCATCAAACAATTGCTGGCAATCAGGACCACTGCACTTTCGAGTCTCAGACCTTTTATCAGCTGGAAGGAATCCCTGTCAGTAGCTCGTTAAGAGGGTGTGCAACCTTGGCAAAACCAGACACAAAATGACTATAATAGCTGGCCAGTCCTAAAAAGGCTAGAGTCTTCCTTATGGTGTTTGGGATGGGCCAGTCTAGTACAGCTGAGACTTTATCTGGGTCAGGACCCACCCCATTCTGGTCCACCACATGCCCCAAGAACTTCATCTCATGCTGGAAGAGCTTACACTTGTCCAAGCGCAGTTTCAACTCGTGCTGCCACAGCCTTTGGAACTCCTCGTCTAGAGGCTGCAGGTGGGAGGAGAAGTTAGGTGAGTAGATAATAATGTCATCCAAATACACCAGTAGATACTCTGCCACCTGTCCACTTAAGCACTGCTGCATAAGCCGTTGGAATGTTGCTGGTGCATTACAGAGACCAAAGGGCATACGCTCAAACTCAAAAGGTCCAAGAGGTGTGGTAAAGGCAATTTTCTCCCGGTCCTGCCAATAGCCGCTGGAGAGGTTGAGGGTCGAAAACTACTCAGCTTGGGTCAGGCTGGTAAGAGTCTCCTCATTCCTGGGCAAGGGGAAAGCATCTTTGTGTGTTATTGCATTCAACTTTCTGTAGTCGACACAAAATCTCCAACTGCTGTCCTTCTTCATTACCAACACTATGGGTGCTGCCCATGGGCTACAGCTTTTTTCAAGCATACCTGCGAGTAGGGTCTTCATCTCCTTATACAAGAGAGGGGTCGATACCTCTCTGATAGGTGTCACTAGTATGGATTTGGTGCTGCACCAGGTCTGTTCGGCCAAAATCCTCACCGTGTTGTGCAACCACTTTGCTCCATTTTAGCAGCAGAGTGTGTAGCTCCTCCTGTTGCTGTTCAGACAGATTAGACCTGTTAGTCAACTCATTCACCTCCTTTGGTAGCTCCTGGTTCTCCTGGGCAGCTGCAGCATCCACCAAGGCCACTTCAACCACACCGTCATCCGTCCATTGGCTGCCCGCAACCTGAAAACTACAGGGGCACTTCTAAGCTTAGCATGGGCGAAATGCTTCTCAAAGAGGCTTTGTTGCAACATGTGACCTAGGACCCTGTATCTAGCAGCTCTGGCAACTCCCTCAATGTTTACTATATTATATTATTGGACATTACCCTATAAATGCATCCGTGGTCCTCGTCTTGCGATCCCTTTGGTTTGGTTTTGCTGACCACTCAGTTCTCAAATGTCATTGGCGAACACACTTCCCAGGTGCAGGTGATCACATAATCACTAAGAATACCCAGGCAGGAAGCAAACCACAACAAAACTCAAACCACTTCAACCCCAAAGCAAATTTAAAAACATGCACAATAAATACAACGCAAATGAGAATACGTGAAAAAATAAAACCCACACATCCGCCGTGCGACACAGTCAACCACTTTAACTCAGTCTGCCTGTCTTCATTAAATATTATTTCACCTGTGAAGGTTTGGTCCTTAGGAAAAAAACAGCCTTGGATAAATGAAAACATCAGAAATTGTAAAAGGGAGTGTAGGTGGGAAGAGCACAGTTGGAAAATATGTACATTACAATAACATGAAAGATTTATTGGGGCAATATAACACAATGATTAAGAATGTGAGAACAAGCTACTTATCACAACTTATTTCCACTCACCTACATAGTCCAAAATTTAAATCTGTGGATCAGCTGTTGAACCCAGCCCCTCCATGTGTCCCAGCTGAAAGCGATGCTGATTGTGAAGTGTTTCTATTTCATTTTACTGAGTCGAGACAGTAAGCGCCCCAATGCCAGCCACAAGGATGTCCTCGACTACCACCAACAAAAGAGTTTAAACCAGTTCTATCCCATCACACTCTCTGAACTTTTAAAAACCAGCTCAAACATGAGTGTCTTCAAGCCCCATTGATATAATTCTGAAAAGTTTTCACTGCAAGTACTGCAATCCATTGGGCCCTGCTTGCTTTACAGTTCCTTGTCTAAACTGCATCTGTAAACCCCCCCTTCTAAAAAAAAGCTAGGCTGGATCCCTCCCTTCCTGAAAACTACAGGCCAATTTTCAAGTTTTAGAACTAGGAAATTATCAGTCCAACTAATGTCTGCAATAGAAAACAATAAAATCATTGAAAAGTTTCAGTCCGTCTATTGCAATTACCACAGCAGTGAGACTGCCCTGTTTAGGGTTACCAACGACCTCCTAATAGCTGCTGATGATGGCATGTGCTCAGTCCTGGTACTTCTGGGCCTCAGAACAGCATTTGACACAGTGGACCACAGCATTCTTTTAAACAGACTGCAGCGCTGGGTGGGGATATCTGGCACAGTGCTGGAGTGGTTTGCTTCGTACCTGTGTAACCCGTAGTTCTGTGTGTCTGTCAATAACTTTGTCTCCTCATTTTCGACTGTAAAGGATGGTGTGCCGCAGTGATCAGTCTTGGGGCCTATTTTATTTTATTGTACATGATTCCCCTTGGGAACATAATTCACAGGCATGGTTTCTCATTTCAGTTTTATGCTGGCTATATGCAGTTGTACTTGCCTGTAAGACACAAAGACCTGTTTATGCTGAGTTCACTCAATAACTGACTCTATGATATTAAAAACTGGATGTCTCAGAATTTTCTTCAGCTGAACTCGAACAAAACAGAGATTCTTGTCATTGGGTACCAGCACATGGCAAAACAAATACTGCCATCTGCTGGTTCCCTATTTAACAACAAATGTGGCCTGTGGCAAAGAATCTGGGAGTCTGGTTTGACGAAAAGCTACGTATTGAGCAGCTCACCACTAAGCTTGTGCAATCCTGTTTTTATGTTTCTTAAATATGAGCCATGCTAACTTTTAAAGACACAGAGACCATTTTACAATCTCCTATCTTATCACGTTTGGATTATTGTAAAAGCCTTTTTACCTGCCTGATCCAAAAATCTGTCTGGAACACAGCTGCCAGGCTTTTAACCAGAACTAAGAAACATGATCACATCACTCCTGTTTTCGTGTCTTTACACTGCCTCCCTGTACTATTTTTGAGAATTGATTTTAAGATTTTACTGATCACTTTTAAAGGTACAATGTGTAGAATTTAGAGATATTGAGTGTTGAAATTGCATGTTGCAGCTGAACACCCCTCACCTCTCCTTCCAAACATGAAAAAGAACCTGTGGAAGCCTTTAATTGTTATAAAAAGTCCAAAGGTGTTTAGTTTGTCCAGTCTGGACTAATGTAAAAAACATGGCGGCCTCCGTAGAGAGGGTCCCCTCAATGTAAATATAAAGTATTTAAATATAAAGGGCTTTTTCTGGGGTAAAGAAAACTACAATTCATACAATTTAGATGAAACGAACTAGTGAAAACATCATGAGAATTATTCTACATTACATTTCTGCCAATAGTTTCCTTTCACCTAAATCTTACACACTGGACATTTAAGGCCCTTCATGGCCTCGGTCCCTGAAAGAAAACTACAATTGTGACGGTGTGTTATCAAAAATTTCTTCTCAGTCTGTTAATTATTGATCTAAAATTTTAAAGTGTGTGTGACTATGGAGAGCGTGTTCTTTGTCCTGAATGATAGATGATGGATGGCTGTGAATGTTGCTGGCTCACCAAATTTAGAGTTCGTGGACGACCCACTTTAACTCCTGAGCCAGAGTTGCCCCTAGGTAATGTAACATAGAATGGCAAATTATGTTGAAACCCTATGATGACGGTCACCCCACTATCACACCTGACGGACGCAGACAGTCTAACTCTAGAGTCTTAGCGAGTTATGAGCAGAGGTCATTACTACAAGTCATCAAAGGGTGAATTTACATCTAATAATAAAGTGAAAGGGAAAGAAAATGAGCAAGTAATGAGAACAGGAATACCAGCTTCTTCAGTAATAGGTCACCCTCACCATCCAAGCAGTTCCTTGATAACAATAACCCATGGACTTTTAGTTTTATTCAAATGTGGAATTAATTTCAAATTGCTGAATTTTAAAGTGTTAACATATGATCCAGGATTTACACCAAATACAGATGAGATTGGTCCTCCAGTGGGCTCACAGCATCCGAACACATTCAATTTGCAGAATCTAGACTAGAAACTTGTAAGTTAGGGGAAAGGAGCAATTCCAAATGTGTGCAGTAAAAAAGCATGTGAGCATATTTGTTTAGATTTGGATGGGTCAGTTACTGTATGTCACATGATGATCTCACAAGCAGAGTAATACATACATTTACCTCTGTAAATATTTTTGGGGTGTGTCATCCTGAAGGATTAATCACTACATCGGATCTATGTACCACTGAGTTAAATTTTCTGGTCAACTTAATTCATTCAAACAGTGACATTTCCATAAGCTAAAGTACTGATATAGTAAGTCCAGCTAACGTAGTGATGGAGCCTGTTAAAAGGATAGAAATGAGTGGACTGAGGAATATATGGCAGTTGATTAACCTTATCAACATAATCAAAATAAATCTTAAAGACAAGGTTTGTTAATATTAACATTATAGCTGTGTTGCCAGTAATGAAGTAATTTTTTGGCGTTTTCTCCACTAGCATATTTACTGCAATAAAACTTTCAGATAACTATAGCAAAGCCATTTATCACAATGGCACCTCTACAAATCCATGCATTTTCCTTCCGTCTCCTTGCTTCACATGTTGAGGTGTAGAGCTGGACTTTCCACCTCTGCCTTCCCACTGGCTGCAGCTATTGTCTCCTCAGCGGGAAGTCTCAGGAAAGTCAAGAACATGCACAGTGGTGTCTGAGTTTATGTTGGTGCTGCTGGTAGAAGAAGAGGCCCAGCCAAGCAAGTTGTATTTGCAATTCGCATTGAACTGTAAAGATGGGTCTCAAGTTTTGGTTCCGATGTGACTTTCCTGACTGTAGTTGGGATGTTAAGTTGCCATGATAAATAAATAACTCTTGTTTCCTCTGAGCCGCATGGTCGATGTGAAGATGCGTTCTCCTCTGTGCAACGAATGAAGTATTTTGTGTGCTTGGCTCACTTCTACATATTCCAACACCTCCAGCGTGTGTGAAAAAAACTCCATCCATAGGCACAGGTAGTTCTGAATTTGTGGGATGAGACTTGATGTAGTTTGGGGGGCAGTCTAATACCATGAGCTCTACCACTTAATGTAAATTGGGGGTCCAAATCTGAAACGCTCACTGATTCACATGTGTTTCAGACATAGGCAACTCAAAAACACAGAAAGGTTACATTTACATGGCATTTCTCCTTCAAGAGTGAATATCCTGAGACATTTTCACCTCCAACACATTCATTAAGTTAACTAGATTGTGTACAAATCTAAGATTGCATTAAAGGACAACAGAAAAGAACATCAATAGTTTTTAGTAATATGTGCCATGTTGGTTTTTGTGTGTAAAGTATCTGCAGTGAACATGACTGGACACACACACACACACACTGCCTTATACAGTCAGACAGTGACAGCTCTTGCATCAGAAACCTCGATCTCTGGGTCAGGAGAATTCCTTTTCTTGGTCTTTCTCTTGGCTGCAGCCATGATTCACTATGATGAACCAGCAAACTCATTTCTATGCCTCAACATTCATAGGGTGCCAGCCACATTAGCTGCACTGCAATTCCAGTTTAATACTTGAAACATTACAAAAGATTCCGAGTTTGAAGTTGAAGTCATGGAAAAGTGGATGTGTGAGTGCACTCATGAGGACAGTTGAGTTAGATAGGAGAAGTCATTGTCAGCCCTGAGGTAAGACACCTGCTCTGTGGAGGAGAAAGCTCTGGGAATGAAATGTGCATGTACACACACACACACACACACACACACACACACACACACACACACACACACACACACACAGCTCTACAATTGTGTACAACAGCATATTTAAAGGTCCAGTGTGTAAGATTTAGGTGAAAGGATCTATTGGCAGACATGCAATGTAGAATAATCCTCATGATGTTTTCACTAGTTCATTTTATCTAAATTGTATAAATTGTAGTTTTCTTTACCCCAGAAAAGACTCTTTATATTTTAATACTTTATATTTACATCGAGGGCATCCTTTCTATGGAGGCCACCATGTTTGTTACATTAGTCCAGACTGGACCAACTAAACACCTTTGGAGTTTTTATGACAATTAAAGGCTACCACAGTTTCTTTTGTTTAGAAGGAGAGGGTGAGGTGAGGGGTGTTCAGCTGCAACATGTAATTTCAACACTCAATATCTCTAAATTCTACACACTGAACCTTTAATACTTATTTCTTCAGAGAAATTTACTGATTAAACATTTTGAGCGTCCATCCAAACTGGAGGTGATAGTCTGTAAGTTTAATTAAAACAATTTCAGTTTTTAAGAAAAATCTAAAAAGCCCAGCAGCAGCTCCACCCCCTCCGGAGACTCAGAGAAGCAGGTCTCCCCACTCCACATCTTACCTTATGTGAACAAGATTAATACACTTACATACAGTTCTTATATGATAAAACACACTTTGATTGATTTAGTTTCAAGCACCCACACAGAAGTCATCCCACATCAGACCATCCCACACTCAATATAAACAAATGTATGTTCCATTTGGCAGATGCTTTTATCCAAAGTGAATTACATTTAGTGAATTCAACATCTATGAGGGGCCATTCTGGAACAGTATCTTGCCCAAGGACACTTTGGCATTGAGATGGGGAAGACTGAGGATCAAACTATTGACTTTCTGGTTGGAGGACAACCACTCTACCCCTCAGCCACAGCCGCCCCATGTAGTGACAATTCAAATGACTTCATAAACAAATTACATAACCATCGAAATTAGGAGCCAGGGTCACTGCTGCTCGGTTATGTAATCTTGGCTCATGTATATTTATTTGCATAATACTTGTTTGTTATTTTGTATTCTTGGACAAATAACTTGTTGGAGGTGTGACCAGTAAGTCTTTACACTGGTCACAAAGCATTGTACGTGATGCTGAAGCAGTTCATGTTACTGCTGTCCCATTGCAAGTGTACACTGTTGATATAGACTTGCATGGATTATATGGCATTAGTTTGCCCACACTGGGATTGGTGCAGGATTAGTCAACTCACTTGAAAGGGAACACAGATTTTCTCAGTCACACTGAATCTCTCTCTCTCCCCCTCCCTCTATGTTCATCTCACTGTCATGTGCACAGACACATCAACAAACAGTTCCCTGCCCCTGTTGAGCAGTGTGCGGCAGATTCTGCATTTTTCATATGAAATTTGTTCGTTACACATCAACTCCTGTTGAATATGATTGTGATGTTATCCACAGCCAGTTCATGACAGCTTTTGGCTTAACATCTATCAGGTTGAATGGTTGAGTGTGTTTTTTTGCAGACTAACCAGAATGTGTTCATGGGACTTCTTCTGTGAGTTAGTTTGTGTAAAATGCTGAAAATCAGTTTCTCAGTATCAAGAAATCACTGTATGTCTGGATATATGTTTTCTTAACTCTCATCACTCTTGCACAACAGCTCTAGATCTCAATTTAAATACTTTTTATTTATATCTGGAGTGGGTCCTCCGACCACATTTTTTACAGTCGTCCAATCTGGACAAACTAAACACCTTTCAGTTTTTGTGACAACTGAAGGTTTCCACAGGTTCTCTTTCATGTTTGGAACGGGAGGGTGAGGTGAGGGGTATTCAGCTGCAACATACATCCTCACCACTAGATGTCACAAAATTCTACACATTCAATTCAAAAGAATTGATAGAATTAATATGTTACATCCTGCATCTGCCTGCTGCACCACCCCTCACCTGAATCCTCCAGAGGATTTGTTGCTGTTGTGAACGCATATGAGCGGTGAACTTCCCGCTTTGTTGCACATGTGTGAAAGGAAATCTCTGAAAATGGCTTATATGTGATGCTTTAAAGTCATCCCTGAAAAGGACAGTTGTCAAAGAAGAAGACCTACACCTACTTTTCCAACCTACACCCGGTTCTGATCACTTGAATAAGTTAGTGTGGCTGTGGGTGTCAAATTATCCTTAAATTATCAATAGATTCTTAATCCTCCATAAGCCCCCCTCCTTACTTTTCTTTACACCTCTCTTCAAGGGCTACAACGCTTTGTAAATAACTTTTGCCTGGATCTCGTCTTTCAACGCTCTTTCTGCTTCAGTTTTGAAGTCAACATTGAACTCTATAGTTTCTCAAAGATTTCTGCATTATTCATCCACTGCTTAATGCATCACCAGCAACCTTACAACCGAATGTGGCCCTAATACGTCCTAATGTTTTTCATCTCCATCACAAATTAGCCAAGACTAATGGCAACTCAACTCTGCACTCTCACAATATAACATATATATAACAAATCTCTCTGTGTGTGGATTTGTGTCTCTGATTAACTGATTAACAGCTGGCTCAGCATTTCTGGCATGCACAACCAAAACTAGACCGAAAACGATAACGGAGGAATAAACATATACTGGGGCATCAGTCTGTTTGAATTCACACAGAACAGTATTGACACCTTCCCATTTACATATATACATACACATCACCTGTGCATCTCATTGGCTGTTACCATTGCCCATCACATAGTGTCTACATTAACACAAGTTTGTCTGTCAGTACAATTAATTGTAAATACATTTTCACAATTGAGAGCACATGTTTATATTCCACTTTGATGATGATTGTTTTTTAATGAGTCAGTTTCATAGTGGTAAATGAATACTGTGTGTGTTGCACAACATCACACCCTCCTCTTAACAACTGAAGCATGTAGTTGTGCTTCAGTGGTGCCTCTTGTGAGAATACATAAAGGCTAATGTGCCTGAGTGTGTGTGTGGGGGGGGGGGGGGGGGGGGGTGTAAAAAAGACCTACAGTATGTATCACTCCTCTGTGTTCATATTGATTCACCTCCTACTGCCTATAACACTGTGGCTCTATACACAGACTTCAAACACAGGAATCTGACCATCTTAAAGGCAGCAAAATGTTTTTATGTTGAATAAGACAAAACATTTATGTTAACCTGCAGGTAATGGAGGTCTTTTTATGAAAAGGTACTGCTCACAGTTTTTCTTCCTGCTGTGTTTGTGTGTGTGTGACATCAGAGGAGATGAGATGTCAATCAGACAGATTATCCTGACATTAGACAAGCTCATTTATTCAAACAAAAACACTCACTCTCCTGCTTGTACTCATCTACATCCTCGCATCCTGTTTCATTTGACCATCCAATGCACTCTGGAAAATAAGGTAACAAATGGGGTCAAGAGTTATCTGTGTTGATCGGTTGGGTTGAGAGGGGAGAAATGGGGAGAGAGGTGAGTAAGGCAAGTTAATGCCACCTATAGTAACTGCAGCTACCTACTAATTCCACAAACATCTGTCCGTCTGTCTGTCTGTAAAACCCATATCATATTAATCTTATATGCTTTACACTTGGCGTGTGTATTGTTAATGGTCTCAGAAAGTGTACTGTAAATGTTGGTGTTATTTTGATATGTAATATGTTAGATATTAATAAAACAATTTGAATAAACAGGCGACCAGTTCTCTGTAGCAGTCAGTGGGGGCGGGGCAGTGTGAATTAAGTCTGTGGACAGAGATGAACCGCTAGATCCTTTTGATAATCTGATTATTTTTATGTAACCATTTCGGAGTAAAAGATATTCACAGGTGCTGATCTCCATCACGGCAGCAGCATTCATAGATCACTTCCTCTTTTGCAAGTTGTCTTTCAAGTCAAAGCGTTTGTTTTCATTGCTGTTGTAATTTATATCAAGCTCAACTATCAAGCTTTTATTTTGAAGAAAAGTGAACTTAGGTAGGAAGATTGTGTCGATTCCTTGACAGACCTCTAAAACTGCTTACATGCAATGTATTGTCAGCACTAACCTTTTGGAACTTAATGCCCAACTTTTGTGTGCATGGAAGAATCATTGTTAACATTAAAAACCAGGTATATATCTGATACGTATAACTTGGACCAGCTTAGTGTGGTTCATTAAGCCCAAACCCTGTAACAAAAATATTGTGATTGATTGTGTTGAATTCAGTGCTAAGACAATGCAGGATGAGACAAATCCATTATCTTGGCCATTAGAAGATTAATGGTAATTATCATCAGTGCTATTTGTTTGTTATTATTTACGTTAAATACCATCTGAAAATCTTCACACAAACCACTCTGTTAACTCATTCTATGACTTTGAATCATCAATAACTGAGTTGGATCTTTAATCACTAGTACTTGGTCAGGTTTGGTCAGTGCACTGGATGAGCCTTCCAACAATGTGCAGAGGAAGAGCCTTTTTCTGGGACTGGAGAGGGAGAGTTGTAAGATAGGATAAGCTAATCCTTAATTTAACCCACAAAGGGGACATTTGCCTAGCAAGGGCAGAAATTCTGCCACAGCAAACTCCTCCAAAGAACATGGCCAATGCCACCACAGAGTCATAAAAGCATATTGACAGATAGTAGCAACCAACAGTGGCTCAGGCAGAGAGAGGCATGTTTTTAGAGACAACATTTCCATATCATCAGCTTCTAACTTAATAGTTGGAACTTTATAGCAAACAGTTATTTCAACATCAAGCAGATGAGGAGTCCAAGTAAATACTCTTTCAATTTTGGCTCTGTTTTGGTCCTTACCAATTCTAAGTGAGAAATATCTTCAGCAGCTAAATGCACCAGTATATTCAACAGCTGTTCTTTAACTGTTAATGCTTTCAGTTGCTGAGCAGGTAGTGTGCAGTGTAAGCACTATGAGAGTGAAGAAGTGAAGCAGCAAATAAACGTTGTGGGACAGACTGCTAAACAGTAGACCAATTTGGAGGGAAAGTCACTGTGGTTAAAAATAACCCAATATGGGTGAAAATAATGTTGGGTTAAAAATAATGTTTTCTTGTGCAGTACCCATTTTACCCATATTGGGTAAAAATAATGTTTTCTTGTGCAGTATCTTAATAAGAATACCAAAATGATTGCCTTAATCTTTACAGAATGCATTATTGAAGACACACTTTGAAACTAAATGTAAACATGACTGATTAAGTCATTGTAAATCGTATCTCTACAGAACTGGTTTCATATTAGACAATCTTATTTTGAAGATAAAGTACCTGTTGAAACTGTTCTCAGTATGTTCTGTGGCTTATCAAAGTAACTAGCATACACATTCAACCAATCAATCATCAGACAAATTTTATTTGTATAGCCCATATTCACAAATCACAATTTGTCGTTACCTCATGTGAGGGATCCCTCTGGCAGGATGGACAGAAGTGCGATAGATGCCACGCGTAATGGAGAACATCAGCAAAATAACAATATTTACAACACTGATGAGACTAAACAGTTTTTATTATAATGGAAAGCTTTTCAAAATATTCATACATAAGAAATTGCTAACTATGGAAATTGTGTGAATTGACCCTTTAATATGTTGACAGTTGCTTTTCTAATTTACAATCTGCATGCGTTTCCCTCACATTAGTCTATATTATACTTACCATGTCAACACACTTTCTGAAACTTGTGTCAAAACAGCCTGATAGATAGCAACCTGTCATTGTTGCTTCTCTTTGTATTGTCAATTATAATTTGAAAATGCACTGTGTTAACGAAACGTGAACTGAAATTGAATTTGAGCTCATTACAAAGGATTTTTAATTCTATTCACTGCCCTTGACTTCTCCTTTCCTATGTATTTCACCACCCTTTTCTCTCTTCTCTACCATTGTCCCCCTTTATCACACCCTTTTTTTCCATCCCATCCTCCTCTTTCTCCTTGGGCTGACTTTGCAATGGATCTCTTCCAAATATAGAGTACGGAGTCTATGGTAGCCTGTTTTACTGGAATAGCACAGATAGAGTAGAGACATTAGTGCTGTGGAGAATCCCCCCAGGGAAGGCTGGTGAAATGCAGAACAGTGAGCGACTGGAGAACCATATTAAACCCCTTGCTTACACACAGGTTCTGGCAGACAACCACATTTTCATGGACATGAACATGTGGATCATCAACCTGTTATGTATGTTTCTGTTACAGCTGTCCACACACTGAACACACAATTGCACACAGACAGTATGTATAAACAGCATGTATGAGTGGTACAAAAAGAGGGATTTGGTTGTAGAAAATCAAAAGGAAAATGCATGGGGATCATAGTGTCAGTGCTGATTGGTTGCAGTGATAACATATTTTACACTGCTCGATAGCCAACAATAGCATACACAATGCAAATCAAATCATGTTTTAAAATTCAATAAGTGTTTTGTCATTCAGACTCAACCATCCATTGATAAGGCAGTTAACATCATATAGCAGGCAACACAGAAAGCAGGAATTTCGCTAGTTTACATGACATTGGCTCAGTGTCTGTGACTGGTGAGTAGAGCAGTCATCCTCCAACTAGAAGGTCCGCAGTATGATCCCAGTCGTCCCCATATACATGCTGAAGTGTCCTTGGGCAAGATACTGAACCCTGAATTGCCCCTTATAAAAAAAGGTGCTGCTAATAGATGCACTGTATGAATGTGTGTGTGAATGGGTGAAGGGCAAAACTGTACTGTAAAGCACTTTGAGTGGTCATCAAGACTAGAAAAGCTCTCTATATAAATACAAACCATTTACCATTACATCATAATTTCAGATCCCACACAGTCAGTGACAGTTATGTAACACTATGAGGATCACATTTCCAGAGGTCAGCAGAAGCTGCAACATATCTGAAAGAGCCAGAATATTACAGAGCAAGGGAAATCATCACTAAGTACTGATCATCAGACAAACCAGTCTAAAAGCGAGCTACAGCTAAAGCGTTATCACGAACATCAGCTTGGAGAAGAAGACTTGCTGCACATCATGCACATCATGTGACACACTTCAAACAGGTGGAGAAGATCACTCTGAACATTTCCCCCACTCCACATCATTTATAGACATTTTATCTGGCAGGCATGACTGGAGAATGTATTGCTTCATTCACGAATGTGTTCTCTATTTCAGAGATTATAGCGTTTCAGGATCAGATTGAGAATGTTGATTTCAAGGTTGGTTGTGTCACCAATTCTTGATTGTATATTCTGTATAATGTGTGTGTGTGTGTTTGTGTGTAGGTTATGTTAAGGGTTAGGCATCTAGTTGTGATGGTTAAGGTTAGGTAAGGGGCTGTCAAATGCATTATGCCAATGAGTGTCGTAGTAGCAGTAGTAATATTATTATTATTATTAATATTAGTATTAACATTGTTATTAATATAATATTATTAGCAACAATACGTATCAGTAATTAATTATTATATCAATTGTTACTGCTATCAATAATAATCAATAACTTCTTTACACTGTTATTGTTTTCATTTTAAATAGTCAGAGCTGATACTAGAGCTCCCCATTTTTCTCTGCTCACACCAACCGGTCGAGGCAGATGATCGCCCACATTGAGCTTGGTTCTAGAGGTTTCTCCCTGTTAATGAGGTTTTTCTCTCCACAGTCACCAAAGTGCTTGCTCATTGTGGGAACTGTTGGGTTTCTCTATATTAATAAGATTTTAAGGCCTTGACCTTCTATGTAAAGTGCCTTGAGATAATGTATTTTATGATTTGGCGTTATACAAATAAAATTGAATTGAATTGCGTGTGTGTGTGGGTGTGTGTTTGACAGAGAGCAGTTCTCTGCAGAACAGGATGTTCCCTCACACAAACACGTTATGTGTTTAAGTAGAGCAGGTAAGAGCTTTGGGGAGTGAACAGCTATGTGTGTGTCTCTGTGAGTCTTTGGGGGTTACCCGAACACAACAACGTCTATGTTTGTCGAGTCTGTGTATGCACCTGCTCTCATGTATAATCTCTAATCAAGGTAAATCATTCTGTGCATATAAGTGCACAAGAAACCGGAATAAAAAACTGTAATCTTTTTACGAAGGACAGCATTATTCACCAAGAGGGCAGCAAAGCTTTATTCACTATGACCTTTCCTGTCTGACAAGCTGCAACTACTCCACACATGTCTTAACATGCACATAGTTATACATGTTTGTATTAATCACATCTTCCTCAAAAGAGCATCGGAGATGAACTGCACCTATGCGACACACAGCTCATATATAGCATATGTCCCAACAAGATTAAAAGTCTGAATCTCTGCTGAAGACCCACATAAAATGTTATATTTCAGACACAGCACAACCATGTATCCAGCTGTGGGGCTGGAAATTGTTTGTTTCAGTTTCATTAGAGTAATGGGGTCAGTTACTCCAAATGAGACTGTCTCCTTTGGAAGGAACATAAAAATGGATGCATTTCGTGGCAATGGAACATATTGTATAAAAGATACAGATTAATTTTAGAAATTTATATTTTAGTGATTTTACATGTTGTTTGCCTCATAGGGCCACATAATTGTTGGACGTAACACATGGAGAGCACAGAAATATAATCAACCAATTCAGTATATTACATATTTAGCAACTTCAGGTCAAACTAGATGCATTTTTGAAGTGCATCATTATAAGGGCAAGTTTGTCTCAGGAGGTAGAGCTCGTCAACTTACCAGGGGTTGCCGCTCTGATCCCAGCCCTCCATTCTTCATGTCAAAATGCCTTTGGGCAAGATACTGAACCCAAAATTGCCCCTGACAGCTGTGTATGAGTGATCTATGATAGAGAAAGAGCTGCACAAAGATGAGGTGAATGAAAAGCTTTACTGAGCTTTGAGTGGTCATCAAGACTAGAAAAGCTTTTATATATAAATACAGAACTCGTAAATGTATTAATTAACATTACAACTAGAAGTGGAAGGGAAATTAAATCATATTTTGTGAAGTTGAAAAGGAGTGGGAGATAAAAGAGAAGGTCACCACTATAGGAAGAACATACCATGTGTATGCATATGCACTGTGTAGAGAGTGATGGTACAGTGGAGGATGACTGTACTTGGGCATCCACATTTTGAAGTGGAAGACCGTGTACTATGTACAAGAAAAGGGATGAGCAGACTATTTTCTGAGGAGGCTGAGATATTTCAACGTGTGCAGGAAGATGTTGGAAATCTCTATCAGTCTGTCGTAGCCAGTGCACAGTACTTTGATGTGGAGAGGAGGGCACTGAACAAACTGTTATCCATCATGGACAATCACGAGCAACCTCTCCACCACCTAGTGGACAGACAGCGGAACACTGTACAACTTTGTCACCTCTGTCAAAAGGGGGAACTCTCACAACCCTGAGCTGTATAGTTTCTGTCCACACCAAAACTCTCTGACTACACTGCAATAACTGTGAATTTGCAGATCTTATATTCATTTTAGAACTTTATTGTGTATCATTTACTTTGGGAGTATGTATCCCAGTTGTGGATCGATAAAGTACTATCTATCTATCTATCTATCTATCTATCTATCTATCTGTCTGTCTGTCTGTCTGTCTGTCTGTCTATCTATCTATCTATCTATCTATCTATCTATCTATCCATTCATCCATCTGGTTTATTTTTTGGTGTATGTCATTTTCAATTTATGTTTCATATGAAGTGAGGACCCAGGTCCTTCCTGTTTTGGTTCATGTCACATTCTAGCTAAATCACACATGAGGTTCTTTTCCATACAACATACAGTATGTTTATTCCCTGTCAGTTGCAAAAGAATATGACATGATGTTTATAACAAGTTGATGTGAAAGATTTGACCCAAAGGGCGGAGGGTAAAAATCCCACGCTGTATCCTAATCCAACACGCTCGATATGTCATCGTCATTGTCTCCAACCCAGCCTGTCAGACGCTGTTGCTCATGAGGATTATACACAATCCGTCATGAAGGAAGTGTGTGTATGTGTGCACATAAGAGGCTGTAGGTGTAATCTGGGAGCTCATTCCCTAATGCCATACTGCTCTCTATCTCTCACATGGCATTATGGCTCTCTGGTTTCAGTCCTTCCTGCGATGACATCATTGTGGACCTCAGTGGGAGAAGGAGAGCTGAACAAAAACTGGAGAGTTCTGTGTAGAGACATGATGGTACATTTCCATGATGCTCTCCACGGTACAGTGACAGCTGAATTCGAAATGACAACTGCGACTGCCTCTTCTGTTCCTTTAATGAACAAAAGCAGAATCCATGTGACGCGTCACCATGAAGAGGTCAGAGGGTGTGACCTCTGACCCAATCAGTACATTGTGGGTGTATATGTGTGTTTCGAGGGTGAAAGATCAATCTCATAGTTTTTAATTATAATGGTGCCAGAATTCTTTACTTAAAGCAGCACCTTTATTCACGAGAGTCTCACTTTCTAAAACACAACTTATTTACAATGTAATTTTTTTTTTAGTTCAGCTGATTCCCATCATTATTCTGCTGTTGTTCGGCATGATCAATACATTTGTTTAAAGGTACAGTGTGTAGAATCTGAATATCTAGTATTGAAATTACATGTTGCAGCTGAACACCCCTCACCGCACCCTCTCCTTCCAAACATGAAAAAGAACCTGTGGTAGCCTTTAAGTATCATAAAAACTCAAAAGGTGTTTAGTTTGTCCAGTCTGGACTTATGTAAAAAACATGGCGGCCTCCGTAGAGAGGACCCCCTCGATGTAAATATAAAGTATTCAAATATGAAGGGCCTTTTCTGGGGTAAAGAAAACTACAATTCATACAATTTAGATGAAACAAACTAGTGAAAACATCATGAGGATTATTATAAATTAAATTTCTACCAATAGATCCTTTCACCTAAATCGAAAAAAAACGAAAAGAAGTTATCATGTCAAAATATCCAAAATAAAATGCAATTTTTTTTGCTGGGTTTCACGCATTTTCGTTGTCTTGGTCATCAAAGTAATTTCTCCACAGCAACAACAGCTCACCATCCACACGCACACACCCCTCTCTCACTCCCCCTCTGGAACAGCCCCAGCTCCGCAGCATCACCGCGCTGCGCTCTAACATCCACGCCGAGAAACCGCACTCCTGTCCCGGGTCGCTCAGCTGGGAGGTCCGCCCTCTGACTTCAGCAATGGAGGAGGAATAGACGGTGGAGGCACCGATCACCGACCTCTTCAAACTGCATCAAGTGCCCTATACTTAAGAAACGACCGGAAAAGAGGATTCAAAATTAAAAGCCTAATCTGTATGTGACATGCTTTGGATTAGTGTTTGTAAATGTACATACACTACAGACATTTCCTTTATTTGTCTTTACCCTACATTTTAACAGCATGTCTTCCAGAGAAGAACTGTGTGATAATCTCGAATTATCCAGAAAACATAAACCAATAATTATAATAATATATAATAATACATTTTATTTCAAAGGCGCCTTTCTGTCACTCAAGGACACCGTACATAGTTAAAAGCAAAAATGTGAAACATTTAAAAGGAGAAACATTAAAAACGTGAAACATTTAAAAGGAGAAACATTAAAAAGAAAAACATTAAAAGAGAGTCATTAAAAGTATCCATCATTAAAACATTAGAACCGAGTTGACAGATGCAATTTCTATTTACATATTTAATTATTAGCATAGCTGTGATTCTTTGTGGACCAAGTATGTTATTGTTGCAGACAAGCTTATATTGCCTAAAAAATCTAGAGGCAAATGGTCAGATTTTCTTTTTTTGGCAAGAAAATCATATTATATGCACTGTCGCTGATGAATGTACCAATACCAACCATGGGATTTATTTATTTTCAGGCTATAAGCTATTGTGGTGTCACACACAAATAACTAAAACATTTGAAATAAGGTGGCTGTCTTATTTTGAAATTCCGGGCCGGATGTGTACTCCCGTGATGCTCTGGTGAACTTGGTGAGAGTGTCTGCGGTCGAATCCCCTCTCGTGCAGTGAGTTCAGGGTGCACGCACACGCCGCCCGCCGCCGCTGACAGCTCGCCTCACTTTCTCGGACCTTTGCTCCGCCACCGAGCTTTCCGTCTGACCGCTGCCCGCTGCCCAGCGCCATGGCTCGCGTGGTGGTTGACGGGATGCCGGAGACGGCCGTCGGAGGAGGAGTGGTGTTGAACCGGCGGAGGAGCAAAGCCCGGCGGAGGAAGCGAAAGGAGTTGTTCGGCGTCCAGATGTGCTTCGCGGGGGTAATGCTGGGGCTGGTCGCGGGGCTCCAGTGTGTGTCTCAGAGAGCAGGTGAGAGGCTCGTCTTTGTCTCATGGTCGACATGAGGCACGCGTTGACCATGTGAACAAGACAACACGGCGAGCAGCAGCTCGTGGCTGGTTTGAATCGCTTCTCTTTTGAAATGCCTAAAACATCTAAATGATCCGTGTTGTGATGAACGTGTCGCGTGTGAATGTGAACATCAGGAATCATGTGTGACAGCGTGCAAAACAGTAGCATCAGTGCAGGAGAGAACGGTCCCCCCTGACTTATGAACAACACGGACACTTTCCAAGTGTGTGCTCTATAAAATAGATGGAAACCATATGTAACAGTATGCTGAAGCCCACAGTGCTGGCTGTCATCGCTAAAACACATCAGATGAGAATCAGTGTGTCTGATAGAGCTTTAGTGTATCAGCTCACATCTACTGTCACTGTAAAGCAAACAACAACAACATGCATTCATGTAGCTCAACATCTGTAACCAATAATCCCTGGAAGTGGTCGCAGTGTCTCTGCTGCTCTGTGTCGTTGAATTACTCAACAGAAATCATCTTCTGTGGACGACAGCAGGCGGAGGACAACCGCTCAGCTGGATATTACTATGTTAATACCTGCTGTTCATACCTGGAGCCATGATCATGGACGCAGAAAGTGCTGCTAATAGATGCACTGTATGAATGTGTGTGTGAATGGCAAACTGCACTGTAAAGCACTTTGAGGGGTCATCAAGACTAGAAAAGCTCTCTATATAAATAAAGACCATGCTGACTCAGTGGCAAACTTGAGGACAGCAATCTTTAAGTTGAAACACAAATGTACACTCACACAAGCTTATCGCCACCGACATGGCTTTTCATACTGACTGGCTTATGAAGAAAAGCACCATGTCATTGCCAGCTCTGAGCTCAGCCAATGTTTTGCTGTCTTTTGCCAAGTAGGTCTTGTAAATGGTGAAGTCAGCAGCCCAGTTAATGTTGTTTAATATCACAGAGTCGCCTCTGAAAGCTGCCCATTGGTGTTACCAGGAAGGAAACACAACAGCTGGTGCAGCTGTGATATATTGAGGATAAGAAATATTTCAGGGGATTCTCCTGAGGAGGAGAATGATCACAGAGACACGAACAGGGATCGATGCTGCTTCTTTAGCCAAGGACAAATGTTTGAAATTAGGGAGTCTTAATGAACACATGATAATTTATCATATATTGAAGGGATATAAATCAGTATTTACATGCAACATTATTCATTTTAATACAAAACGTAATTACAAAGATCATAACGCAATTCTTTAAACTTAAAGTGTAAAATATATAAGTGGCTCTACAAGTTCTCCAGAGACAATAAAAGTCACCGTCTAGTCCTGTCAAATCCGCAATTGTGTATGCATAAAATTTTCAGCAGTGTCACACTGTGGTTTTTCTCTCCACAGTCACCAAAGTGCTGCTCATTGTGGGAACTGTTGGGTTTCTCTATATTAATAAGATTTTAAGGTCTTCATTCTATGTAAAGTGCCTTTAGATAATGTATATTATGATTTGGTGCTATACAAATAAAATTGAATTGAACTTAATTTGGTGAAAACATATCCTGAGTCCATTATGATCTGCATTCATTTGGATTTTTTTTCTTCTATTCTTTTTTATTTTCTATTTCATATAGGGGCACTTATAGAGTACATCTATATCATGGTTTCAGAAAAACAGCCTAAATGCTGTGAGATAGAGATAATCCCAGAGCTGGAATGCCTGCATCCTGCTGATGTGTAGAATTCTGTCTGGGTGCTTCAGTTTGAAAAGGACACACAATGATGCAGAAGAGGATGTTCACTGAACATTCAGGCTCCAGCTTGTGAGGATTTTCCAGGTCGGAATATTGGAAACTGTGATTGGCAGTCTTGACTTTTTTCTGATCAAATCATTAGTGAAAATAATTGATTGTGGCAGTCTTCAATACATGATCTCTTGTTTTATGTGATGTTTGAAATGTGTGCAGTTTTAAGCTAACAGGATGAACGTTAGTAACTTTATGGCTAAAGAAATGCTTGAATATTGAACTTCTATACAAACTGCAGGAGTGTATACTTCTCATTCTTAATTTATTTCTTTGTTTTTCTCTCTCTCTCTGTCCCTTTAATTGATCCCCTCTCTCAAACCTTTTGTTAATGCTGCTAGTGTTACAGCTGTTATTTTCATCATCAGCTTACTTTGCATAAAAGTTAATTTTAACCTTGGAAATAGTTTGTTTACAAAGGTAGGGAGTACTTTCAGCTGTTTCCTCAGGTTATAGAGTTTGTTTGCAGTCATAATTACAGAGCCTAAGGTGGCTTCTTCAAAGTCCTTATTTTGCATTATTGCTAGCCTAAAGCCCAAACACATTACAGATATTAGAATCAGGAATGTTTTGTTGTTGAAAAGATTCATTGTCTTTGAAATGAATGAGTAGTCAGTTTAGATTTAGCGTAGTTAAAAATTGCCAACACAATTGTCTGTGAAAGTCACAATTTTATAAGCACCTGATTCTTTGAAAAGATGCGACATCTCATTCAAATGATGAAGACGTTTCAGTGGTGTGAATGACATTACATACATGTACATTACATGGGAGCAGGTTGGTCCTGCATATTGCTCAAGGAAACTCTGACATTTGGACTGGTGAAGAAAAGAATTGAACCAACAACCCTATTAGTCATGGCTAACCAGCTGTACTACCCAAGCCCCTTTATGGACAAACTGTTTCAGCACTGGACTGTGTAGTAATTAGACTAAAACCTCTATGTTGACCTCCCCTGATGGAGGAACATGTTCTGAGTACTGTGTTTTCACAGAGACTGCCACATGGGAGAGCAGGACCTCCTCTCATGATAGTGATGATAGCAGCCCACGGGCACACTGAGCTTTTCTAGATCTTGAACACACACACACACGCACAAACAAACACGTGTTAAGGTTTGTGCATTGCTCTGCCTGTGGACCAACACGTGGGTGTGCACACACCTCTCCTCATCTCCCCTTGTCCTCCACCATCCTTTTAATTTCATCCGTGCACCCGTTCATATCTCAACTCCTGAAAATACAAGGTAAAAGCAGGATCCGGGACAAAAGCACCATAGGAGGGAGGATTACCCATATGAGCAAACACATGTTACTGCCGCTATTATCTGTAGGTTTTAATATCATTGAGCTTTGCAACTCAAGCCAAAGTCCCTCCATCATCCATCTGTGACAAACCTTAAAGACGTGTGTACCAGCCAGACAAATGGTCATGCTATAGAGAAGCCACTAATGGCTGCTCAGTATATCTGCTATACAGCATTAGTCTCCAGATGATCTCATTACATAACTTAAAGCTCTCGTTGGTGGGTCCCCTTCTCTTTGCACACAAGCAGGGGGCGGGAGCGTTGAGCAGAAAGGCACAGACGGAGCACTTTACGCTGACGATGCCACAGGACTCAGAGCTGAATTAGACAAAAAGGAAAAGAGACAAGAGTAGAGGGAAGAGAGGAGGAGGCGCAGCGAGGAGGTGATGTGAAAAAGAAAAGAGGGAGCAAGCAAGGACAGCGTTGGCAGTGATGAAGGGAGGTGGAGGGAAGAAGAGAGGGAAAAAGTGAGATAAGGAGAGGAAGATGCAATGGGGGAAGGCAGGCGAGGAGAAGAAAGAAAATAATGAAGGAGGGAGCTTGTTCATGTTGAGGTGGATGAAGTGATGATGGGAGAAAAGGTGAGAGATTAGAGAGCAAGAGGAAAACGAGGAGGGTGAGGTTTTGAAAGGAATGCAGCCATTATTTCATCGGTGCCTTTTTATAAATATGTCCAAACTAATATTTTATTTATAAGTGTTTTATACTAAGCAGTTTCTAATGAGTGTAGCAGCAGTGTAGAGGATCAACAACGAATAGAAACAACTAAAAATAAAAGACAATTGTAACAGCAATGGACAATGGTCGTTATTCCTCGTGATCTAACACAGTGACATGGATGATAAGTCCTTTGCGGAAATAAACGAAGTTGTAAACCACTATCACAGATTCAAGAGACTTTTGAGTGATGAAACTTTGACCAGCTGCAGGGTGAGGACACTTTTTCTGTACAGTGATTGATACGTTTTAATATCTGAGCCTGTGAACATACACATTTCAAGGTATACTTTTGGCACAAAACATCTTATCACAGAGTTTAAAATTTGGTGACGTGTTGCTTAAGGCACGAGAAAGGAAAGTAAAAACCCAAACTGCAGCTTAATTAAGTGTTGTAACAGATTTATCCTCCATGACAGTGGTGGCCAGGGCTTGTAGTTGTTGTAGATTTGATAGTGGATCATCATTGCAAATATAACAAGAAGAAAAATATCACTATTCAGAAAATACCTGCAGAAACCCATATACAACCTATTGTAAAGACACAAAGCATTCACCAAAGCTCCATTAAGACGCCCCTCCTAACCCAGTGCGGTCTTAACCATGGACTATAAATAAAGATGGACGATGTGGAAGCTCCCAAAATTGAAGCCAACACATATTGATCACCTTCAGGAGGCTGTGGTAGAGGACATAAACCTTAACTCCTCCATGTTAGCAGATGGAACACTGACCAAACTAAAAAGTCAGATTACGCATCAAACAAAAATAAGGACATTTTGTGTCTGTCATTTAGGTAGTTGGTATCACACTGATGCCAGGGTTCATGATTCTGTAAAATTAGATTTTAATTATTTAATGAAATAACAAGTGAAGAGAGACATCATGACTGACTGCTAAGACTGATAATTGACTTAAAGATTGGTAAGAGGATCAGCGGGACCAAAACCTCACCTCAGTGCAGCAAATGTATGCATGAAAATAATGTCAAAATATCAGTCCATTCATTTTACAATTGTTTAAAGTAATAGTGTGACATAAACTGCAGAAACTCACACACTTTACAGATTATAGAAGACGTATTCACAGTTAAAAGCCTGGGATGAGAAAAGGGAGTAACATCACTGAGTCACTACTGACAATTCATTTTCACAGAAATGTGAACAAACATGTAACATTAGATCAACATTTGCTCTCATGGATGGATGTGGCAACAATCAGAAATATAGCATTGAAGGTTTAAACGTGTCCTTTCCAATATAAGCTCTTTGGGTACAACTTACATGGCATGGGATTTGAGCTACTGACGTTCTGGTTGGAGGACAGCTGTTCTACCCCCACAGCCACCCTCTGGATTTTACCAGTAATTATGATGCAACAATATACATACTACAACTAACTTGTGTGATGTGTGCAGTATTGTTGTAGTTACCAACAGTACATATATAAATTGCAGTCAGCTTTATTCTGCTGTTCAGAGGCCTGACTCAGAGTTACACTGTGTGTGGTAGAGTGAACCCTTAAAGCACTGCTCCAAACTGTTCCTTTTGCTGTTTTCAA
The DNA here is from genome assembly GCF_024713975.1 of Paralichthys olivaceus. Lineage (NCBI taxonomy): Eukaryota > Metazoa > Chordata > Actinopteri > Pleuronectiformes > Paralichthyidae > Paralichthys > Paralichthys olivaceus. The sequence goes on from NC_091106.1 coordinate 1,741,152, forward strand.
ATACCCCATCACTACATGAAACCTTAGATTTGGATCAATCACACAGTCACCATTTTACAACATTTCATTCTTTTCTCTTTCTTCTTCTTTTTGAAAAAAACAACCCCCCCATCACAAGGGGGAGCAATTAATTGGTTCAAATAAATACAAACAAGCCAAGTCATTTGCACCCTATAGCAGATTGATGCATGAGAACATATAACAGTTTATTCAAGCCTGCAACATTATTAATTATTATCATCAAGTAGATAGCCATCAGACTTCTCAGTCAGCTGTAATACAGGACACTCCTCAGTTTACAGTGTTCTGTGTATTTGTTTCTGTTTCTTGTCTTTGTTGCTCCTCTGATATTTAAGAGGTAAACAGCAGGGCTGGAGGAGTATTTGTTAAAATATTTGTTTCACTGATTGCCTGAGGCTGCTGGTTGTGAACTGTCTGAAAATGTCCTCTAGACCAATTTTATGCCCATGTATTATTTGCATTATCATGGGATATTTTGCATATTTGCTTTTAAATGTATTGAATAATAAAAAACAACTTGCCATAAAACCTTAGCTATAGTACTAGAACAAAGTATTATTAGATAACTTACCGAGCCAAACTTTTCGCTTTTTGCAGCTAGTTTTGATAACAGGCATCTCCTGAATTGCTGTCAGTCTTTACAGCTGTGTCGATTTCATACCTACACTGTGATCCACCACACACACCTCTGCACGCAGGCTCGTGTCTAATTCAGCTGCATCTGGGTCAGCCTGCGTGAACAGAGAGCAACGTCCCCCCAGTCTGAGGCAGACATAAACAGCCCTGCTCTCCTTTTTCTATCCATCCATTTCTCCTTCCTGTCATACTCTCTCCCAATCATCCCCTCCATCTAGCGGCCACTATGCTCTCATCTTGTCGTTCTCTTCCTCCATTTTGGTGGCACTCAGCTATCATTTCGTTGTATACCCCTGTAGCTGCAACCCTTAAGTCCTTCGTAGCCACCCCTCATGCTAAATTTCTCTTTCTCTCCCTCGGCTCTCCTGTATCATCGGCACACAGCCTTCAAAAACCTTTTCACAGAATTTGCTCCAGCACCGCTTGCCTGTTTGTTGACTCATTTATTTGTTTAGTTTTACCATCCCATCTCTGCATCTTTGCTTCGGAGTTATATTCAGTCCTTCTGGTGTGTTTACCCAAGCGTATTAAATGCAGCTTAACCTGAGAAGAAAAAATTAACGTTTTGACATTTTCTTTGTGAGTAGGGGATATTCATTTTTTATTGTACTTATGTGACAATGCCTGATCTTTTTTTCATCAACTTTAGTTTCAATAATTTTTCACCACATGAACTTTGATACATAAGTGTTGCTTGTCTTGGTTGATACATATACAGTAGTATAGTGGTGGTTACTGATGTATTAGATGTTGGGACTTGACAAAAGCTGCACATTAAGTTATTTTAAGTATCAGTAGAGGAGGATATTTCAGGAATAGGTTTTTCAGTTTTGGTATGGACCACCATATCTGAGATTCTCTTGTACACACATGAATGTGTACCAGAGGATGGATTATAACTTTATAAATGTATAACAAAATTGCATTAACATATATTTTGGTCATGCTATTTACTCATCCAACTGATTAAAATAAGAGAGTAGCATTAGCAATGTTTCTCCCTAACCTTCATCCTTGTTTTAAAAGTTTTGGTCTCTATCAACTATTTCTTGTTTGGTGATGAGCAGGTTGTGTACACATTTTTGTTTTTGCTGTTTTTGCTCAAAATTCAGTTTGTAAACTGAGTCGGTGAGTAATGCTGGTAGTATTACGTTGATACATATAAATACTTTAAACATTGACACAACTTTCCATTATGTTAAAAACGGTTTCTTCCAATCAATGTTGTTAATATTGCAATTTTATTCATGTGTTCAGCTACTTGTGACATCTATTGCACTCCATTCTGTCAGTCCTGGGAGAGGGATCCCTCACATGTGGCTCTCTGAACTTTTTTTCCCCTGTTGTTTTTTTGGTAGTTTTTCCTTACTCTTGTTGAGGGTTAAAGGCAGGGGATGTTGAACCTTGTTAAGCTCTATGAGACAAATTGTGATTTGTGAATATGGGCTATACAAATGAGATTTGATTGATTGATTGATTGATTGATTGACTGATGATACCACAAAGCAAATTCATCTTAAATCAAATGGTGGCATATTTTACCTGAGAGACCATCTGGGTGATATGGGTGAGAGTATTACTTGAGTCCACACTCCAGATCAGTGGGTGGTGGTAAGGCACCTCGAAGCTATAGAAGAAGAACAGATAAAGCGATTACCCAGTGAATCAGGTCAATGACGAGCCGAAAGCAGTTACAACTGTTCCTGGTCTCTCGCTCCTCTCCCTCTCCCCCTATACTCCCCCCTATCTTTCTCTCTTCTCTCCCCTCTTTTCCACCCATCTATCCTCTCCTCCCCATTTTTCTCTAATCACCCCTACCGCTCATTGTTGCCTTAACCTTCTACATAAAGTGCCTTAAGATAATGTATATAATAATGTGGCACTATGCATATTATTTTCATTATATTTGTATTGAGGAATGCTAAGCTGGTTAGGGCAATACATCTAACCTGAGGAAACATAGCTGCTGCAAATAATGTTAGCAATTTTGCAAGGCTGCCGTATAGCACCAAAGAAGGTGAACCCTCCATGGGTGATGAAGCTTTTAGTGAGGCATCAAAATCCTCATCCCAAACCTTTCAGAAAATATAAAAATGAAATACGTTTTACACCTACATACAGAGTACTGAAAATACCGAAAAACACACCATGGGGTACTGACCTGGATTCCAGATATCAGTATAATGTTAGATCAGTTGTGAATGAGCCTCAAACCTATGAATGAGAGCAGTGAAAGCCAAACCAAAACAGTCACGTTGGGGGTTGTAAAACCAAAATACTGAGATTAAAGACACTAAAACACTTCTGAGAGCTGAGGGGAATTTACAGAGCTGAGTGATGATTCTCTGGATTATCACTACACCCAACAGCTTCCACATTCAGTTTAGAAATATAATGTAAGGTTAATATGAAAATATGGATAACTTGAGTCAAACGGATTCAAATGTAAATGTATTCACCAGAGAAATATTACATTTGTGTGTTCTGTGTGAATATGTGTACAGGGAGGCACGTCAGGAACACACAGATTAACCTCTCCCCTTTGATATGAGTGACTGCGCTAAGCATGGTTAAACTGACCTTCATCTGAACTTGTGCACAATTTACAACATGCACATCAGGGTCATACACACAAGCATACGAATGTTAATGTTAATGTTTCTTATGTTAAAGGAAAATGTGGCAATGCACCGCTGTAAAATCAAGAGTACAGTAGCTACAGGAGAGGAAGTGTGTGTGTGTGTGTGTGTGTGTGTGTGTGTGTGTGTGTGTGTGTGTGTGTGTAAATGGCCTGGTGTTGATCAGGGACTACATTATATGGGGATTTCTCTCTTTTTCTCTTATTTACTTGTTATTTGTACTGCTTTATTCTCCCTCTCTCTTCCTTTCTATCACCTTTCACATCTGCTTTCTGCTGTACAGCCCTTTTGAGCCAATGGTCATGTCACACTTCATTACAGGAGCTGCTCTTTGCAAGATTTGTGACAGTGAGTGCAGGTTTTGATAGATGGCTTTGTGTTACTGTAACAAGCTAAGCACCTAATGGACCGTGTCTTCTCTCTGGGTTAGATTGCTGGGGATCATATTCTCTTCTACTGTGACTGAATGATGGACAGGATCACACTCTTGTTACTATGTACAGTTGTGCCAACACAAGGCTGCAGCCACTAGCACAGATATGCACAGATGGATGAAAGGCCAATATTATAGCAATAATAATCACACACATTGTGCTACGATATGCAAATGTGTACAGGAATCTGCAAATCTTTGCTCTGAATCTGTGTGTGCATTATCAGACTTGTAAACATGTAAAATCTGTTTTGAGACTGTACGTGTGTACACAAATCTGCAAATTTGTGCACAGATGTGTGAATGTAGGCACAAGTGCAATTTCACATAAATATTATCGGCTCAATATATGTTGACACATTGCTTCTGCATTGTGTAAACACAATGAGAATCTATATCACATCATTGATCTGCATCTTTAGCAGTATTCTCTGTCCATCAAGAAGACTTTAAACCCACAACCTTTACTCAGGAGCAAAAATAAGTCTTTCAACTATAAGGCAAAGCAATTTTCCAAGCACATTCCATACACAGGAGTAGATTCAAGGTGCTGTACAGGTACATAAAAAACGGTCATGCTCTTACTAGAAGGTGGGCTGTTCAAATACAGTCTGTCCCATTCAGCATGCAAGATACTGAACCCCAAATTTCCCCAGACGGTTGTGCCAACAGTGTGTGACTGATGTGTAATAGAGAAAGTGCTGCATGTGAATGGGTGAAATGGTAAAAAAATTTACCCTAAAACACTTTGAGTGGTAATCAAGACTAGAAAAGTGCAATATAAATACACACCAACTATTTTAAATCTGAAAGCATTTATTAAAACAATTTTCAAGGAAAATAAAAAGATTTAAAAGAGTATTATAAAAGAGATACAAATATTAAAATACGTAAAAGAAATAAAAAGTGCAATTTTGTACCAAATTTTAAAAATAAATTGAAAGGGAAAAGAAAAGAGTAAAATAGAACTTTGTATGGTAATAATATGAAAACAGAATGAAGTACAATGATGGTATGACATAATAAAAAAGCTTTGTTAAAGGCGCTTGTGAATAAAAAGGTTGTTAACCTGGTTTTAAAAATTGCATTGGATGGAGAATTCCTAAGAGGATCAAGCTGTTGGTTCCAGTGCTGTGTAGCATAATGACTAAGAACTACTTCACCATCTTTAGATTTTACCATGGGTACCACTAGAAGACCAGAATAAAATAAAAGATATATAATGGGACATTTGTCATGATAATTATCAATATAGACTGATACAGATTTTTTTAAATCTTGATTTTATTTTTGGACATATCATCCAGCCCTAAAGTCACTACTCAATGATTAATCTTGATATGTTCACAAATACAACCAGGAGTTACATTTTTGACTTGAAATGTTTTATTTACCACGGCACTGTATCATTGTGTCTGTATGTGGTTCAAACTGATCAGACCTTGTTTGGTGGGGTCTGCAGAGTCCTGAAAGTCTGTGTGTCATTGTGGGATGGATGAGGGGTCAGCACTTTCCATTTTTCCTGTTCTGCTTTAGTAATGTACCTTGAACAGACCAATGAGCTGCAAGTGCGAGTCACTCAAAACTCCTTTTGTACCATTGTATTAACACGTGGATGACAGGTCCATGCTTTTGTCACTGAACGCCAGGTCTTAGCACAGGAGGGGCCCCTTAAAAACTCAGACATGTTCACTCATCGCAATGCCACATATTCATCTGGTCTCGCTGACACAACAAACTGTGCCTGTGGAATGTAACATATCTTCAAACCAATTGTTAATTAAATAGCACACCAACAGGATATAAACAGACAGACATTATTATGTGAGTATTGTGATACATAAATGTATTGTTTGATTTGGAAACAGTAGCCCAGTAGTACAACACTAGCTGTGCTGTTAAATGGAAACCACATTTCTTTGCAAGTCTCCTTTCATAGTTGCTTTTAGTCACATTTTTGAATTGACAGTCATTTTGGATTGCAGTTTGTGGTGAGCAGGCAAATTTAAAGTCATCAAAAGAAGAAGTGACAATGCTTGCAAATGCAAAGTTTGGAAGGTGAAAAAACCGCCATGAACCCTATGAGACAAATTGTGAATATGGGCTGTACAAATAAAATTTGATTTGAAATAAAATACAGAGCAGAAGCCGCAAGCAAAGACGATGGTTGAAAGTGGAAGCGGTATCAGAAGAAAGATGCACAATTGTAGTCTCAAAACAGAAGTCAAGAGACATATTGTCAAACACTGAAGAGAGAGGGGGAAGGAAAAGGGTGGTTCACTTTGACTGGGCAGATTTTTTTCACACCTCACATGTCTGTAATGTGGGAAAACAATCAATAACCATTTGTGTGAAGGACGGAGTAAGACAAACTCAGCGCAGCTACATTAACTGCATTGTGCTTGGGTCGACCAGAATGCCTTTCTGGTTCGAGTGCGCACACTGTGTGGCATGGATGCATCTCCTGAGCCATTCGTCATCTCAGAATAAGAAATAAATTAGATTTCAGAATAAATAGGATACACTTGGATGGAAAGTTTTAACTAAACGCTGTAGCTGTAAAACCATGAAACGTTACACATGTAAACACCAATATGTAAGTCTTAAAGATGAGTAACTATTTTGTGACAGTGTTCTCCTATTCAACATCAATCAATACAATTTTATTTTCATTTTCACAAATCACAATTTCTCTCATAGGCCTTTAACAAGGTGTGACATCCTCTACCCATAAAGGTCCAGTGTGTAAGATTTAGGTGAAAGGAACTATTGGCAGAAATGTAATGCAGAATAATCCTCATGATGATTTCACTAGTTCATTTCTTCTAAATTGTACAAATTGTACTTTTCTTCACCCTAGTAAAGGCTCTTTATATTTAAATACTTTATATTTACATTGAGGGGGTCCTCTCTACGGAGGCAGCCATGTTTTTTTACATTAGTCCAGACTGGACAAACTACCACAGTTTCTTTTTCATGTTTGGAAGGGGAGGGTGAGGCGAGGGGTGTTCAGCTGCAACATGCAACTTCAACACTAGATATCACTAAATTCTACACACTGTACCTTTAACCCTCAACAAGAGTAAGGAAATACTACAAAATCAAAAACCTTTTAACAGGGGGGAAAGGATGTAGAAACCTAGAGTTTTTACAGCATTGGTAGTAAATAGTTTGTAGTATAATGGAAGGTAAATTAATTGAGGAATTATTGTCAATAATGGTAGTAGTATCTGAGTCCATGTCAATGTATTTAAATTATCGGAGACAGTAAGAAATTAATACAAATTTGCAGTTAAAGTTAAATTATGCACTGAAGCATGTTTGTCTTTTTAAGCATGCCTGTAGTGAAGTGTTTTTTTTCTTTACAGTGCTCTTCATAGATTTATAGATTCTGTTCTCACATAAGAATGAATCCCACATAAAAAAACATTGGTCAATTCAAATTCAAATGTTTATTTGTCACATACACCAACCATACACAGTACGATGTGCAGTGAAAGGCTTATCGATGGCTCTCCTTGACATTAGGATAAGATAAAAAGATAAAGATATTTATTACTATTTTGACAATATAGTATAAGGAAGAAAGGAAGAGATATATTTATATACAAATATATAAAGTGCAGGCATGCACAGTTTATGTGCAACCATGAGCGAGCTGTGCAACATCAGGAGGGTGTGGGTGTGTTGCAGAGTATGTGTGAGAATGTCATAAACAACGTAAAACTTAGTTGTGGGTTTTAAAGAAGAAATTAGAAGAAACATTTTTAAGAACGGTAGGTAAATGAGGCCCAATGAGGTTATCATGAGAGTCCTGATTCCACGGAAGTCTCTGCTTATGTGTAATTTAAGCCTGGAGATGATGAATCCTTAGCAGAGCTGATCCATGTGTGAGTAGACTGACAGCATGACACTTTGAACTGTGGAGGGGGACTTTGGATTACATGTTGGAGAGCCGTGGAGGAGCAGCAGTGTGGTGATGCTGACAATGTGTTTGTGCATAAATGTACATGTGTGAAAGTGAAAAAGGTGATGAGTATGTTGATGTGTGCACTTTCCTGGAAACATTCTGCTATTGAGCTGATAATTAAGTGGCCACTTAGCTTATCCATCAGCAGCCAAGTCACTCTGTCTACTTTCAAGTTCTAAGTGAACTCGCGCTAATGTATTCTAAATATAGTACGGTATGATATCACAAATTGATTTACCTTAGTTATGGCTGGATCACCAAAAGGGAACATTTAGAAACTACCCTGGGACCCTGGAGGTCAGAGGGCCTTCAAGTGTGTGTGAGAATATGCTCCACCAAAGCTTACTATCAACTCCAACAACAAGCACCTTACATGGATCTTTTATTATTCTTCTGTAGCTGAAATGATAAGTTGATTAATCGATAATTTATTCAACTGATAATAATCAGCAAGACTTTTGATGATTTAATGATTTCATAAATTTCTTGAGCAAAAATGACAAAAAATCAGTATGTTCAGCTTTTTAAATGCAAAGATTTATTCACTAATTTCATGTGAAGATGCAACAATGGCCTCTCGGAAGTTGTTATGGTAATCTTACAATATTTTCGGGTGGTTTATAGAACAAGCAACCAAACTTCAGAAGAACAATTAACAATTAATTATTATGAGATGCAGCCCTTCCTAATTTCTTAATGTTGAGGCCATGGGGCTCTGTGCCATAATGTAGTTCTTACCGACTTGAAAATTATATTTAAACAAGAAAAGCAGAAGTCCTAACTTTACATATCAGACATTTTGTAAGTATACTGTATGTATGTCTTGATGACCACTCAAAGTGCTTTACAGTACAATTTTTCCATTCACACATTCATACAGTGCATCGATGTGCAGCACATAGTGTATTACACATCACTCATACAGTGTGAGCCCAGTCAGGGGCATTTTGAAATTCAGTATCTTGCCTAAGGATGCTTCAGAAGTGCAGAATGGAGGAGCTAGGGATTGAACCACCGCCCTTCTGGTTAATGAAACTGGTGTGTGTGTGTGTGTGTGTGTGTGTGTGTGTGTGTGTGTGTGTGTGTGTGTGTGTGTGTGTTCGTCCTTGTCAAATGATTGTCCCCAGTCTGTTAACAACAGCCCCATCTCCTACCCTCAGGAGCCTGTTTTCACATGTTAATAATCAAATCATTTGAACGAATGCATGCACAGATAAAACATACAGGGCTCTGAAATGATGGATGAGCAAATCTGATCAAGGGTCACTGAGTTTGTCTGTGGGCCACATACTGAATAAGATCTAGCTGTGATTAAACACTAGAAGCTATTTCACTCTCTCTCTTTCTCTCTCTCCCTCTCTTTGTCTCTCTCTCCCTTGCTCCCCAAATACGCCCTGGCTAATTCATCACCCAACCCAAAGCCTTTTATAGCAACAGTCATGTGTATTCTGGGATTTCTTGGAGAGACAGATGAAAGGAAGATGAGTTGAATCGAGGGGTTCATTCCTGAGGAGTGTGGCCATTGTATAAGAATATGTATCTGCCTTTACATCTTCTTCCTTTATTTCTTCATATTGTCCCTGATTACTTGATTTCGTCAGTAATTGTCACTGTCTTTCAGGACATACTGAATGGTATGGTACCTAATAGTATAGTGTGGTAAATGTACTGCATTTATATAGCACTTTTAAGCATGAGAACTATGGACATCATGTCTAAATCTTTGATTGCTGGATTTTGTTACTGAATCTTTTACCCTGGAGCTGTCAAATACACTGTTCCCTAACTGACAGGCAGGGATTCTGTCAGAAAGACACACTTCCAAACTACCCAGGGGGTCCACTTCTTCTCATTTTAATACTGTGTTCTTTGACCGGAGGCATTATGCTTTTGGTTTGTCCATCCATCCGTCCCATTTTTGTATCTCAACAATGCCTTGAAAGAATGTCTTAAAATTTGAGGATGAGCTGATTATATTTTTGTGGTATTTTGTTGTTAAAAGATCAAGGTCACTTATGTTTTGCCTGTGAATGTGATATCTCAAGGGCACCTCAAGGTAATTCTTTCAAATATGGCACACATGTTCACTCATTGGTTAAGTTATTAGATTTTGGTGGTCAAAGGTTAAAGGTCAAAGTGGCCTTACAATACATGTCTTTGGCCTCTTAAACATGATATAAGTCTTCCTTGAGAGAATGTCTTCATTTTGGCCAGTTGTCACTTAAGATTACCTGATGAAATATCAGTGGTGGTCATGGTGACCTCATGAGTTAAGAACAAAAATGTAGGTAGACAGAAATTGCAGTCAATTAGTTAATTAATTAGTTAGTTAAAGGGTTGGCAGAGGTATAATACCACAGGCTGGTAATTCTAGTTGCAGCTGAAAAATTTGCAGCTCTACTGATGTCTCTGAATATTGTTTCATGTTGTAAAATGCAACAGAACAGCAACACTCAACACATTTTGTCATTGGGATAAGTGCTCACTTAAGGCTTTTAGAGAATATTCGAAAAAGTTCATTCTTTTTGAAAAAAAAATTCATACATTTGTTTTGTATCCCTTTGAAACCAATAACCAATAACTTGATTCTTTTTCAAGATGATTAACATAAAAATGATAATGATAAAACTTTATTGATCCCATACAAGGTAAATTCCTTTGTTAGGGTCAGAATGAGGTACACAAGAGAGTAAAAATATAAAAGAAGTCAAACACAATAATGGAATAAAACAATAAAAAGATACAGAATGTGTACTTAATATACACCTTTTACTACAGACAAAATACTGTTCGTATAGAAAAAAGTATTTCAGTGAAGTGCAGTGATAGAGGATGACTGCACAGGTATGTAAAAGCATATGGATATGAGATAGACAAAATTAGGAAACTGAATGTACAGATAGGCCCTCAAACCCATAACCAACAATGTTTTGTTCCATATCTTACCACCAGCATGAGACAAAAAAATGTGAAAATACCTACAAGCTTAATCTCTGAATTCTCTGAGTGGCTCTTGGCTGATAATGACATGGTCCGGTGTGTGATCGAGCTCTCCTGCAGCGATTAGCCTGCAGGGCCCTTTGTTCCCGTGAACAATACAAACACAATCACATCGCTATTCACCTGCACTTAGTAGGGTCAGAGGAACCCATTACGCTTTTAATTACTCAGATCAGATTAATCATACTCTCAGTTGACTCCGAATGAAATTTAACTGTGTGTGTGTTTGTAAATGTGTGTGTTCCTGTGCTTGTGTGTGTGAAAGACAATTTGAGAGAAGCTTATTATAGTAGAGATTAGAAAAGCACTTCCTATTTAAAACAAATATGCTAAGGATATACATCTCTTCACTGGTAAGATAATGAGTTGAACTGTCTCCTTATCGGCAGCCTGCTCTTCACTTGGATAACTCACTGTTTAATCAGAAGTATGGCTGCCAGAAGCCATTCTATTAAAGTCTAACTGTTGGTTATCAAGTGGGATAGATATTGTGTATTGCATTTCAAAGACAAGAGAATATTTGTGGCATATAGGCTGACAGAGTTGTTTTTAGATTGTTTTGTCACTAGTTAACTGACCCAACAGGCCACTGAATGCTGTTTCTATGTTCAAAAACAGTAAGCAGAAATGGAACTCAAAATCCTTACTATTTCAGGGCAACTAAAATATAAAGGGACAGCACCTGTCAACCTAGTTTGGTTAACAGTCATCAACAAACCTACCATGTGATGAAACAGATGAGTTTTTAAATCTTATATCCTGGCCCACTCTCCAGCAGTGTAACGCCTTGATGAGTCAAGGGGTTACACTGCTGGTTACACTGCGGCCTCCGAGAGGGGTCCTCTCTACGGAGGCCGCCATGTTTTTACTATAGTCCAGACTGGACAAACTAAACCTTTAAAGGTACAGTGTGAGGAATTTAGTGACATCTAGTGGTGAAGTTGCATGTTGCGGTTGAATACCCCTCACCTCCCCCTCCCCCTCTGAACATAAAAAAGAACCTGGGTGGCCTTCAGTTGTCATAAAAACTCAAAAGGTGTTTAGTTTGTCCAGTCTGGACTATTGTAAAAAACATGGCGGCCTCCGTAGAGAGGACCCCCTCGATGTAAATATAAATGATTCTTTTTTCCCTGTTAAAATGTTTTTTTTTGTAGTTTGTCCTTACTCTTGTTGAAGGTTAAGGGCAGAGGATGTTACACCTTGTTAAAGCCCTATGAGACAAATTGTGATTTGTGAATATGGGCTATACAAATACATTTTGATTGATTGATTGAAAGAATATCACATAAGTGCTTTTTGATCTGATCCATCATGTCATTGTTGAATAATCTTGTAAATCTTTGATAAACCTTTAGTGTGACAGCACTATGGTTAAAGTTTTTTGTTGACTGGACCAAGAACAGAGACTCACATGCAGGAATAAGACAAAGGTCTAAGTTCAAATCAACAATCACAGTGTTAATGCAGGCAGAGGTCATACACAAGAAGGCAGTCAGTGAAGCAAAGGTTGCAGGGAATCCCCAGGCAGAAATGACAAAATCCAAAAGCAAGCAAAAGGTCAAATACTAGAACAAGGCAGAACAACTTACAGGGCACAGGTAGTCTTGGAAACAAAAACAGGCCATAGTCATACACAGCAGGTTTACACAAAGAATGAATGCTGAGCTCATCATGAAGCGCAGAGACAATCTGGCAAGGAAATGGTATGTGACCAAGAATATACACTGTATATACTGAGTGACTGATGTAGTTGTGGGGAAGGCAGTGGCGGGAAACTGGGAAAATAGGAGGAAGGGAAGTTGGAGTCCATGAACAGAGTGAGTGAAACACTAAATAAAACAGGAAATTAGTGTTAAGTCCAGGGTCATCACAGTTTCAGTCAGGTTGAAGGGGTTAATGATTATTTAAGGGAAATTTTGTGGTTCGGGTTAGATTTGGATGTTTTACTGGATGATAAATCCACCCCGATCTCCCTTAACTTAGGCCTTATACCAAATCTGCTTACTTCCTCTATATCTATTAATGTGAACTGTTGTGATTCTTTGCTCTTCTTGAGAGGACATCGTTATAAGATGATGTAGAAACAAAGGAACCTCCTTAGGTTGACCCAATGGCCAACAGTTTTGATTTTTTCAATGGTCCTGACTGAGGGTCATTAACCTTATCTTTTGTTCCTGGGAAGATGAAGCCAACCAGAGGCCTGAATCAGATCTGTAGCAAATGCTGTATATATGCTTGTATATCTATTTATTTCATTTCATTTTATGTAATTTAAAAAAATCATCTCATGCAGTAAAATGCTGAGTGACAAAAGTACAAAGCATAAGACACACTATTCTTTAATGTCACATTTTAATAGTGTTAAATGTATTGGTCCACAAAGGAAGATATAGACTCAGTTTCTTGCAAAGAGCTTGTTGTTTTAAGACTGATTTGTAGTTATGTTAAGCTTTGTCTAGCTTAGATAATTTTTTATAAATTTCCTCCAACCCAAACCTTCTGTGGAATACACAGAAAATACACACACACACACACACACACACATACACATCCCTTCAGTCCATCTTTGGATAATTTAGGCAAATACACCCTGATTACGTAACTATCTTGTCTGAAGTCATTTCTGCACCGAAGAGATTAATTGTACTGAAATTTGTGTGTGTGTATGTGCAATCATGTGTGTGTGTGTTTATGTGTGTGTCTCTGTGTGTGTGTTGGGCAGATCTGCACACATAAAACATTTCCACAGTGATAATCTTCCTTACACACTCACTCTTCCCTCTTGCTGCTGTGAAGCTCATACATTATTTGGCCCATGTTGCTATGTGGCAGTGTGGAAGAAGTAAATCATGCAGTAAGTCTTTGTGTCTTCAACTTTGTGTGTGTTACATTGACACAAGGAAGCTGATAGTAAGTGCTGGGCAATATGGCCTAAGACCTTTATGACAATATAATCTGATGGTAATGGTATATAATGTGCTATGTTTTTTCCTGAAATTTTAAAGTGAAGGCATTGTTTTCTCCTATTCATTGGGAGCAGTGCCTTTCACATTTTCTTTGTTTCCTGACAAAGTGATGATTTGCTGGTGCAGACTGATGATGACACAGCCTGCAGCAGTATTTCCCACTGGTTGACAGTTTTACGTAGGGGTGGGTGGTGCAGCGTGTGACTGATGTGCATGCAGAGACTCATGCATTTTAGAGACAGAGAGTGTAACCAAGGTTATGTTCTATAGCTAGTTCTATAGCTTGTTGAGAGGATGTTGCACCTTGCGATACAACCAATATGGGTTGTACAAATACAATTTATTGATTGATTGATTGATTGAATGAAATGCACTCTAGAAATTCCCAAGCAACAAAGGATCCAATGGATGGATGAATTCTCAGACCAAACTCTTCCAGGGCTAATTTCGCACCAGTGATAAAGCTTGCGAGCTAGCTAGCCATGCGGGGGCCAAGCTGTGGTAAGTGTAGCGGCTCAAAGAAGCTAACGATGCAACTGTAAGGGTGGGACAGGCTATCGGTGTCACAATAGGAAATCATCCATAGACCAGACTGTTTCATTTTGGTTCACCCTGTGTGGTGTAGATGTTACCCACATGGAGAGACGAATAGGTGGAGTCCTCCAAAGGATACTGCTTCTGAAAGGAGACACAGCTTATGTTTAATAAAGGCCTAATTTAGTGAATTGCTGCCTCCACAGGTGCATTTATGACATTGCCGTTAGATCTATGAGAGCTCAGTTAGCACAGTATGGTGATGTTTAACACTGAAGAACAAATCTACTGGCGTACCTTCTTGTTTACACTATCCACCCGTAATGACAATTATGTTATACATTTCAGACAGTGTTGACAGCAGTTGACAGCAACGTTGGTTATTGTATGTGACATGTATACTGCTCATCTAAACTGACATGGATGTGCTGTAGGCCAGAGAGAAAAAGCCAATTTAGTTTGTTTGACTGGGGGAAAGGTCAGAAAAGTCAAATTAGAATAGAATCACAGTTAAGATGATTTGATATACCCTCACATGTTGCTTCTTCTTTGACTATAGACCAGCCTTGGCTATCCTAAAGATGATCAGAATCAGAATCAGAATCTTCTTTATTTCCAAGTAAGTAACAGGTTACATATGAGGGATTTGAATTGGTGTTGGTAGGTTCATAGCGGTCAATAAAAAAAAATAAAAAAATAAAAAAAGTAAATATACATTGAATACTCGTAATGTACACACATTGAATATATCCTTGATAATGTACAGAGAAAGATTTATGGTAGAGGGAAATGTACAGTACATGTATCCTGAGGGCTGTGTTTTGTATGATAGCACAAGATATTATCCTGGAGTAAACAGTACATGCAGTATGCAGTATCATTAACATGGCAGTAGAATGCGTTAATGTAGCATACCCTGTAGGCATGATGAGTCTTTCCCCCTTTCTCTTACATCAATTTATTTTGCATTGCCTCTGAATTTGACCAAAAAGCTATGAAGTTCATTTCTTGTCCTATAAAGCACATTGCAGACATCTGTCATTATTTATGCGAAACAAATCCAAATTTGTTTTTAATCAATAAAAAGACGCATTTGAATTTGAGTCATAGTATCTTTATCCATCTGATTTTTGACCAATCACAGTGACACAAATGTGACTGTTTTCAGTAACATTGAGAAATCAAACTGCTGAGAAATCATATTGAATCATATTGAACAGCTCTGCCATGAGAAACTGACCGAACAAAATCTATCACTGATTTCTCTGTTTCTTCAATGATGCTGTATCAAGGTGCCATCTACCATACACATCTCTCACATTAACTCAACATTCAACATGACTGCAGAAGTCCATCTGTTAAGTTTTCACACACAGTTGCACAGATATCTCGCATGCACTCTAATAGACTCGAGACGCAGCTTGTTCCAAAGCTTCAAGTAGAAAATATGTAATGTAGCTCTCCTGACAAATTTTCTGTGAGTTCCACTTTAGTTATCTTTAGCAACTAATTTTCTGATCCACAAAATGCAAAATAGTTAAAACATGTTTTTATAAACAACAGTCCAAAACCAGTTTACTATTCATAGGAAAGTTCCTAACCCCACAGCATGTGGTCACAAGTTGTCCACTCTGCTGAGGACTGAGTTAAGCCTGTCCTCTGTTTTTTATTCTGAGTTCTAAAACTATAAGTTTCCATGTGGTTTAGGTTTTTTTTATTGCATTTGTTAATGTGTTTATACATTACAGGGTTTGACAAATATTTTCTATTTATTTAAATAAGTTCTGCTAATTGTCCTGCATAGTAAGAGTTTGGTTCATCTGTTGTTCATTATAAGAAAGTCTGGATACTATTTTCTATTTACTTAAAAAAATGTTTGTAGGCCTATTAGTGCCTGTTGTTCACAGCAGCTGCAGGTGTGTGATAATATGTGAATCCCCATTTTCTATTCTTTATGCTGTTATTTGGATATGCAATCATAAGTTGGAATTTTTAATATGACACAGACACTTGACAGTTAATGAAAAAACAAGTAGTAAATCCTTAAATTTCTAAAACTGGAACCAACACCTTACTGTGGTCTAAAGCATTATCATAGACAGTAGATGCTGGTATCATGCTGTTGCTAATTTCCACATCATAGTGTGTAGTGACTTGACAAGTCAGTCCTCTTTACACATTCCCAACGTAAATTAGATGAGCTTTCTTTGAGCAGGACAGGTGAACAAAATGCAATGCCCACATGATGAGTTATATAATTATGCATGCACAGTGCATTATGTATAATGCATGTATTGTATAATAATACATAGGAAAAACTATAACCTAGTTATTTTATGTCTTATGATGAGGAGCCAAGAATGCTGCTATCACGTGCAGTATGTTATAGCACCGTATCGTATGAGACACGTGCTCATGGCCTCATTCTTTTCTCTCCAGGGACAAGGCTGAGGCTAGCACTCACTGAGGGAACACACACACAACAGAGATCAGTGTTGGTCGTCCACACACATACACAACATACACATGTATACACACACACCACACATTCATGCATAGAAACTTACACAGACACACTTGTTTTAGACAAAGAAATATGTGACACACATACATACAGAACTTAAAGGCATACACACATGCACATGCCTGCCAAGGGATGCTAATGAAGATGAAGTAGCTAATTAAGTATGACAGTGAGGAGCGATGGGCGGCCATGTTATGTGACATTATTGGGTTAGCTTGGACCTATAGACTTAGGACTTTGTGGCCAATATAGGACAATGTAAGAGTGCGAGAGATAGAGATAGAGAGATAGGTGGATGGATCAATGCAATGTGGAGAGGGTTATATCAAGATACATGAAGAGAATATTCTTAGGTTCATGCCTAAAAGTCCTTAGTGTTTAAATATTCCCCAAAGCATTCTCTGTATGGACCATAGACTGTATGGACGCACACACTCACACACACACACTCACACACACACTGCTGGTGTAAATCTCTGAAATGGGTGGCTGCTCCATATCATGTGGTATTTATGGACATATTTATTCAATTGGACACCTTCCTCTATATATTTATCTCCCTGCTTTTGCCAATGTCTACCTGCACTGATCAACAGTAATATAAACATTGGATCTAGTGATGATGTATAATGTGGAACTGTAAAGAAGCCCTTAGCTCTGTGCAACATTTTAGCCTCAGATTTGTTTCAGCTCTACCGTTTTGGTTCAGACTCAGTACCATATTTGTAATGAAATGATGCCATGAAATTAAAACACAAATGGAGATGATCATGTGATGCAGAGTGACTAGGACTGCGTGAACTTTGTGCTAAATCCAGAAAACTAAGTGGGTTTCCAGAGACCCGCAAGGTGGAAAAATGGCAGAAGGTGAGGAAAATGACAGCCTGGTGACTAAGATCAGTGAAGAAAGAGAAAGAGTGGATGATGCAGAAGAGAGAATCTCAGACACATAGGACATGGTGAGAGGAAAATAGGTCCAGGCACAACAACTTAAAGATCGGCAACCTGCCAGAAGGGACTGAGGGGGACAATGCTAAACATTTCTGATGTGGCTACCAAAAATCCTGAATGTCACTGTGAAAAATGACCAGGTCAAGATGGACAGATGCCGCCGGCGGCCAGAGTATTTATAGACCGAGGATTGTCTACATTGGTCTGTTCAGATATAAATAACATCACGTTCTGTACATTTAATATAAAATTGATTAATCATTCAATAAAGCAAAATAAAATATTAAGTTTTTTTTTTACAAGAATTTAATTTAGTGGACAAAGAGCAAATAGAATTTAGATGAGATTGTGTAGGTCAGTGTTATTATTCATTAATATTCAGTCTATCTTGATACACCCCATTTGTATTTACAGTAGCAAATGCGAAAGAGTTACTGAGGGAAGGTAGGCCCTTGTCCATGGGATAGCAGCACATTTGGAGGAATACAAATGCTCCTTTACAGTGCTGGGGGATTATTTTAACTGCTGTTTAGATAACAAATTTGACAGATCCCCAGTAAATACAAATAGACAAACGAATGCACTTAAATTAAAATGTTGGATGATTTTAAATCTCATTGATTAATGGAGAACTCTTAACCCATTTTCGAGGGACTTTATGTTCTACTCCACTCCACATCTTTTCTCTAATTGACCTCTTTTAGTACATGCAGTATAGGCTTAATCCATATGAGCAGCCATGCTCCAGTTTACCTGCATATAGTCATGACTGAAGCTACATCTGATACACAAAGGTGGTGATTTTCATCATTCAATGACAAGGAGCAGAAAGAAGATGGAGGCAGAGATTGATTTTTTTTTCAATCAATGACAGTAATGAAACAAATTAGAATTCCTCTGGAAATCTGCAAAGGCGTACTTTAGAGGTACAGTATCTCGTACATGTCACACCCAGCAGCAAAAAGCTAAAACACTCACCGAGATCTGTTTGTGTTTGTGTGTTCTTCAACTTAATTGTTGACAGTGTGCACTTTGTGTGTGTGTGTGTGTGTGTGTGTGTGTGTGTGTGTGTGTGTGTGTGTGAGCACACACTCAAGTCATTGATTAACCCACTAATTGTACGGCACACACAGCCACAATATGTTACCAAAACTACAGCATATGAATAATTTAATAATTTAACAGAGAGCTCACCCTCATATTGAAGAAATCCTTCATAACAGTTAATGTTACTCTACCTTGCAGCAGTATTTATCATCATGAAATATTAAAAAGTATAGGCTATACTACCTGTATTATATAGTATAACTAAAATCCCTTGACAGCTTAAAATTAGGTGGTGGTACATATTTTGGATATGAACAGCTTACACATAGATACACAAACAATTAAAATGGAAAGAAATAATAATATTACCATTGAGCAGTCCCGCTCATTGCAGATTAGTTCATTTCATAGACAGTATAGTTAAATGAACAATAAATACAAGATAAATACTGCAGTAAATACCAAGACAGCGGTTTTGACATGCTGTACAGCCACGGAGGAGTCATTTGTTTTCCCATATAGCTGAGCATTGTGCTCTGTACCTATGTCAGGCCCTGTCGCATGCTGAGAAAGGAGACCATTTTGTTAGTCTTCTGTACGAAGTTGCTCCTGCACATGTGACACAGTTTACAGTCTTTTATGCACAGGTGGCAACAAAAAATGCAAAGGCAACAGAGAAAAAGATTTCTAGCAAGTCAACAACAATGTAAACAGAACTGGTTTCATACTGTTAAAAATACTCTTTGCAAATGCTTTAGTGAAGAAAGATAATACAAACTTTAGTTTGTTCACATGAAGAGAGCACCTTAAATGTTTTGGACATCGTCTAACCATGTCCCAAAGTCAGCTGGTAACAATCCAGATGAACCTTTTTTGGTTATTAAAGGGCCTATCGCTAATAAATACAAGCCCCGATATAATATACCAGTAAATCCTCCACCCTGATGAAGCAAACTAAATTCACTCAAATAATATAACTATTGGCAAGGAAAGTGATAGCGTATTTATTTAGTTATTAGGGTGTACTGGCCCTTTAATTGCCATGTGAGGAAGCTTGGTTGATATTCTATAGGATAGTTGTTGGCGTTCAATGTTATTAGCTAAATCTATGCTTCCAAGCACTTATCCACTGTAATACATGCCACATTCCTGCAGCTGCAGTCATCACTCCACAGTATCATGTTCCAGCTCAGTCTTTCTGCTCTTCCATTGACTGTGTCATGGCTGTTTGCAAAACGCTGCAAACATTTCATGTTTCTGCTATTCTATAAATATAGCTGAGTGTGGTGCTATTTATAGAGGCCCTGGCGTACTATGCACCCAAGTCAGGGCCTGTTGCATGGTGGTA
This sequence comes from Paralichthys olivaceus, assembly GCF_024713975.1. Taxonomy (NCBI): domain Eukaryota; kingdom Metazoa; phylum Chordata; class Actinopteri; order Pleuronectiformes; family Paralichthyidae; genus Paralichthys; species Paralichthys olivaceus. The sequence goes on from NC_091106.1 coordinate 1,761,221, forward strand.
GAGGAGATGGGTCGGAGGTGGGGCGCTTGAGGATACCGTGACACGGATGACTGAGCAGGAATGATCACCCTCGTGGCGCTCTGCGTGCTGATGTACTTATGCGGTGACACTAGAAGCATGTCTCTACTATGCCTCTATTATGTCTCTATTTTGAGAATATGAAGTAACTCCCTAATGTTCATCTTTAAAACCAACAGTATAAAGGATCTCTCAGTCTGTAATTATTGGGTTATATAAAACAACCTTTTCTGAATGCAACATGATGGATTCACTGTCGTTCACCTAGCTAGCCGGTGGATTGTTAACAACAATAAGACTCACTGTGCAGCAATTCTAACCATCCCATCATCTCCCTCTGTTTGTCTCTTTCTTACTCTGTCAGGATATCTTGTTTCCAGAGCTGTGGTCGTGGAGGAGTCAAGGTGGGACAGTCGTCACCTTCTACAAGAAGTCTTTGACAATGAGTCAAAGCTCTATTCTGAGCCTGAGAAAAACTGCACCGAACCAGGTAAGCTTGTGTGACAAGGTTAAATGTAAGCTTCATATGGAAAAGTTCATGTTACAGGAGCAGAAAGCAGTGCTCTGAGACATTAAGCTGTTTAAAGAACCCCTTGTGTTTTTTGAAAGGCAGAGGAATTACTATCTCCAAATGTTGTGTTGATGCTTTGATTAGAACATGATCACACGAATATGTCAAGAGACTTTATATAATATGCACTGTTTGACTTTGTTGGATCTAGTTTTATGGATGTGTGTGTATTTGTGGAGGGCTATAGCTCAAGAGGTACAACAGGTCATGCACTAACCAGAAGGTCAGGGGTTTGACCTCTGACCCCTCATCCAGATTCCGAAGTGTCCTTGACAGGACGACAAATTGCTGTTGACAGTATATAGACAGTGCTGTATGAATTTGTGGGAATGGGTGACTTGTCCTGGAAAGCGCTTTGAAAAAAATTGCTCATTCAGTCAATTCACATTATTTTGACTCATTATAAGGTTTGTTCATTCGATTATTTTTGAATGTTTAAATAATTTTGGGCTTTATTGTCAATGGTTTTTTTTTACATTTAATGTAAATGTTTGTACGTTCCTGTTAATCTAAGTTAGTTGTAATAGTGGATTCTAAAAGGTGAGATAGTTCATCATTTGGGGGCTAAATCCCAATTTTTAAAAAAATAGTTCTGCTGCCAGGACAGATATTGTTTTCAATCAATAAGTCCTACTCTCAAACTCAAAGACCATGCTCAGTTTCAGACCTAATAGATATAATTAGATAATATTTAATGAAGATCCAGGCTTTTTCTTTTTTAACTCAGTTGTGGAGGTAAACTGCTTAGTCATTACATCCTGTATAATGAAATATCCTGCCTCTTCTTCCCTTCACCTTTACAAACACACCATGCAGTCTCAGGAGACTGAGGCTGAAATATGAGCAGCACTAACTCTGCTGAGGAGCCAGAGACAAACAGAGAGAGAAAACAAGCGGGTGTTGAGATTGAGATGAAAGCTGATGAAAAACTCTCTCAGGTAGAAATTCTCTGTGCTCTCCTTCAAACTGAAAGCTTCCAGCGTCACCATGTGTGCATCCCTGTGTTTCTGCTAGTATCTCCTGAGTTTACACCTTGTGTTTGCTTCCCTGTGGACTTGTCGGTGTGTGTGTGTGTGTGTGTGTGTGTGTGTGTGTGTGTGTGTGTGTGTGTGTGTGTGTGTGTGTGTGTGTGTGTGTGTGTGTGTGTTTTCCATGTGGAACTGTGGGGCTTTACAAGCCTGACGCTCTGCCAAGCATTCTCTTGATCTCATTGTAAACACCATCTCTATCTAATGCATGCATGCAAACACATACACACACTCCTCCTTCCTGCAGTTAGGGGATGCGACGATGGATAGTGATGTCTGACTGAATTTGTATGGACAAGCTATTTTTAGACAGCATATTGTTTATGGGCTGTTTCTGTTTAATTACACTTGGTCTCCTGAAACACTAATTACCTTAATAAGGATTATTCTTGCTTTTCTTCACAATGTGCTCCTTACGCCTCACTCCCTCTCTCTCTGTCTGTCACTGCATTATTGTCTGTTCAGCTCTCTCGTTCCCCCGAAGCACTGTCTCTGTCATCTTTGGGTTTTCCGCCTGTCTCATTTATTTATTGATGTAATTTTTACCAGACACAATCATCAGTTCAATTTCAAATTGTAGAGCATTCATTATGTACTGTAGAAACATACACACACTGAGGAGATGCTCATATTCTAATGCACACAGACACATACTGTTTCCATGTAAACTAATATTCAGGTTCAAGTGCAGCATTCAAACCTTACTCTTCTCAAAGAAAGTGAAGATTCTGGCAGTCATTAATTGGATTTGTTTCATTTGTTCAACTGTCTGCGTGATTAACCCCAAAACCAAATGACAGGATCTCGAAATGTTGTAGATTCTTGTTGCATATTTCATAGCTTATTTCAGGTTGAGTCACTGGACATGCAAGTATAAATTATTTCACAAGAAAATGTTAAGTGGAGGATTCACTACGTTGAGATAGGAAGCAAAATGTACCTTTGCAAAGGAGGTAAGAAAGGTACTATGTGAGAATAAGGGAGTAGGATATTTGCTGGAATGAGCGTGACATGCCTCTACTAGGGAAAAGGGGTGTCTATTGTTGTGCTTTCACAGGAGCAGTTCGGGAGAAATAGCCTGGGTCCTATTTTTAGTGGTGTGCGCTTGACAGCCTCCATGCAAATACGCAACAGTGGATCTTTGACACGTGACGGCAAATTCCCCAAAATAACGTTGCTTCTTCTGCTGTTGACTCAGGCCAGCTGGGGTCTGTGTGGCTCCCTCAAGTGAGCAAATCAATTGAACTGTGCCGAGCTGAATGCAGCATAAGAGGCATGATGGTCTTCATGAGAGATACATGTGGCTCATGAGGTAGATAAAATAAACCGTTTACCAAAGCTAAAAAAGAAACAAATCAGGATGCATTCTGTTCAGTGTCTGCACTGAGCACAGATGTTGGCTCAATGCATTTTGAGTCTGAAAGGTCAGGCATGACTGATGCCAAAATAATTTTTATCTCAAAGCCCAGTCACCAGCTTTATCTCGAGCTTCCGACTGCCTGACTTTGTTTTATATATGAATATGAGAATATCTAGGTTAGTTAGTTAACTGTGTGAAAAAACAACCTTAAAGGCACAGTGTGTAGAATTTAGTGATATCTAGTGTTGAAATTGCATGTTGCAGCTGAACACCCCTCACCTCACCCTCTCCTTTCCAAAAATAAACTGTGGTAGTCTTCGGTTGTCAGAAAAAGTCAAAAGGTGTTTAGTTTGTCTGGACTAATGTAAAAAACATGGAAGCCTCCGAAAAGAGGGTCCCCTCTATGTAAATATAAAGTATTTAAATATAAAGGGGCTTTTCTGGGGTAAAGAAAACTACAATTCATTCAATTTAGATCAAATGAACTAGTGAAAACATCATGAGGATTATTCTACATTAAATTTCTAATAGTTCCCTTTTACCTAAATCTTACACACTGGACCTTTAAGTTTTTCGTGAACCTTTTTTTTTGAAGCAGAGCAAATCTCGGGCCTGATGTGGACACACACTGTCATGGCATACAGTACACATTGGATGGTCATATGACATGATGTACTGACTCATGATCTTTAGAATCTGAATTCCCCTGAGCCCAAGGTTGCATGTCTAGGTTCATTACAATCAACATAAACATTTATTGATGTAAAACAGAAAATCTTAGCATTTAATTAATCAGTTATGTTTTGTAGATGAAGGCCTTTGTTTAATTCTCAACATCCTTTTTCCTTTTAGCACTGACACTAATCTTTGTTAAAATCGGATAAAGAAAGTTATGATCAAACTAAAGATGGTTGAAAAAGAACGTCAGCTGTATTTGATAGACAGCTAATTATAGCAAAAAAAAAGCAACACTGAGATTTAAACAGGCAGCAGCAGCAGATTCATGAGTGAGAAAGCCCTGCTCTAATCTGTCAGAGGAGATGTTTGTGTACATCTGTACAGCAGCCACGTAAGGCCCTGCACTCTGTGCTCTAATTGGTCAGATCAGTGGCACTTACTTCCTCCTCTTATCTAACCACCCACAAAAGTATCCACACTCATTCACACAGAAGAACAAATGTTCTTACAGAAGAGACACAAGAGGACTTTCATATGCAAACACTCACATACACAAACACAGACATGCATATATTTGTAGCTATTCATTAGTTTGTTCATCTTTTGTGTTTGGTATGGCTGCACACACACACACACACACACACACACACACACACACACACACACACACACACACACACACACACACACACACACACACACACACACACACTTCAATTATGCATTATAACAGTGGAGTGTGTCGGATTTGAGATAATCATGTTTACAATTGCCAAATTTCTCCTCTCTGCTCATGCACCACAAACAGCAACCCTTGCCTCATTAGTATGTGTGTATTTATGTGTGTGAGCGCCATTGTAGCTCCTGTCTGTTATTTTCCTCTGTGACTCCTATCTCTTCTAATCTAATTCAATCTCATCCAATCATTAACACCCGTGATCATGGCTCAGCAGACACCTGACCTGTCTCATCAGTTACACTTTAGCTTATTATTGCTTTATCATGTCTTCATGAACCATAAAACGATGACTTGTTACGTTCTAATTACATTTCTGTTGCACAAATGAAATGATTTAAAGGGTTACGCTCCTTTGCTCTTCTCTTCACTCTGCTCTCTCTATTAATTAGAGAAAGAAATAACATATAACATTTTATTTGTATCATGAACTCTAGAATGTAGAATCCATTTTCATCACCTTGTAGTCATTTGATTATTGTTAGTTTTAGTCAACAAAAAGCTGTGCAAAGAGGGTTGATCGCTAGAGCTGTACTCACTCACTTGTTCCCTAATTCATTGTTCTCAGTCTGGGTTTAGCTTGGGATCAGCTGCTCACAGTTGTACAATGATATTCTTTAAACAAACATCTTGTCATCAAGTGTAGAAGCCTAATTTAATCCTGCCCTCACTCCTTGCAACACCCTGTAAAGATAAAAACAACTCATAGTATCATTACTGCTACATCCACATGCACAGCTCTTCAAGGTAATGTTAGCATACCTTTTTATCACATTGTGGTACACGTCTCATGGTTGTTGTTTGGCTACTTCTACATCTGATGTTCTTTCTTCCCAAAAGATTGAGCTAACATCCTTTGAAGAGATTAATGTATTGCAAAGTGGTGTTCAGTGGAACAACTAACAACTAATATAGAGGATAGTTTTTTGGGTGGCTTTTTTCCCCTTGTTTTCTCAGATGTATCCAGCTTTGTCTATTTACCCTTATTGCAATGTTTAATTTGTAGTTATTCATGGAAATTTAATTTAAGATTTCTTCAATTGATTTTGAAATGATGTTTTAACTGTTGTAATAGATATTTATAGCCACTTTATAGACACAGCTGTACTGCTCTTCTTATTTTTTCTTTCTACCTTCAAAAACATACTGTGTATATATTTTTATAAAGTTAAATTTTAATACTTGATTTTCTTATCTTCTTATATTTAGTGATGTCTGACATGCACCAACAACACCAAAACAAATTCCATGTATGTGTAAACTTACTTGGCAATAAAGCTTTTCTGATTCTGATTCTGACTTATGTGCTCTCAACAAGCTAAACATTTTCTTGCAGCACCACAGACAAAGTTTTTATCCTGATTATTGGTAGGCTTTAAGAATAGCTGCTGTGTGTTGTTTGTTCCTTTCAACACTTCTGTATTGTGGGGTGTAATGAAACAGTGTGTCAGGAGTCTGGAGTTGGCCCAGTTGGGCTTTAGACATCTATTTTCCAGTCGATACTGTCAGTGTTCTGTGTTTTGCACCATCTCCCAAAAGTCAAATGCTTTGTAAATCCTTTTAAGAACGCTTGAGAAACTACTGCCTCGAGTCCTAGTAGACCATGATCAACAGCATGTGTCCTGCAGGTTTTCCCAACATGCAGCTAATTATCTGCTTAATGGGACCCTTTTCTGTTTTTCCATTACTGCACACTGAGCCAAAATGAGCCGTAAAGGCAGAGTGAGAGTCTATCTGGAGACAATTCTGGGAGAATAGAGGCAGAAAAAACATTATTAAAAGTGGATATTAGGAAACATACAGAGGCCTGGAGTTGTTAGGAGGTTGTTTATGTGGCTAGGTCGGTCGGTCCACCACTTTTATCGGGACCGAAATATCTCAGCCACTGAATTTTGCACAGACATTCATGGGCCCCTGAATCCTACTGACTTCAATGGTCCTTTTGTGCCACCAGCAGGTCAAACTTTTCCACTCGATTACTCAATTTTGTTTGTTTTTACTTGATCACAATCATAGAGGTTGAAATTTTCACAAATAAATGAAGGCCTTTTCACCCCTCTATGTGCCCATACAATGGTTTGTTTGTGGCCATGATATCAACGCTGACCACCACATAATGATTGATAGCAGATCTTCGCGCTGCTCATTAATGATCTCAGCCCCACCCCCCTCTTCACACTCTGTCTTTCTTTCTCACAATTTCAATCTCCCACTTGTGCCAACATACTGTATAGACACTCATGAGTCACGACACACACACACACAAACACACACACACAGTATATGAATGAATAGAACATTTCTATTATAAATAGTCAGTAAAATGGAAAATGAAATTGAAAGACGCAAGCACGTTTTTATTATGATACCTAAACTCAGACTGATTTAAAAAAAAATCATTAGGTTTACACCAATGTGATTATTTACATATAAAGCAAGGAGGTAAGTGGAAAGACACATTTTAACAGGTGGCCAGATGTGACTGGCCAGATGTGAACTGTGCCTGGTGTTAGCGCTGTTCACTTGTGATTGGATCTCTCAGGACAGATGTTAACACCAGGTCTGACAGGACCTATAAGTTCCCCTTTAAACAGCATCTGTTTTCCTGAGCTTTTCGATGAAGCCTTTCCAGACTGCCAATAATGCTGGGGATCAATCAATCAATCAAATGTATTTATAAAGCACGGTATCACAACAAACAGTTGTCTCAGGGTGCTGCACAAAAGTCCAAGATCTTAAGAAACACAAAATCCAACTTGTTCCACACCGAGCAAGCATGAGCAACAGCAGGGAGGAAAAACTCCCAGGTGGAAGAAACCTCCGGCAGAACCGGGCTCGGTGTGGACGGAGAAATAACAAGTAATATAGGGGAACAAAAGGAAATGATGGGGGGGGTTGAGTCTCGTGTCAGGTCAGGGGCTTGAATGCAGCCCGGGAATCTCCACATGGACGTTTGCATGGTCTTCCAAGGGCACGTTGGTCCCCCCAGGCACTCCTGCCTCCCTCATGGTTCACGTGCGCAGTAATAGGACCCATGGCTCCACAGGTGGGAGGTCCTCAGGTGGGAGGTCTGGTGGTTGCGTGACCCTCCATATCAGCCCTGCAACAGACCGGCGACCTCACTAGGTCCATCCATCATGAGGACCCGAGCCAGGACGGGCTCCAGAGAGCCGCACAGTAGGGATGCAGTCCATGGACCAGGCTGAGCGTTCCCCTGGCTCATAATAGCACCATCAGGGTGATGTTTTAAGTTAAAATAGATTCCCTTTTATATTTGTTATTTGAAAGGCCAACCTTTGAATATGAGATTGAAGTTCTTTATAATTCCCCCAAAAGTTCAAACAATACAAAGAAAATGCTCTTTCCTGTAGTATTCCCTCCTACGAGGCAATATTCCTGCCTATCAAATTTAATAGATGTGGTAATTTGCATTGTTGTATGTATAAGAGTATGAAATCTCAGTACCTAGTTAACTTTGGACTGTGATGTGGGTATTAATAGTGAATGAGAGATGGATTTGGGACACAGTTTGTGTCATGGTGAGCATGTTAGCCTGCTGCCATTTGTATTTTGCCCAAAAAACAAATCATCCAGGTTTCATTTAAATTAATAGGAATAGCCTAAGATAGCTTTTTATATTTCTAATACTTCTCAATACTAACAAGGAGATTTCGTATCATTTTGGCATCAGTGCTTTTGACAGATAATCAATACTTTCTCTCTGATCATATCATATCAGAGGGCGATGCTGACTGGAGCTGATCAGATATTCAAACCAGAGCAAATCTGCATAGCTGCGACACCGTGTCCAGCTTCTCTGGGAAAGAAATCACTGCAATCTGATTTATTTAGACATCGGAGCCCATCCTTGCATGTGTTGTGTGGCCTGTGGTGCTTGGCAGGGCGGGAGAACAAACAGGTAGTGAAAGGCAGGCAGCTCATGTATCGCCCTGTATGTGGAGCCCAGGAGGACCAGCCCTGAACATTGACTGTGGGCAAAGGCAGGAGAGGGGGCATGATTCCAGCTTTATGTAGAGAAGGCAGAGAAGGACATGGACGTGTGTTTGCCCCATCCACTCTGTACTGTGCATGTGCGTGTGTCTGTTTATATGTGTGTGTTTACCAAGCCATCCCTTCCTTGCCCGCGGTCCATCTGTCACTCTAAGAATGCTCACTAGGCATGTCAGAGACTGCAGGCCAGCTGGGAGGGTGTGTGTGTTTATCTATGTGTGGGGATTGGAGGATGGGGGGCGGGGATCTCTGTCATGTCATATCACATCATTTCCTGTTAAATAATCCCACCACCATGAAATAATCCAAAACCCGAGAGAAGAGAAACACACTATCAGGAGGAAGAATATTGGCTAATTTTCTGTTCTACAATGGAATGAGTTCCTCTCAATAAATAATAAAAAGGAACCGGATGAGATACAGGTGATTCACAAATAACTATTTTATACAATGTCAAACTCAGTGCATGTGCAATGTAATACAGGTTTGTTGAACTCTTATGGTGTGTGGTGCAGGGATCATTTTAACATAATTTTTCTGGAAAAACACTTACCTGGTTTAAATTATTCAGACATAACATCTGTACCAAACAGATATTTCGTTTTTTTTAATATTTTGCATTAGCCAATGAAAAGAGACTAATTTATCAGTTGACCATTTAAAATCTGCCATTAGGACACCACAGACATACCAGTATCTGTATATACTGTATGTCTGTCCATATGGACCAATATGAAAACTGTTATTTTGCAGAATAAAAAATATGATATACATCATTTTCAATAGTAGGTTGAATTTCATAATGTGATAGAGCTTATTGGCATTTTGGAACTGTGTGTTCAGACACTGTCAAACACCCTAACCCTATAGATAAATAAAGGCCACTTGTACAAGATGTTCCCTTTCTCTGCTCTTCCTGTGTGCATTAGAACAACATGGAAGCAGTGTGTTTATGCATATTGTGGTAAAAGAAATTGCCTTGAACATGGTGAACATGCCCAGCATGCAGTAGGTGGGTGTGTGATTCTTGAATGATAGATTTTGACACTTTAGCCTGCTGGGATGTCAAAGCAGTGATGCTCAGAGCTCCCGACAGACTCTTACAATTGTGTGATATAATTTTGAACAATTGTAACAGGTGGGGGCAGACTGTCAATAAAGTATGTGTGTGTGTGTTTGTGTGTGTGTGTGTGTGTGTGTGTGTGTGTGTGTGTGTGTGTGTTTGTGTGCGTGCGTGCGTGCGTGCGTGCGTGCACTTGTGTTTGAGTGCATGTGCATGCTTAAATCTGACATCTACCGCTGTGTCTCTTCTCCTCTTTTGTTCAGGAAGTCATGCCACACTCTGCATAATGGTTTAACATTATGCACAGTGTGGCACTGCACTCACTTTTCCTCTGCACAGGGACATGTCCACACACAAGCACAAACATATATTGAGATTAAGTCTTGATGTCATATTACTCAGCTGTGTAATGGTAAAGCAAGCTACACAAGTGTGGGATTTAATCAGTGTCTTGGTGGTGGTGGTGGTGGTGGTGGTGGTGGTGGTGGTGGTGGTGGTGTGTGTGTGTGTGTGTGTGTGTGTTACTACAGTCTACTGGTGTATTTGTGATCCTGGCAGAGCTTGTGCAGCAAAAGTTATGTGAAGGTGTCAGGGAAACATTTAGAGACTGTATCAGCACTGCAATGCTAACAGATTTGATGATTGCCATCCCAATCACTGTATCACAATATACAATTTATATGCTATTATCAATAAAATAATTGTTATCGTGATACAAAATTACATGTACAGTAAAGCATGTTAGTATTCACATTCCACAAGCACAGGATTGTAGGTTGTTTGTGGTCGAGGCCCAGTTTATTTCAACTATTTTTTTGTCCAACTGAGACCAATGATTGTTTTCATTGTGGATTTATGGATTATTTATGTGGATTATGTGGATTATTTTCACTATTAATGTTTTTTTGGTCTAAAACAATTTATCAAAGTAGTTGACCATTTACTGTAAGGCAGGAAAGAGTGTGTCTCTATGGGGTCATATCAGGGTCAGTGTGTTTCTGTCTGTAAATCAGAGGTGGACGAAAAAACAATTATTTCAATATCCCATTTTATGATCGGCATTTAAAGATTAACACGTTTTTTTTCTGTAGGGATTAAAGTTATAACCAGGACACTTTGATGATCTGCATGGAGGGATGGTGCTCTTCCATGTGTGTGCGTGTGTGTGTGTCTGTGTGAAAGAGAGAAAGTCTGACATGCAGTACAGGGGGAAGCAAAATGCTCACAAAGCTGAAATTCTTCATTTCTCCATTCACAAATGTACATGGTATGATAACCATCAGTTGTGATATCATGGTATACTGTGAAATCCTTCTGCGACCCAACTCTTTATGGATGGCTGTAAATGTGTTTGTGTGGATTAGTGTGTGCTCAACGTGTCACTGTTCAACTTCATGGTGTGTGTGTAGTTTTCAATGACATGTCAGCAAGGAAAAAAATACAAGTCTGCTCTAAATATATAGTTTTCATTAGTTACATGTGGAAGTCATATACATCTAATTTAGTCATGTGACAGGGGAAAAGACTTATCAAATGATGACTATGACATGTCAAAGTCAGAAAACATGAAGACTTGTGACCCAAAAACCACTGCCTCCTCAATCAATAAAACATCTCAGGTCTCAGCAGAAAGTTTTGACTCCTGATGTCTAGAAGCTCAGACAAAAAGGAAGTGAAGCTCTTCCATTGGAACTTGGCCCCTGACTTCATTACCAAAACTTAAGACTTGCTGGCTATGCAAAAGGAGAATTAGCTTGTGAGTTTATTTTATACCATTTTTAATTTATGAACACATCTCTATTAATTACCATCCTCAGTGGCCAGTGGTGAGTGTGAGTAGCTAGTTGGTCTGATGAATGAGAGTGGTGATGAATGACCAAAAGCTGATCACATTTAGAAAAAGCTTCATGGTTACAAAAATGGAAATGTTACTGATCACTTCTGATGTTAAATCCCACTGGGATTTCAGCAGGGGATCTTGTATTAACAAAGCCAATAAATCACCTTCTAAACACACATTAAATCCACACTAACACAAGCCAGAGTGGAGGAAAATCAATGTTAATTGACTGTTGTTGTGTTTCAAGCAGACATCTTACTGGGTGATGAATGTCCTCATATGGAGCCTAGTGGGACATCCTTTATTCTCTTTAATTGAATTCACCCCCTACGTTTGTCCTGGACACCAAACCTGCACATGCAAAAAGTAGAGTGTCTGAGATTTTTCTGTCAGTGTATAATCCTCAGAGGAAATTACTGAGAGGCAGAAGATCCCTTGTGACTTGTATCTGTCATTAGTGACCACAGACACTGGGTTCTCTGGAGCATTGCCTTTGACCCTTTTCACTGTTTTCTCACTGCAGATTTTTCATTAAGAAAGACAACAGCCTGTAAATGATGATGATATATAGACACACAAAATTTATGACACTGAAGCCAAAATGTGTGTTAAAATAACAAGTATAATTGTTGCATAAGGAGATACACAAAATTGATGAAAACTGATTACCAATAATTGACACTAATAATAATACACTATACATATTTTTTTACTTGTGGTACAAATACAATATCATAGTAGAAACTTGCGTCTTTCAAAGGCACATGCATCAGACAAGATACTGACTACTACCCAGAATCATAGTTTACAGTTTAAATTTTCCACTGACTTAGAAATGTTCTATTCATTCATATTCTGTATGTCTGTGTGTGTGTTTGTGTGTGTGTGTGTGTGTGTGTGTGTGTGTGTGTGTGTGTGTGTGTGTAAAGTGAGGTATGAGGAGTAGAGAGACGAATGGATGTGGTGTTTGTACTTTGGTAGTAATAAATATATGACAGTAATTTATGTATGTAACCACAACAACAAAATTAATTAATTAATAATTAATAAAAATAAGTAAATACTTACATACACCCTATAATATACAATAATATACCTTATAATATTGTATAATATAATATATCATAATTTTATTGTTCATGCAAACTTAACACCTCCTATATGTTTATCTGCTGTCTTGATGAATCCAGAATAATGTTGCACATCATCACAGTCATTTTACATTTGAGCGACTTTGCATCATAATTGTTCACACACTTTCATTAGTTGCAGATGTGAAATTCAACACTTCCTGCAGTTGATGTGCATGACGTTGCTCGTGTTGCTGTGTTGATGAAATGAGTGCTGCAGAAATGAAGATCGCTAAATTTAATATGCAAGCCATAACTGTACAGGTTACACCACCTCCCCATCAATGTTCCTTATCGTACCTTCTTAATCTCCTCTGGTGCGCATCATTCAGTTGTGTCCTGCAAGTTTTCTTTCCTAGGACAGTGAAAGCATTATCCTCCTTACTCTGCCTCTGCTTGGTTAATACTTTGTTGGTTGGGTGAGTGGGTTTTGGACTGGTGATTAGTTAGTCAGGATAGGAATATCAGAGTAAGCCCATCAGAAGCAGAGTATGATGCCTGAGGCATTTACAACATTGATTAGAAGAAAAGTTTTAACATAATGGAAAGGTGTGTCAATGTTTAAAGTATTTATACATACAATGTCAGAAAATGTCTGATAGAGAGGAGCAGCAATGACAATTGAAATGGAGGATGTATTGCCAGTAATGGTAGAATATTTGAGTAGTAGTATCAGGTATTCTTGTAGTAATCATAGTCCATGATCAGCTGCCATCAAGATCCACCACCACGATCCATGATGTGTGTGTGTGTACAGCTGGATAAAGGACACATACCATGGCCAGATCATATTTCATGAATGTATCTGTTGAGCATGTCTGATCTGGACCTGGACACACCTGCCTGGTCCTTCTCACTCTGTATCCCACCTGATAGCTTCTCGCCTTTAAAATGCTCCTTTCTTCAGTTGTCATCATTATATCAACCCACAGATGCACAATTGTTCGCCAGCTTTATCCATCCATCCATCCATCCATCCATCATCTTGTAGAATAATATACATTCCTTCAGGTCAAATTCTGTTGCTGGTTCAGATGAGTTTTATTCAATGCGCAGTACAAGAGACAGAAATCATAGCAAAGCAACACAATTCTGTTTATTGTTCAAAATTCAGAAGAGGCTCTATACATCACATCAAGGCAAACCTAAAACAAAAGGTTGTGGATTTCACAAAAGGCAAACGTAACTTAGCAAGTCCTGGACAGATTGATTTAAATAACAAAGTGCTCTTATCTGCCTGTAACCCAAGAGCTCCAAGTGAAATAAAGCCTGCAAGCAGCGATGGTCGGATCCTTGCAGTCCACGTACGTCGGGGTGTCCTGCGGTTGCAGTGTAGTTGCTGGAGGTTGGTTGACACAGCTGCAGAAAGGAGTTAAATGTCACATTCTGTTGAGGTATGCCTCCTGTTGCTAGTAGGCGATGAATATGTTGCATTTTTGGCATGTAAATGTGGTCACACAAGATCATATAAGATAAATAGATAGATAGATAAACTTTATTGTCTGTCCCAAGTGAAATAAATTCTCATTTTGGCTCAACAATACACACAATTAACATTTAAAATCAAAGGAACTGTGGCCTGCCTTTTTTTATGCTAGGAAAAGGGCAAACAGGTTTCTATCTGGGGAGGTTGTGGTGTTGTTGCATGCCGAAGTGTCCTTGGGCAAGATGCTGAACCCGAATTGCCCTCATAGAACAAAAAAAGTGCTGCTTATTGATGCACTGTATGAATGTGTGTGTAAATGGCAAAACTGTACTGTAAAGAGCTTTGAGTGGTCATCGAGACTAGAAAAGCTTTATATATAAATACAAACCATTTACCATTTATCTCTGTTCCCAGGTATCTAAACCTGAACATTCTCATTAACTTACCCTGGATCCTGAGAGGCTGAAAAAGGGATTCTTATTTTTCTCTTCCCCGATAGCATAACTCCTTGGTCTTTGTGATGTAGAGCTCAAGTGTATTTTCACTAATGGTTTTGACCAAGTTGTGCCAGCCAGCTGGGCCACCAGGGCCATGTCATCTGCATACTTAAAAAGTGTAATACCTTCACTGCTGCATGATAATACACAACCTTGGGGGAACCCTGTGTTTAAAATCAGATTACTGGATTTAAAACCCATTTAAAAACACCTGTTGTGGTCTATTCTGTCAAAAACTCTCATCCATAAAACCAGTGTTGGGACGACCTGAGTATTAAAAGCAGAAGAGAAGTCCATGAATAAAACCCTAGTGTGGGGGTGTGCAGAGTCCATGTGTTTGGTCAAAGTGTCCTGAAGTGTGAGACCTGAATCCTCTACACCCTCTTTTGCCTCATAGGCAAACTGAAGTGGGTCCAGTTTGTCCGACAGCATGCTGGAGAGGTGGTCATGCACTCTTTCCATACATTTATAGAGTACTGCTGTCAGAGCCACAGTCCCGTAATCCTTTAAGTCCTTAGCATGTGTCTTTTGGCACATGTAAACCATAGAGGAGAAAGTCATTATTATTATAGTTTCTTGTGCCAAATTGATGAGACCTTAGATCATTTGTGGCTATATGTTCCAGACTGGCTCCACTTTATTTTACCTAGTTTTTGTCCAAGATACTCTGCAGCAAGGCGTGGGAATATCTGTCTGGTTAACTTCTTGATTGGTCAAGCTAAAATGAGCATAGGGCTCACTAGGAAAAACAGAATGAAGAGGGTATGTTCTGTATCTGTAGTTATAAGGCTCATATTCAGGGGCAAAGGGAATGAGCATAATGAGAATAATAACAGTACTGTGGAGGAGGTCCTGCTAGCTGTGGTCAACAGGTAGGACATGATACTTCAAGGATCAACAAAGCATTTGTGGTGTTTTTGAAAGAGGACCATCAGCACGATTACATTTGGGGCTGAATAAAGGTTTACTAAGCTCTGATGCTAGTAAACCCTAGTTACCCCCCCCCCCCCCCCCCCACACACACACACACACACAGACACACTCACACACACACACACAGTGATGTAATGGTTTACAGGAACGAAGGATGTAAGCATCATGTTGGGGCTCATATATATGTGTGCGTGTGTTGGGGATAAAATCAGACCATCTGTTAACGCAGACACAGATGTTATGTATATGATGGGGGCATGGCTAATGGGTGGAGTGTGTGTTCATATGTGTATGAGCAACTTGTATGTGGACAGTGTGTGTTGTACTGCTCTGTGTTTAATGTTGTGTAGGGCAGGGCTGGGGCATTATGGAGCTCTACAGACAATAAAGGTATAAAGAGGATAGTGTAGCCCATGTCAGGAGGGCACACTAAAGCCAGGGCACATGTAATCTTGCTGTTGGTCAGAAGGAGATTGTGCTGTTGATTTCATGGTATTAACTGAAGTGCAGAGCATGAAAGAGAGATACATACAGGACTGTGAGACAGAGCTGAGGTCAGTAGTTTAAAGAAGGTACAAAAAGCTTAGCTGTCAGTAGTAGGACTTGCCCAAAAATTATATTAAGGTAAACATTTTCATATAAGCATATATTTATAACTATCACAATAAATGTCACGTGATTGTTTTTTTTCTAATATTCTCTGAAGACTGCCTTTTGCCCCAAACATCAAAACATTTTAAAAATCTGGAGTAGATGTGTATTGCATCCTTACTGCACAAGTAATATATTAATCCATAGTGAACTTTTATTATATTACTATTGATGAAAATCATATTGTGATAATTCTTGATATTGTTATTTGTCCAGCCCTAGTTTATAGCATTTTAATCAAATTCCAAATATAATTTTTTTAAAGAAATCGAGCAATACACTTTCAACAATTTTCCTTACATATCTGTTGGGATATTCCCCCTGCTATGGTCTACTAGTTGTTCTAGCCACTTCATTTCAACCAGTATGTTTTTACTCTGGTACCATCACTGTCCGGATCGAACTGTGATCAGTCTCACAAAAAATGGAGAAGCTCATGTTGTAGTTCTAGTGACAGGCTGCTCATCCTTATATACTATCGATATTGTAATGATGTAAAGCAGGTGGAAAATCTGCAAAATTCCACTTTAACTGTAACATTAAGCAACAGTTAAATTATAACTGTGTCAAATTTGAAGATTTCTGGCTTTGGCATCTCCCAGTAGTAATATAAAAGGACACAATGCCTCTACAGCCCAGTCATCTGCAGACATAAGGTATACCATCAAAATGATTTGATATATAACTACGGGAATTTATAAAGCACTTTTCAAGAGACCCAAGAACGATATATGCAGAGGTACCACTTTCACCAAGCAAAATGTTCTTCAAATCTTGTCTTCTATGTCTTCTAATTATACAGAAATAACCAGAGGATATTTTTCTCTTAAATATGAAATGCTATAAATTCAAATTAAAAAAACACATGGTGCTAGCACCCGTAACAGTGGAACTTGTCCGGACATGTTTAGCATTTAAGTGATACGTCAGACTGGAGCAGCTTCTTTGATAAGAAAACTCCTTTTTATAAAAGCTGCAAATCACCACGTTCTTATTGATAGTCCCATCTAAGTTCTTTTTAAAAATAAACTTGGCCCTAGTAACGATTTACTTGCCTCGCTCCCCTGAGTCGCGTCCATGTTTGTTGTTACTCTGCCTTGTTTGTTTGCCTAGCGACGCAAGCAGGAAGTGGCGTAGCACTGCCAAGTAGCCTACCGGTCCTTCAATGGGCCAAATTTAAAATGCTCGCGCATTGAATAGCCACCTTTGATACTCATAATGAATTGCGATAATTTTAATAACGCGTTTATTTGCAGTGTAATTAATTAATCTAATTAACGTGCTAAACTGACAGCCCTATTTATTTTATGACTTGATTCTATTAACACATACCTGTTTACAGACAGTTAAATAACAAGCTCTATCCTGTCAATGGCTGGTTAATCAGAGAGACCTTGTCATTGATGTACCAACTTTTTTACACCAATGGCCTAAAAGACAGATCTACATATTAAATTCCATATTTCTTGGGAATAAAGTTTGATAACAATAAATCAAAAGCACACCATAATGTGAACCGTGTCCTTCATTGTGTGGGTGTATTGTCCCTTCATAAACACTGAGAATTATCTCCAAAGCAAAGCAGAACAGTGAAAGCTTCTTGTTAGAACCTGGGACAGAAGGGACACAAAGCAATGGAAAAAAATCATAGAAATTAAATGAAAAATGAAAAGGATGAAGATATGAGCAGTTCTTCTTAGTGTGTGCAACCCCCAGCCACAATTAGCACAGAGAAGAAGTGCTCACACTAGCTCACCATATAACTGCAGTAGATGCGTAACTAAACATCTACCCTGCCCCTTCCTCGATTTTAAAATGTAGAAAAGTCTCTTTATATATAAAATTAAAGTATAATGCTAAAAATATTAAATAACTGCATGTCACTTTTCAACTGTAAACCTTCAAGGTAATATTTGTATTGCAAACATTTTGTAGTCTCGTTTGACACACCAGCAGCATGATTCTAACAATGTCATTCTTTACTTTGTTTCAAAGCTTATGATAAACATGAGCTTCACATGTTTAAGGGTTTGAATTTGTAATAACCTTTTATTAAGAGAATTACTCGCAGACATAACTCTATTTTTTTTACACTGGAATATAGTCACCTATGTACTTTTTGAACAATATATGTTACCTAAACTTCTAAAACACTTTAAAAATCCAATGCAGCTGCTTTTAAGTAGACATTTGGTTCTTTTGATTTTTGAATTATTCAATTCATGTTTGTCAGGAGCGGACATGTGAATTCTCTTGTCTGTGGACATGAAAAGTAGAATAACAGCAGTGGTAACAACAAAACTTTACAGTGTAATGTTATCAATACAGGGGCAGAGAAATATTTTGGACATGTTCCAGCCACACTCCTTCATCATCCACAGGTGAGACACTGAAAAAAGAATATATTGATTTTCTATGTTGTATAATATGAGTCCCAGGTCAGCACAGGTCGTAATCTGATTTCTTGCTGCCCACGTTTGCTGCTTCACTGATTAAATGCCAGTATTACCATGTAACCTTTAGCTGGAAAGTTACACACAAACACACACACGCATGCACACACACATACACACACACACACACAAACACAACAAGCTTTGTAGTTTTCTCCATCTGCAACAAAAAGCAGATTTTGCTGTCACTCATCGCCCACAGATAGATATATACTAGCTTCTATACACAGATCCATTCACTTCCTCCATCACTCTTTCTTTGTGTTTTCTTATTTGTCTACCTTTCACACTTGCCTGCCTGTTGAGCCAGCATTGATACCCTCTTCCTGTGCAATGCTCTCTTCCTTCTCCGTAAATGTGAGAGGGCACAGAGAGAGCGAGAGAGAGAGAGTATACTCCTGGTCAAAGCTTGTTGATAGTCTGTCACAGTGGTGAAGTTGAAATTGTGGAGAGGAGGGATGCTGTGAAGTCATGTCCTAAACTCTTATAGGTTCATGCTGGATTTCACTGAAATGCAATAGATGTGAGGAGGGAATGTGAAACAAAGCAATACTGGAAACTTGTTGTCTGTTTTTCACTTTTGAATATTAAAACCATTAAAAACACATCAGAGGATAATTTCAGCTCTATTAGAACTGAGGATTTATTTTTGTGGATTTTCACCAATGTTCCAATTACTGATCATTTTTCCACAAGCAAGTTGTCAAGTGTACGTAAATGTGCACTTCTTACCTAAGAACAAATCCCATATAAGAAAACATTGGTGAATGTCAGAATCTTCTTGTAAGGAGAAGGGTCTTCTTTAGAATGATTGGTGAATGAGGCTGTTTGTACTCAACAAGTTAAGACCTGGAAATGAAAAATCACTAAAATAGAAATTCAAAACCTGAAGATAGTGGTTAGATTATTACCCAGTCCGTGAAACGATTCTAGCTGGATGTAGTTGATTAATGTTCATTCCTTGAACCAATAAACTAAAGCTGGACACACACCACACACTATGTCAGTTCCTTCATTGAAAATGTAGCCTCATTGCGACTTTGGCAACTTTCATGCCTTTTGCATTTCTCAGAGGTCAGGTCTCACAAAACAGCAAGCAGAGGAAGTAATAAAAGACATTACTTGCACCACATCCAGTTAGTCAACTTATAT
This sequence comes from Paralichthys olivaceus, assembly GCF_024713975.1. Classification (NCBI taxonomy): domain Eukaryota; kingdom Metazoa; phylum Chordata; class Actinopteri; order Pleuronectiformes; family Paralichthyidae; genus Paralichthys; species Paralichthys olivaceus. Next base: position 1,780,768 of record NC_091106.1, read on the forward strand.
TTCTTATATCAAGAAGCTCTAGGTGTAAGCTCGTCCTCATTACTTGCTGCTGAATCTGTAAAACAGGTTGGTCTGGACCAAGCTTCCTTCTTGTCTTGTTGGGGTGTTTCTGTAAAGAAATCACCAGATTTAACACAGTTCAATTTGAAGTATTTAGTAAAGTATATGTTTACAGGTCAGCTCGCAGTGGATGTAGCTCAGTGACGTCGGATGTAACTGAGGCGGCGTCAACCAATCACATTAAATTTAAAAAACATAAATCAATCCCTCTTGATACCATTTTCTATTGGCTTTTTTGTCTCAGGGTGTTGGAGGGGCTGGTACCCCAGCAGCCCGTATCAACCAACTGCCACTGGTGTAGTTTTATAAAAAGTTTTTAGCTACATTTCAGTTTTTTTAGGACGTCATTGAAGCAACAAGGCTTTTCCAGATCCACACGAAAACAAGAACTAATCCATGTTTTGGTAAGTGCTACACCAAGATAGTAAAGTGGAACTATGATTGAATGTAAGTAAAATTTGAAATCAAAAAATGATTCAGTTAATAACCACACAGTTGTAAAATTGTGTCTTTTTTATAAATGTTTATTTATAAAGGGGCTAGTGTGATCACTGCCCCCCAGCTGACCCCAATTTTCTCCATCTGCATGCCGAAGTGTCCTTGGGCAAGATACTGAACCTGAACTTGTCCCTGTCATAGAAAAAGAGAGTCTTTTTTTTTTTTTTTTTAACATGGTTTTTGTGGAACGTACTTTTAAGGAATATAAATCTCTTGGATTGAGTGTCCTGGTAAACACTATTCTTCAGAGTTATCCGTGTTTCCAAAATTGTAAATCCAACATAGAATCTTAAATGAGAGTCAAGTTTACCCTTGTTATCTTGGTAACAGTCATATTTTATCAGTACTGCTGACATTAAGAGCCTTTATAAAGACATGTTTATTTGCACTTATTAAACACTGATGTTAGTGGGCGATTTACAGGAAAATTATGCACACACAGTCGACCTCTCTTTGTGCTTCCTCCTCATTTCTGCACTTTTTGTCCTGCTGACGAATGTCCGACTTGTTAGGTAATACCACCCACTAACTTGTAAGCACTGTGGCAGAAAATAAATGCAACCACATGCTGGTGTGTGTGTGTGTGTGTGTGTGTATGTGTGTGTGTGTTTGCTGCATGCTTTCTTATGTGAACTGAACCACTTGCAGGCATAAGGCACAGGGTCAAGCATTTACATTTACATTATACAGTGTTTGTCCACGGTGCCCACTGCTGTGTATATATGACATGAGGTGATGAGTGTCTCCAGCCTGAGCTGCTCTGTTCGGAGAATTGATACATGAGACAGTTCTCAGGTTTATGATGTCAAAGTCTGACACCTTTAGCTCAAATGTTCTTGAATTCTACTCAACAAATTTAAAACAATTGTTTTCACCACAAGGATTAACTACTATCAAGAAATACCTAAGGTGAAAACAGACATGGTCTAGATGGAGAAGTGGTGATGGAGATGCAGTTGTCCCCAGCTACATGTCTTGGACAAAGGGATAGAGAGCACGCTCCCACCAATGTGTCCTTACAAAGGAAAAGGGTTCTGTTCCCTATCCTAACCCTGTGGCTGGAAATGCTTCTCAAATAGTTAATGTTTAATAATGGATAAACTGAAACCACAAATATTTATTTTCAAAATTATTTATTGATGTTTTATAAAATCCCTCAACCTTTTACCTCATATAAAAATATATTCAATAATCTCAAGAATATGAGGTCATCCCAGCTAAAAAAGGCTTCAAGGTTTTCAAGTGATAGCAGGGCTGTTGTATTTATTGTTTATTTCTTCCTGTGCTATTTCTCAATTCATGGGCTGCTTCCTTCAGGGGCTCCCTGTGGAGACCGGTTGCGTCACAGCGATGGGACTAGGCTATCATTTTGAAGGCTCCTTCAAAAGTGCCCTTGACAAATGCATCCCAAGCAACGAAGGCTGCTACAGGTGGATCCTTCCCACCCAACTAGGGCTGGGCGATATGGAAAAAAAAAAAAGTCATATCAGTCGACATCGTTATATATCGTGAAATAAATGAAATAACCAGAAAAAAACATTGTTTATGTACAATCCTCTTCTTATGTACAACATTTTTTTCTTATGCACAAACCCATTTTACTTGCCTGTACAACCATCCTGTGCCAATACACTTTACTTAGAACATTTCATACACACCACTACAGTGAAAAGGTGTATACTGAATGTATGTAAGAATTCTTTTAATATAATAATTTCTTCAACGTTTTATCGCCCAGCCCTATGTCCAACCTGTCCTAGGATTCATTGCTCTTGCGTGACAACCGCTTTTCAAAGAGGTAATGGTGGTGGCAAGCGATGAGATATCCAATGCTTGAGTACCAGACTTAGACTCAACAGAAAAGCTAACGGTACACAGGTTTCAAAACCAAAGGGCATTAAAAACTCTTTGTGTCCAACTTTACGTCTGTTTCTACTCAACACCAATAAGGGTGGGGCAAGCTAGTCACGGCAATCACGGAAATCCAGACAGTCTCATTCTAGTTCGACGTTTGCGGTCTATGCAGCCCACGAAGGAGGCAGTCATAGTGTGCTGGGTAGCCCCTGAGTTGAGACACAGCTCATGTGCGTTTGTATGTGCAGCTTTATCACAACAGATGCTCAGCATGCTTTGTCATAGATGCAAGAAAAGCCATCTGTCATCTCCATGAAGCAGTGTCTTTTCTGCTGTGCTTAAAATACAGCAACCTCCTCACATTCCTTTAATGATGTATAGGATTTGGAGGATTCTCTCTCTTTCTGTGTCTCTGTCTGTATTGGAGCCACAGAGCTCTTATGTAATGCTCGTGGTATTACATAAGTGTTGGGGGTGGCAGTGGACTGGGTTGGGATTGGGGGGGGGTCAACTGTTTTTTCTCTGTCCCTGGAGTGACGAGCAATCCGTCTCCGCTGGGTCAATCCACACTGATTCCACACAGCTCAGGGATTTGACAAGTTGTGTGTGTGTGTGTGTATTCCTGTACTTATATCTTTGTGAGGACCATTTTAAGCATAGAGTGAGGACATTTTGATCAGTCCTCACATTTTCAATGAGCTGAGGGTTGAGGGTTAAGACTTGGTTTTAGGGTAAGGGTTTTTATAGGTTTAAGTGAGGGTTAGGGTTAGGCATTTAGTTTGGATGGTTAAGGTTAGGGTAAGGGACTAGCCAATGTATGTCAATGGGTGTCCTCATGAAGATAGGGGGGTGTGTGTGTGAGTTTTACCTCACATTTGTTTCATTCTCAGAGATGAACAAACTTTTAGGAGTAATTTTTTTTTACATTTGATTTTTGATTTGTTTTGAGCGTTATGTTTTGCAATCTGTAAATTTTTTGTCAGCATCATAAATGTGCAGATTAGAAAGATAATCTTTCTCTCTTACTACCCTGCAAATCTACCATTATAAATATAATCTGAAATTTAACTGTGATGGTTTTAATTACATTTTGCACCCACTATGCTTCTGTTAAACCAGTTAAAATGTTTAAACAGTTGTGTTTTGGTTTTTCTTTTACTTATGATCATCTTTACAGGCATAGTTTTACATGCGTTTGTCTCAATGGTGTTACAAGGGAGATATAGATTTAGGATTGATTAGAGAAAGGCTAAGGTGTGGTAGGGAAGTGTATCCAAGAAATATAACAGTATGGCAGCAAAAGGTTTAATCTTAATACTACATCGTCTTCATTGCTTCATTGAACATTCACATAACATAGCTCTTGTGTTAGATGACCTGAGGCAGCGGTTACTGGAGTAAAGACAGACAGCCAAATGGTTGAGCTTGGCTATTCAGAGCAATGTAAGCTTGTCATAAAAATTTAGAAATCTATTCTAAATTACGTTTTTAATTGTAGTTAAGGCTCTTATAACTCTGCGCCATGTGTGGCACAGTAATATTTGTTTTGAATGGAGAGGGGTTGCTTGAAAGCATGAATGGGGAATGGAGGAAATTGGAAATATTCTTGCATCTTTGAGTCTTTCATGAATTTTGAAATATAAAATCATTGCAATGCTTTTAACTAGATTTGGTTTTAGCCGAACAGCTGAGCCTACTAAGGACTCCGATGCTTATATACACAGACTAATAATTTCCATCCCAATTTCCTTCCGGTTCTCCTCATCCTTTACTGTATAAAGCCTTTCAGAGAGGCTGTAGAGTGAGTCTAACCCAATTCTAGTTAGCTCAGATATTAAAAGTCCAGAAACCTCTAGAATCAGACTCACTGTGGGCGGTCATGTGCCTCGACTGGTTGGGGTGAGCAGAGAAAAATGGGGAGGAGAGGGTAGATGGGTGGGAGAGAAGAGAGAGATAGTGGGGAGGGGAAGGAGTGGGGGAAGAGAGGTGAGAGAGACCGGGAACGCTTGTGCACCATCAGGTATCAGATCTGACTAGTTAAAATGAAAACAATAACAGTGTAAAGAAGTTAGTTATTATTAATGATACCAGCAACAATTCATATAATAATTAATTACTAATAAGTATTGTTGTTAATAATAATAATAATAATAATAGTTGTTCTCTTGTAGTTCTGGAGTCAGATATAACTGCAATGAGAGAGAGAAAGAGAGAGAGAGGGACTATGGGAGAAAAAAGAAACATAGTTATTGACATGTATTCAAATAAATAAATGAGACATTATGCAATGCTTTGTTTCACTCACTGTTTGACATCCACTCTTCACAGAATATGTATCAAGATTAGGGCAGCATGAGAGGGTGGTATCATTGCAGCACTGATGTCAGCCGCCATAAGAGTTTGTTTAATCCTAAATCTGGTGTATGCTCATATATGACAGATTGTTTTAAACATGAGAAGAAAGCTTTTTTACATTAACATATCAAGCATTTAGCAGAAGCTTTTATCCATTGTGGCAGAGGGCAAGAATGGATATAATCACATAAATACATTTGCCATCCATCAGCTCTTCTGGGAGGGAGGGAGGGAGGGGGGCAACCCGACATACAACCAAAACCAGAAGATCAACAGTCAAAGAATGGAGTTTGTCAAGACAAATCCATCTGTCTTTCTTATCCTTGTCCCAGCTACAAGATAAATCAAAGGCTAGATTGTAAATGTAATCTACATATCAACACATGCAGTTGCAAAATTAATTCCAGGCCAGTTAATTAATGTGTCCTCAGAGGCTGTGTTTCAACCTACACTCATGGTTTGTGAACATGCTTATTGTGTGCCCGGAGGAAGTGGTCTCGCACAGACCTCCACTATTCCCGTCTGATCTCGTCCCAACTGTTCTGCACCATTTCTTTGTCCCTGTGCCTGGGCGAAGTGACATTATTTTGATGTTTAAATTTACGTATCAACTCACACAACCTCTCTTTGAAAATGTTAAAGTCTTTTTCAAAGTTTCTTCTTCGTGTCTACAGACATCTGGTCCTGTATGGATTGCACTATTGGCTCTATCTGAGGTTTAACTCAAACCTGTTGCACAACATGATTTAACCAATGGCTGTATAAAGATGGACAACATGATAGCTCGCAAAGGTAACACCAAAACATCTGGATCTCCCCCTGGTGGCTAGCTACAGTATAGGACATAAACCCAGCCTCCTCCATATTAGCTTAATCACACATGGACAGAATAAGAAATCAAAGTACATTCCAAATAAATAATGTTACAAACATGGTTTCTGTCATTATAGGTCTTTTCACACTGCTTTTTACAGTGCAGACTCTGGCTTTATCACCCATATCTAGATCAAGATATTTTACCTTAAATTTTGTGCAGTGGGAGTAAGTGGAGACCATACAGTCGATAGAAATACAGTTTGTGAATGCAACTGAGGTTAAAGGGTCTTATAGTTCAGTATAACTCTGTTTGAAGTTAGATCTCCTCAACTCAGATAATTGTATTTGTTTATTTATTTTGCATTATCTAAAAATCACATAATCTTATAAGTGTTGTAAACTATCATACACTGTAAGTGATAAACTAATTTCTTAGGTAGTGGTGCAAACGATCATCATTGATCAATATCTTCGGTTTGGCACACACGTGATCCGCTGATTGATTTATGAAAAAAAAAAAAGTTGTGTGCATGTTCAGTCCACACACAGTGTGGTCATGGCGAGTGGAGGAACAGAGGAGCTTGAACGCCCCACGTCATTTAAATCCCCTGTATGGGAGCATTTTGGCTTCCCTGTCAAATATAATGATGAAGGAAAGAGGTAAGTGGATAAAACCGGTGTGTAGGCACTGTGGCACAAGAAAGCCATATGACAGTGGAAACACATCAAGCATGGCCACACATTTGAAGCGACATCACCCCGGTGTTTCAGTGACAGGAGTGAAAACGAAGGCTGCTCAACAATTGCATATCACTGCAGCATTTATGCAGCCCCTTGTTGCACAATCCGACCATGCTAAAGCCATCACAAACGCTATCGGTGTGTTTATAGGTGAAGACATGAGGCCATATTCGGTTGTGCAAAACGAGGTCTTTAAACACATGCTGGGAGTGCTTGAGCCACGTTACGACATCGCGCACCCACTTGTGCGAAAAGATTGTGCCAGATCTTTATGAGCAGGAGAAGAAAAAAGTTGTGGATGAACTATCCCGAGCATCCTCTGTTGCGCTCATGACAGATGGGTGGACGTCCAGGGGAACAGAGCCATAGCAGGGGACATAGTGACTGCAAAGAAGTCCACACTCCCCCCAGACAATGTAGACATCCTTGTCTTTTTGAAAAAGAATTTGAAATTATAAGCTCAGGTACGCTTTGCTTTCTTTCTTTTATTCTTCTTTGATGACATAGATGACATGGACATAGGCTTTATTTCACTCACTATCCATGTTTATTTGTCTTGTCTTTTTTTGTTTTGTTTTGCTGATCCGAAAAATGATCCGATACGTGACTCTGATCCGAGAGTTTTTTTTTTGTGGATCCGTTGCACCCCTAGTCTTAGGGTTTACTTGCATTTAAGTGTACTCAATAATGAGTGATGTTCGGAATTTAAAAATAAGATAGTCATGTTTTGTGTAGTGTTTTTTTTAACACACAACATTAAGAAAACAGTCCAGTTTGTTGAATTTTTACTTTCATTGACCAAGATGCATAGGCAGGGCATGTTAAAGTGAAAATATTATCCTTCAACTTCCCAAACCTAGTGTGCATGTTTGGTCTTATAATTTCTTCTTACTTACACTAATTTGTATATCTACCTTTAGCCAATATTTCATGCTGTAACTTCCTGGTCAATTTATCACTCATTCTATCATAAAAATGTCGAACCTGCCTTTTTAATTTATATACATTTGTAGTATAATCATCAACAACAACATTTTATCAAACATCGGGGGGCTCTAACAGTGAGGTACCTAAATAAAACAGAAAATATAGCCCACAGAGTTCAAACAACTCTGGCTGCCCACATTGAGTCTGGTTCTGCCAGAAGTTTCCTTCAGTGTTTTTTTTCCACAGTCACCAAAGGATTTGCTTGTTGCTCGAACTGTTGGGTTTCCCTATATTTTTATGGTCTCAACCTCACTATGTAAAGTGTCTTGAGATAATGTGTCATAATTTGGCATGACATACAAACAATACAAATAAAACTGAATTGAATTGATTATGTATGTTTGAATGGCAGATATTTCACAGTATGTTGCCTGTTCTTCCCTCAGGAAGGGTCTGTATCATTGCCAAGTTGAGGTGAAAGAAAAGAGAAAGGACAGCTTTGTGTGGATGACAAACACACAAGAGACACACAATATATAGACACATACACACACACACGCACACACACACACACACACACACACACACATGCATTCTCTGATAGAAACAGAGTTGGCCTGTGTCCATGCCTGCTTGGCCAGATCCAGTGAGCCTCTAATCTGTGAATTGAAACACAAAGAGTCCTCCTAGATGCAAAAGAACCTGTTATGACAATAGAGGCTGTTGTTATTTTGAGGCTATGGAATTGGCTTAAAGGAATAATGAAAATTCACTCATTATCTACTCATCATTATGCCAGTGGAGGGGTGGATGAAGTGTTTTAGTCCACAAAACACTTTTGGAGCTTAAGGGGTAAACAGTGTTGCAGCCAAATCCAATAAAATTGAAGTAAATGATGACCACTTCTTCAAACATAAAAAACAACATACTGCTCCTGTAGTGTCATCCATTTTCCTGGAAGCCCCGACATTTGATAGCGTTGTCATTTAAACCATGTTTTTAGCCTAAAGATCCTCCTCTGTGCCAAGTTCACCTTCATGCGCACACACACACACACACACTGGAATCACTGCACACACTGCATACAAGCTCTCGCCCAAGGTTAAAAACATGGTGAGAATTACGCCATTTCGAGTCGAATTTGAATGTCGGGGCTTACTGACACTTGGATGACACCACACAAGCAGAAGGAAGGGATGTTGTGTTTGTTTCTGTCGTATTATTACGTCTGAAAAAGGAGTCACCAGTGACTTCATTTGTATTGGATTTGGCTGCAAAACTGTTTACCCCTGAAACTCCAAAAGTGTTCTGTGGACTAGAGTGGGATCCTGATTGGAGCATAAAATTACTGGCAAAATAAATGTTGAAGTACTTGAAATATTCTTGATTAATTTATCAGACACCTAAAATAAGAACTAGAATTTTGGCCAAATCGAGCCCTTTTAAAGTGCTTGCCTCAGTCACACTCAACTACTGTGTGTCCTGCTCAGAAGTGGACAAACTGTGGACAAACTGTGGTCAACAAAATCAGGTGAAGGGCTGTCTGATGTATATAAACCAACTGCTGTACATCTCCTTTTGTATTTTGAGTGTTTGTGTTAGTATGTGAGTCTGAGGGTTATTTTAGTTTATTTGTTTTGTCTTTAGTAAGTGTACTGGTTAACGTTGGAACCCACAGAAGTTTCAGATTCTTCCAAGAACGTCTCAAACAGCGGTAAATTCATCCGGGTGTTGCAGACTGGCTCATTATCAGGCCACCCATGAGTCCCAATCTCGTACACTTCCAGCATCTATTTCTCTAGTATTCCTCATTAACATTATGAAACAGGATTACGGTTTGGACAATTTACCCACCCCTCAATCGGCTTATGATGAGTGAATTTTCATTGTAATTTTTCTGTGAACTATCCCTTTATGCAGTCTCTCTCTCTCTTTCTCCCTCTCTCATTTTTGCAGGCAGTAGTACATTATCACCGTGTGTGTTTGCGTGTGTGGCACTATTCTCAGCACAGACTGATTGGCTGTGAAGGTTCAGTGGGAAACACATTCCACATCTGGAAATGAAACTGAGGTAGTTTCCCGAGAGATTTTTACCAAAAGAGATAATAACCACTCCTTACTGACAAACTCTAAATTTGATATCAGGCATATCCAGCTTATGCTGTTATGAAGCCCTTAGATAGAGTGGATATTAAATCAGTCTAAAAGTGTGGTGAGAAGCAGTGAGAGTGATGGACTAACATAAAGAGTTGTTGTGCAAAATGCTTTGATCAAATTCTTGATCAGATTCCCTTGTTACTGCCCATAATCAAAATAGATCTTTCTGAATCTGTGTTTTAGACAAGCTGTGCGTCCGTTCCAGCACTGTGGACAAACCTTTTCCTTAAAATGAGATACATGGGAGCAAGGTTAGACCACATGTGCTTAAAATAAGAAAACATGACAGTTCTTTTGAAATATAATCATACAAAAGATTTGTACATAGAACATACAGCATGATCCATAACAACAAAGCAACTGCACCAGTTTGGGGGTTGAATGGAATGGGGGTCATAGTGTAAAAGTAGACACAAGAACAGATTCTTTATATGTAAAAGCTTGCTCTTTCCTGAAAAAATGTTATAAGAATAAGAAAGAGTTATTCAACATGTAAGTGCTTTGTTTCCTTGACCCGGTGGACACTTGGTATCAACATGTGTTTTTTATGATCCGATCACAAGTGGACAGCTTAAATTAGTAAAATCTTTCACCACAGCTGCACGAGATTCATTCAGACTCTCCTGACTCGTCTCTCTACCTCTCTTTCGCTCGTGCCGACACACGCACAGTGACATCAGACACACTTGTGTACTCAGACTGGGTAAAACCACAGAACTTGGTCTTCGTGAACAGAAATGACGTACATGTTTGTTTGTCGAGCAGGGAGGTAAGAGACGATCTAAGATCCGATGACAATACGTATGTGGGGCACATTTTAATGCCTGGTGTAAACGCACGCTCTCAGACCTGTCCACATGTGATCGGATCACAAAAAACACATGTTAATACCAGGTGTGGATGGGGCCTTTGTTAAGGCTAATGATGTAGGAAAGAGGGGGCCAGGTTAAAAGAGGTTAGCCACATGCAAGACCTAGTACTAGATTTACCGTGGCACATAAAATAACCACTAAAAGAAATAGCAGTAACACTCAATATATTGAACTTGTCAATATGATACACTAATACAGTCTATTGCTTAGCCGTGTTGTGTTATGCTATGCTAGGCCCAGTTACATTACTGGAGAAAAAGTCAATTTTGGTGCTTTTTGCAAGCCCAGTGAACTGTTCATGCTGGTTGGTTGAGTCCAGAAAGAATAAGCCACTCAATGCTAACTCTGGTTCCTTTTGTCGTTAATCTGCTGGTGAGACTTTGTGTTGTAGCAGTTCATGCTGAAGTTATTAGGGAGGCACTTGCGTCCCTCCCTTTGAAGAAGGTGGTAGCAGTCTGCTTTAAACAGGCCTGCATGAAAGTCTGGAGAGCTGGCTTGGAGTTGGAAGATGGAGCAGAGATCTTCTTCTCTTTTTGGATAATCTGAGAGAGAGAGTGATTAATTTATTTGGAAGAAGTGATAATAAAGAGAGTGAGCCTAGGGGAACTGGGGGTTTACTGGCCTGGTGACGTCATGTGTCCTGAGGCACACAGTGACCAATAGTGACTGAAAGTTGGATCCAGGGGTAGGTGTGAAAGGGTGCAAAACCCTGGGAGACTGAGTTCTGGAAGCTCTTCTTTGTCTTTGGAAACAAAAGGCTAAGTGGTCAAGCTTGGGGTAAACATGTAGGCCCGTCTATTATTCACTAGCAGCAGTCAGCTTTCATACTAATGAAACTGCCTGTTAGCCTGTGGGTGGTATGCTGTAGTTTGGTGACTAACACTGTGTTCCAGAGCCTGGAAGAAAACTTCAGGCCGTGGTCAGAAGAGTGGAATGCCAAACCGAGCAACTTATCTTCTGATAAATGCCTCAGCCAAATTAGCGGCTGCCGTTACCAACAGGCGCTATGGCAAATGACTGGTCCTGTCCACCATAATGAGAAGGTGTCTGCTGCCTGTGCGCATGCGCGAAGTCGTGTGCTGCCTGTTACGAGCGCTCCCGATACCCAACCACTTTTTCTATACTTTTCTTAGACTTAACTTTCTCTTTAATTTCTTTTTTCGAGTTTGGGGATCACTTATACTTCACATCGAATCATCATTTGGTTTGCTAGAGTTTTGGTGTTTTTGTTAGCTGCTACACAACTCTACACCGGCACAGCGGCACAGCAACTCGATGCTGCCCGCATTGTTTACAACAGGGATCAGCTGATCGACCTGAAGCCGGCGCCTTTGGTGACCACGGACAACAATATTCCGGCTGAAATCTTGAGACGGACACACAGGGGATGCAGAGGAAGTAAAAAACTACGGAGGAAAAGGGAGGCTGTGAAACAACGAAGACTTATTGAGAAGAGCTATAAGCCGAGTCTTCCCTCCATTGTCATGGGAAACGTGAGATCGTGGGGGAATAAGATGGACCAGCTGACTGCACTGGCCCAAAGTCAGAAGGAGTATCGTGAGTTTAGTTTAATGTGCTTTAGGGAGACATGGCTGCACCAGGATGTTCCCGACGACAACACCACCACCAAGGGCTTCCATACTGTGCGCGTGGACAGAGACAGCGTTCAGAGCAGTAAGCGCAAAGGAGGGGGGCTTGCCGTTCTGCATGTCAGACAGAGTGGTCAGCAACACTGGGACTCCTCAGGGGACTGTCCTCTCTCCCTTTCTATTCACTCTCTACACCACAGACTTCAGCTACTTCACAGAGACCTGACACCTTCAGAAGTTTTCTGATGACTCTGCAGTAGTAGTATGTATCACTGATGGGAATGAGAGTGAGTACCGGACTGTGGTGGACAACTTTGTCACATGGAGCGGTAAAAACCACCTACAGCCTCCCCATCCATGGGGCCAGTGTGGACATGGCGGAAAACTACAAGTACTTGGGGGTGTACTTAGATAATAAACTAGACTGGTCAGAAAATGTGGACACGATTTACAAAAGAGGCCAGAGCCATCTCTCTTTTCTGAGACGGCTCAGGTCCTTCAACATAGACAGGACGATGCTGCGGATGTTCTATGAGTCTGTTGTGTCCAGTGCCAAAATGTTTGCTGTTGTCTGCTGGGGCAGCAGCTTGAAGAAGAAGGACATTAATAGACTCAACAAGCTAATCAGGAAAGCCAGCCATGTTGTTGGGGGGGGACTGGACAATGTCACAGTGGTGATGGAGAGGAGAACTTTGTCCAAAGTAAGGACAATATTGGACTTTCCGTATCACCCTCTCCTTAATGTCTTGATTAGCCTCTGCAGCTCATTCAGTGACAGACTCATCCACCCATGAAGGAGAGCTGGCTGCAGGAACGATGAATGATGCTAAGGCACTTCATGCTCTCAAACTTAGCTATGATGTTAGCTAGCTTGGCTAGGTCTAAGCGCAGGCTCAGAGTGTGTACCAATGGGCCGGCAGTTGAGATATGATGTTCCATGTTTTGTGATGATCGATGACAAGGTTGGCTGTCATAGACTTGGAAACTTGGTCAGGAGGCAATGGAACTCATCCATAACCTGGAGAATGCTAGACAGCCTGGTCCACTGAGTGTACATGCATAGGAACAATAAGTCACCACTGTAGGAGTTGCTGGGATGAACTAGATAGGGACTTCCTTGTTTGCTTTACACCTATGTGAGCGTTTATCCAAATAACTCTTCAGCAGCAAAAGAACTCCCGATGTCAACAAACCGTTTTTTAACCCCTTCTGATGTTCCCATTGCCACAGTACTCCCATAGCTCCTTCAAGTAGTCGGCAACAGTGAAAACCACATAATTCCCTAAAAATTTTTTCAAAAGACTTTATTGTCATTGCACAGTCGTACTTCGTACATTAGCACAATGAAATTGTGGCATCAAGAGTCCAATAACATAACCATTTACCAACACATCTGTTGTGGTTATCATGTTTATCTGTAATGTGGTCTGTTTAACACATTTAATTTTCTGAACAATTCAAACATTTTATTTTGGTGTGTCATATTGACATTTGGATTTTGAGGTTGCGATGGTTTATGATGATCAGCTGTCTACATGACCAATTCATGACTTCTTAGGGCTTAGTACACATTTCACCATAAAAGACGAGAATACTCGGAAAGGTCTCCCTGTCTCATTCCCAGTTAACCTTCCTTTTCTGCTTGCCCAAGAATGACTCGTTTGTTCAGTGGCAGTTCGGCATCATGTCAGCCTCTCTCTGTCTCTCTCCATGCTGCTGTCGCTTCCTTTGAGCGGACAGGCTCGTGTTGTGTTTGTGGCACTCAGGACAGGCTGAGGCTGAGGCCGCCTGACTCACAAGCTCTCGGCTGTTGAGAGAGAGAATGTCACTGCACATTGGGTCGCCATCATGATACACACGCACATGCACAAACACACACACATTCACACACAGCAATTACATACAGCGGGCAAGTACACAAACACACATCCTTACTGCACGGATAGCACACGCACAGATCAAGCCGAGCAAAGCCCAAACTCACACACAGTCACACTGGGCTGAGGCTATTTTTAACCTGGCCACTCATGAGCCGACTCATATGCAACAGGAAACACACATGACAGCTATGAATGAATATGTGGCATATTTTGGCATGTTGTGATTGGTCACTGCTGTCAGACAATGATGGATTCACAGTGTCACCTCTGTTGGATCAAGGACGGAGTGGTATCAACGTGTTATGTCACCCTGCTGCACTCTAAACATATATGCAACGCGAGACTGAAACTGTGGGCGCGACTCCTCTTTTGTTTCTTCAAAATAAATCTGTTTGCCTGTGTGTGCAGGTTTGGCTCACACTCCAAGAGAGCTGTATGTGATTCACTGAAAACATGATGTGTTGTTGTTCTGAACAGCCCCAACTGACGTTGTCATCATTTGACAGCTTGAAAGCTTGTTAATGCTGAGAATGACAAGCAAGGGCAAAGGCCAGGGTAAACTGCTGTCTTCAGTGATGCCCAGCTGTTTCCTACGGTGTAAAGAAGAGAATCTGTGGCTATATTTTGTAAGCAGCAACATCCCTCTTGCCTTACGTCATCTACATTTCCTCCACTTGCATCTTCCCTCGCACATCAGACATAAGTAGAGAGGAAACAAGGAAACACGTCCTTTCCTCTTAATGTCCACTTTAAATAAGGGACATTTCTTAAAACTAGTCAAGCTTTGGAGTAGACGTTCAAATATTTTCAAAATGTTTATTTACAATACGTACAAAAAAACAGTGAAATTCTGCATCACTGACTTTAAACAATCTGATCAGACCTCATTTAAAGACCAACACACCCAAGGGTGCTCAGATGGTTTCCTCTATTGCTATTTAAACTCTGTGGGTGCTGACAGGGAAAATTTACCTTGCACAAACATTAGATCAGACATAAGATCAGGCCTCAAAGTTTTTAACAAACCAAGAACGTTTTTGCTCGTGTCTTTGTTGCAAGCAAAGGCTGTAAGGGTGGGAGAAGCTAGTGACACAATAGGAAGACCAGACCACCTCATTTCCATTCGGCCAACGCGTCTAAGGATGCGGCCGCTGAATTGATGATTTGACTAACTACAAAACCAGGAAGTCTTTAATCCTCTTGCCTTTGACAAGTTTTCCCGGAACAGTTGTCCCTTGCTCTGTTTTTTGTCCCGTGATTAGTAATTCATTGTGCTAGTAAATATATTTTATGGCACTCTGGGTGACTATATGGCTGTATCTTTAAATTCACTGCTACGTTGTTGAGTCTACTTTTCTTGTCTTGACTTGTATCTATGCTTGCCACCTTCATTGTATTTTTTAAGCTTCTCTGATCAATTAGAGGTTCCATCCTTAGGGTATCTTCCCTTAACTGGAGTCGATATTTAATATTTAATATTTTGTCTCCTTTCACTGCATCAGCATTTGTCTCTTTGTTTCTCTGTAGCGATCCACGAGTTCCCCAGGGATTACTTCACCAACCAGGAGCGAGCTGAAGGAGCAGTTGGCCTGCATGTCCTCTGTGTGAGTGTCACCTGGAGCAGTTTGTGTCCACACTTGTTTGATATAGTATCACTATTTCCTCAGTAGCCCCTGGTATCTTCATTTGTGAAGGTTTAGATCAGAGGTGGGGAACGTCTGGCCTCTGGGCCATACACAGTCCACAAGACTGTTTGATCCAGCCGTGAGGCAATTCAAAATACAAAAATCGAGAAAAGTGTGACTACAATGTTTCTTGCTCGCACACCGGTGTGCATCTGCACCTCTAACATTTACTAGTCTTTCTCTCCTCACCTCTGCATAATATGTAAGACTGAATATATTTTAGAGTAAGACTTAGTTGCTCTATGAATAATAATAATAATGCATAATTATGCTATTGCATTATCAGTGGTATAAAATGGTTTAAAAATGATGACAATGATATTATTCATCACAATATTTCCTGGGACAATATAAAGTCCAACAAAATTTGTTATCATGAGAGGCCTACCCTAATATTTTTAATACACAACACCGATTTCGTTTATACAAGAACAGAGTCATGTCATACTCACCACTCTGCTGCTCTCATTTTCACTTTTAAAGAAACTTTTCATTTGAAAATAGCTTAAAAACATAAATTAAAAGCCAACCAGGATGGTGGTTTATTATGTCCTTTGAGATGCTTTAAGGCTAATAATGTGTAACATGCGCAGGAAGTTTCATGTTTCATTGACAGTAAATTCATAGAGATAGTGAAAGTATTTAGCAGATGTTGAGCAGACATTTATGTGTGATATGAGAAGTAAGATACCCAAACTCCTCTAGAGTACAAGCAGAGGTTATACCTTCTCCTGTGGAAGCCTGATCTGTTCATCTGTAAATTTTACATACATGTGTATATGTCAACATATACACAGTAAAGAAAAAACATTTCCAAAGTGACTGTGAAGCTGTTTTAGCTATCTGTCTCATTCTCAAACATGTTTACTGTAAATGTTCAAATATAGGCTGGGGCTTTTATTTTACCTGCTAATTCCACAAAGGTCTATCTGTCGTCGGCTCAGATATCTTTTATTCATAATGGCCTGAGGAAGTGCAATGTCGAATTTTGCTGCAATTTGCACATTTAATGCAATAATACGTTCAACATTAATAAAGTGTGAATAAACAACAGCTCTCTGTAGCAGTCAGTTGGGGTGGGGCAGTGTACCTTCTACGTCCTCAGATTAACTTCAGCAGTGTTCGACAACTGGGTCAAAATCTCCACCAGATTATATTTTATGTCACCATATTAGACTGACAGACATTCACAGGAGTGCAGGTGTTGACTTCAATCATGGCACCACCACAAACAGACTAACTGATCTCTGTGTGTGTGTGTGTGTGTGTGTGTGTGTGTGTGTGTGTGTGTGTGTGCGTGTGCGTGTGCGTGTGTTTGGCCTCTGCAGGCAGTCTACATGTTCTATGCCCTTGCCCTGGTGTGTGACGACTACTTTGTACCCTCACTAGAGAAGATATGTGAGGTAAGATACCACTGTGATTCTGCTGAGCTTGCATTAACACACAATTATCCTAGTAGTGTTTATTATGGATTGTTATTATGAAGGGCTTCTTTCTTTCTTTCTTATCATCATTAGCGTCTTCATCTGAGTGAGGATGTTGCAGGAGCGACCTTCATGGCAGCAGGCAGTTCAGCTCCTGAACTGTTCACCTCTGTCATTGGTGAGAAAAACACACACAGAGACTAGCAGATATATAGACAGAAAAAATCAGAAGCAGAAAGAATTTAAAGTGTGAACAGATTGTCTGTAATATGTGATCATCAGTCAGTGTGTCTCTGGTGTATAGGAGTGTTCATCACTAAAGGTGATGTTGGGGTTGGCACCATTGTGGGCTCAGCAGTCTTCAACATCCTTTGCATTATTGGAGTGTGTGGGATATTCACTGCACAGGTACGGTACACAAGACATACACTTTCAGTAACATTTGTTGAGTGATTTTTCCTTTGCAGTTCATACGGTATATCCATGTTCACATTAAAAATCTTGGGTGGAAATAACACACACTGTCTCAGTCTGTGTGATAGCGATATCTGTCCCTCCACTACTATAATCCCACAAGGAAAAGAAAAAAGAGAAACATACTTGAATCCTATTTAGATTACAAGTTACGTAAGGCCCAAACACACACACACACACACACACACACACAAACACAAAGTTACTCAGAGAGCTTGGTTTATCTTGTTAGTAGTGCACAGCAGTGAGTACCTTGTGGGATGTGTTACTCAACAGTATTTCAGTCAATGCAAGTTTTAAAGTCATAAAATGTCCCAATCTCTGATTGTTTATCTTCCGTCTGTCTGTCTGTCTGTTTCACAGACGATTCATCTGTCCCACTGGCCTCTGCTCAGAGATTCTGTCTACTACACCCTGTCTATCTCTGCTCTCATAGTGGTAAGGAACAGCTTGTAGCCATATTGACATTTCCAAAACTTTGTGTAAGATTGAGGCCGTTCTTCCTAAGGTGGAGAACAATTAAAAACCTTTACCATCTCACTGGTAAATCTAGTTATTTTGAGTTGGTCAAGAGAAAGTTACCTCACAGAAATACAATGCCTTTCAATAACTGCATAGATGTTCATGTTCAAGGTGATGATTTTCACTACTCCATCATTTTTCTATTCCACAGTTCATATATGATGAAAAAGTGGTTTGGTAAGTCAATCGACATAAGTACTGATTGCTTAAAACTTTTGTGAAAAGACAAAAATCAGCACTTTCACACACACATACACATGATAGTTTACAAAATAATACACATGGTAAACAGATTCAAACTGTGTTTTCCAGGTGGGAAGCTCTGACGCTGATTCTGATGTATTTCGTCTACATTTTGATCATGAAGTGAGTGTGATTGAAATAATAACACTGTGAAAGCAACTTATGATTTATTGTAAAAGACTGATAGTTACTGTTAACAATGTTAACCCATTGCTTATGAGCAACCTGTCAAAGTATTTCAGTGTATTATTCTTCAGTGTGACCAACTTGAATGGTCTGCTAGAGTTAGGTCAGCTCTTAATCAAAGCAAATTTTATCATGAAGCATATATATCAATGAAATGCATTATTTTGTAGAGCTGTTAGTTGTTAACTATAACATACAATGTCTGTTCCAGGCTGAATTCCCACATTGTTCATTTTCTGGAGAGGAGGAAGAAGAACTCATCCAGTTTGAGGAATGGAGCTGCCAGTAATGCTGAACTAGATGATGGCTGTGATGCTACAGCAGTCCTGTTGAAAAAAGGTACAGTTACGTCTACTCTATGCTTCAGCAAGTACTGTAGTGCCTGTTGTTCTATATTTAAATCCATCATGTATATGGACTTATCTATTTGCACCTTTTAAAACATATTGATAGATAATACCATGAGATACATGACTATACAGATACAGACTGTGACCACCTAATTTTTTCATAGTTGCATGCTATTATCATATCATATCATATGTCTATAGTCTTGATGACCAATTCACACACATAAACACACAGTGCATTTATGTGCAGCACTCTCTCTATCATACATCACTCACACACTAAGGACACTTGGCTTGCAGAATGAGTAAGAGTAGGATCAAACCGTCAACCTTCTGGTCAGTGGACGACCCACTCTACCTCCTGAGCCACAGCCGCCCTGACTCTGCAATATAATTTTTGTCCCACTCCTGGGAATGTAATTTTTTTAGAAATGGGTGAACTGATTTTGTTTGTCACAGTTTAAGGTCACATTGATCTCACACAACACAGTTTTTGTCTCATAAATAGATATCTCGGGAACACCCTGAGGGAATCCCATCCCAATAGTCAGACATTCTCAATTAAATAAATCTACTGTGGTGATTAAAATTGTCAAGGTCACTGTGACCTAACATTTTATGAACATTCACTCTGACTCAAGGCAAATCTGATCAGAATTTGGTTAGATGAGAATTCGTCAAAGGTCAGTGGGACCTCAACACATGGTTTTGGCCATAAGTCAAGAATTCATATGCTTATTATGAAAAAATTGAATAGATAGTGGTTGAATAGATTTGTCGTATTACCTCTGGAGGTATACAGGTATCTTTGCTTTGCCAAATGTCCGACTAAAGCCAAACCACCTTCACATTACTGATGTTTAAACCATTATTGGCACCAGGTCCTTATCCACCATGCTGCTGCATCACATTGCCTCACACAGGTAACACTATATAGACCTGTGATACAGACATTGGGTGGATCTACTTTAAGATTAAGATTCCTCTTTATGGTTCCACACACAGCATGCAACATGCAAACATGGGGAAATTTGATCTCTGTATTTAACCCATCTGTGTGAACGGAGCACACACGGAACACAATCCACACAGTCCACACAGTGAACAGTGGGCAGCCATGAAGGTGCCCGGGAGGTGAACTGGCACCTCTCCAACTTCCATCCATGCTGGACTTGAACCGGCCACCCTCCGGTTCCCAAGCCAAGTCGCTATGGACTGAGCTTTATTAGTGTAGATTAATCAGCTAGCTCATAGTTATTTGCTCTCAGAGACGGATCGGACTGGTGATAGGTCTGTCCATTTGCGTCTAGAGGCATTTTGGTCTGTGGCTGACAGAAAACCAAAATTAACAAAGTGTTAAAGGTCCAGTGTGTAAAGTTTAAGTGAAAGGAATTTATTGACAGAAATTGAATATAAAATAATCCTGGTGATGTTTTGTCTTGTGTGTTTCATCTAAATTATACGAATTGTTGGTTTCTTTACCCTTGAATGGGCCCTTTATATTTAAATACTTTATATTTACATCAGGAGCGGGTCCTCTCTACGGAGGCCGCCATGTTTTTACAGTAGTCCAAACTGCACAAACTAAACACCTTTTGAGGTGTAGGCTACCACAGGTTCTCCATTATGTTTTGAAGAGGTGAGGTGAGGGGTGTTCAGCTGCAACATGAAACTTCACCACTAGATATCATTCAATTCTACACACTGTACCTTTAATGTCATATAATATCACAATCTCTATGACTCACTTGAAAAATAGCTGAGCAACAAAAGTGCTATTTAGTTTTGCTAATACAGATATTACATGTAGTGGAACATGTGAACATGTGGTGTAGTGGTCATGTATATGTGTCTTATAGCAAACCACCACAGGAAGCCATCAGTGCTTATGGTGGATGAGCTGCTGTCAGCTTACCCCCATCAGTTGTCCTTTTCTGAGGCCGGCATGAGGATCATGATCACCAGCCACTTCTCCCCCAGAACCCGCCTCACCATGGCCTCACGAATGCTCATCACCGAGGTAAGGACAGCTCTGCTTGTGATTCTAAAAAAAAGGATTGCTGCCTTTTCCAATTTGACAGAGTGCAGCATGTTTTTCTCAGTGGGGAAAGTGTTTCACACAGCTTCATTAACAAGGTAATCTGGTGATGCATGGAGGTCACCGCCAACGAAGCAGCTTCATTCAGGGCATTACCCATGATTCTGCGAGTGTGTGTGCGTGTGTGTGTGCCACTGTAAAGATGTGTGAGACCTGATGGCAAATGGTGATAATGCACTCTTCTTAAAAGCATTCATGGTATAACAGTTATTTAAAAACATAAATAAGAATGAATAGGAGGGGATGTCAGAAGCCATTTGATGAATCATTTCCACATAAATACTATCTGTGGCATAAGCTACAGTTTTTGGTTGTCTCTGCGGAGTCTGATTGTGTGTATAAGCCTCCTATTGGCCACATGTCTCACGCAGCATTCTCCTCCTTTACTGCTTCCAGCTGGTTACCATTTCAAAAATCCCCTTTGAGAAAGATTTAGATTGTACAATCATGCTGTCAACAAACTTCGTTTACTGTTTTCTGAGGCATTTTCTACGCAGGGATTAGAGCCACGATGACGATTGTCTCCCACCTCTAAATGTTTCACCAAACAATTTTCCTCCAGCACTATTTTGCAGCGGCACTTTAGCTGCATCCTGTGCTTAATACTGCCAAAGATAATTAACTTTGGTTCAAACTTAGAGGCCGAGAGGTTTAATGTTGTTATGTTTAAGAGTTTGCCAGTGACAGCTTTTTTACTTTCCAATCTATCAGAAACGTTGTGAGTTCTGCAACATACTTCATTCTTCAGTCACCAACAGCTGTCTCCAGTGATGGAAAGCAATATCAAATTATATCTATTTCATACACAGCTCTTAGTTAGTGACCATCACCACCACATGACATGTTTCCTTGGCAACAGGAAAACTTATGGGACATATAGGCTAATACCTGTAAGAACAATTTTAGATCTTCAAATACCCTTTTCTAGCTTTTAAGAATTAGAAACAAAAGTATCAAATATACCAAATTGTTAGAATAAAAGGATTACGAGCACCAGTGGTGTAATATGTGTTGAATCCCTCCTGCTTCTCTGTTGTTGTGCTTGCATATACATGGTTGAATTAATTCTACAGAGGCAGCGTCTAATCAACACACGGAATATGACCAATGGTGACTCCGACGTTCCAGTGAAAGGAGGAAGTAGGCGGGGCATAGAAAACGGGCTGTCCGAGGCAGATAAAGGTGTCAATGTTCACCATGATGACCGTGAAGCGGGCAATGAGACGGAGAATGAAGACAATGAAAACAATGAGAATGACGAAGAGGAAGAAGAGGAGGATGGGGAGGGACCCTTTGTTCCCTTCCAGTGCCCAGGTACCAGCTGGAGGAATTCCATGATCAATGTTATTTATTTTATTATTCCTTTGTTAAAAGAAATACGTCAGCATTTTGAGAAATACATACACTTTGTTTCCCAAAGAAAAAACTGGAAAATCAGTAGTACTTACATGTTTGTTTGTTCGCTTCTGAAAAACTCTGTTTATCTTTCTGTGTTGTCCGTGGTTGTTTTTGTCAAAGAAAATGTCTATCAAATCAAGCTAAAGATCAAGATTTTTTATTTGTTCATTTTCATTAATTCCACCTGCACAAGATTCATCTTATTCCTGCAGGTTTATTTAAGTATAGTTTATTTGATTTGCTTAAATTAAGTGCATGATATTCATGAATACACTAAAATCACACAAAGAAGGTCTTGTAAATTCCGTAATTTGAGAAATTATTTCATAGGCTGCAAATTATTCTATAGGAATGTCAAGTTATTTATAGTAAACTTATCTCAGTATGTTAGTATTTACTCATTGTGAGACTTTTTGTGGCTGTGTGTATTTGCAGCGGGAGTGTGTAACAAGCTGAAATGGCTGCTGGCCTGGCCTCTGTGCCTGCTGCTCTACTTCACCGTCCCCAACTGCTCTTTGCCTCGCTGGGAGAACTGCTTCATGCTGTCTTTCGTCGCCTCCACCTTGTGGATTGCTGCCTTCTCCTACATCATGGTCTGGATGGTGAGGACAGACATGTAGATAAAAAAGACTCTATTGACATTGAGATGCTATGCTGCTGCTAATCAATTATCATGTGAAATTAAAAAAGTATAAACGAGGATAAAAGAGAGAATTGGCTGATATAGACAAAATTGCTTGAAAAATAAAGACCAAACTGGAGCAGGGAGGGAGTTCTGCTGCTGCTGATAGAGGAAGTACATGAGTGAAAAGGAGAAATAAGCATCATTTAAGATTACAAGTGAAGACAGACAGGATGAAATTAAATACATTTTATTAATTAAAAAATACATAGTACACCACCTAACCAGCAAAAGCAGGCAAGGTTATTGGCCAGCTGGTAAAGTTTAGCAGCTGTAGACCCTGATATTGTCAGAGAGGTTAGGGTTAAGGTTCCTTTATTGTCTCCTGTGGGAGCAATTTGTTTTGGATTACGGGTGCTGCTGCATCAAACCAGACATTGAGTAAAAACATTAAATACGATAAATACATTAAACAAAGGTATACAATTTGCTATTGAGTACAGTTATTAAATCCAAACCCATTTACAAATTGGGTTGCATCAAAAACAAGTACAAACTCCAAAAATGGTTTCAATCATGCACACACAACAATATCTAAAAATCAAGCTGTAAATCAAGATCCTGTGATAATCATCACGGAGGGAGAAAGGTACCACTTCACATGATCTCACATGGTAATGCATGCTAGTGTGCATATGGTAGATGTTAGATGTGGCAGGAAGGCAGCCAAACCAAACCTGAACCTAAACAAACTGAATGACTGAACAAAAATAAAGAAAAAACTGAAAGTAATAGGTTTACAAATTAAAAACGAGTTTGATGAAAGTGAGGGATTGTGAGCAGGTCAACTAAAACAAAGGAGCTAAGAGAGGCTAAGAGGCTGTGGAGCTGAAGGGAGCGGGAGGTTCAACTCCTTGACTGTCGTCTTTCTTGTGTCTGTCAGGTGACAGTTATTGGCTTCACCCTCGGGATCCCAGATGTCATCATGGGCATTACCTTCTTAGCAGCTGGCACCAGCGTACCTGACTGCATGGCCAGCCTTATAGTGGCAAGACAAGGTGACAGACACACACACACACACACACACACACACACACAAAATGACAAGCTACCAATACTCTCAAATTTCAGTTTGTATTTTTCTCATCAAGTATAAGCTCCTTCGTTCGTGTTTTGGTAAATATGCGCTCCTTCATGCATTGACCTCTGTAAAGCTGTTGAAGTGGGGAATCTAGTAGAGGCAGGACTAACTGTGGAATTATACAGTTTTTATATCATGCCCTGTAATGTTTAGTTTTACATTCCATTCCATAGCCCTTTACTTTACTTTGAAAGTCTGTTTGTTTATTGCATGTAGATTGATGAAGGGGAAACAATGACTTCAGTAGGCTACAGGATAACTGTGAATTTACTCAATGTGATTGTGGAATAAGAGTTTGGGTTCGTCCAACGTTAAGAGGTCAAATAAATTATTGTAAAACTCCATCAGTCGGATATGTGTAGGCTGTTACAAGCTTGGTCGCATTTATGCACAAACATGAATCGTGCGTGATGGAGGCCGACGAGAATCCGAGTAAAGCCACTATCAAAGAGCTGGAAGATGACAAAGATGGAAAAGGGTGGAGAGGATTGAGGTTGGGTGCGATTATTGGCCTGTCATCTTTTTCCACTGTCCCTCGTCTGTCCCTGTGGTGAGTCTATAAAAACAGAGGGAAGACAGCCCGACAGGGTCCCTTCCTCCATCCTTTTATCTGTGTTTATTCTTGCTCCTGCCATCAAATATTTAACAGGCCCTGTCTGTCTGCGTGTGGCCACTCACTGTGAGACGCTGTTGCAGTTCAGTTGTCCATCCTCTGCTTTGTGGCTGCAGTCTCTTCATAGTTTCCTTTGGGTTGTCAGTTGGACAGACAGTTCCAGCGACCTCACAGGGGTTGACCTCCTCCGAATCTGTCGCCTTCTCACCTCCGGTGTACCAATCTGTCTCTTGGTTCCCGCTCACTTCCCCTTTCATACTTTCTCTCTATGCATTTTTTTCCTGTTCCTTTGTTCTGGTACATTTTGACTCCATGTCCGTCTGTGTGTTCAGGAATGGGAGACATGGCAGTTTCCAACTCCATCGGCAGCAACGTATTTGACATCTTGGTGGGGCTTGGTCTCCCCTGGTCCCTAAAGACCCTGGCTATCAACTACGGCTCCGATGTAAGTTGGTCACTCCTCTGGTCCATAGTTACAACTTTAACAAAAGATATGGAGAGAAACATCTGTATGTACAAGAAGACTTGTTATTAATCAACTTTTTAATCAATGTCGTAAATATTGTAATTTTGAGGGATCCCTCCTCACATGTGGCTCTCTCTTAGATTTCCAAGTTTTCCCTGTTGTAGTTTTTCCTTACTCTTGTTGATGGTTAAGGACAGAGGATGTCGCTCCTTGTTGAGCCATGGCTCCAAATCTCACCTATAATATATCCATCTGGTTGTGTGTGTACAGGATCAGTTACATTTAGAAACACATTCAAAATTACAACTATACTGCAGCCATCTGAAATCTCTGTTAGCCTCAGTGTATAATTAATGACAAAAGCAGCAAACAAAAACACAAACATCTCAGGCAATTAGTGTAAGATATTAAAATAAGTGAAAAAGATCCTGTAGTGCCCTAGCGGCAAGCATGGGGTAAAGTTTCCCAGCATGCACCAGGGCAATTCAAAGTTAGTCTCATTTTACACATGTTCCTGCATTTTTACTCACATCGTACGATGTTTCCACTACTTAATTAGCTGGTTTACAAGGGATGTGAAGTTGTCCGTATGAAGTCGTCTGTTATATTGTATTGAGAAGATGGACCCAAATACAGGAAAAAAAATTTAGGTGAAAAAAAAAAAATGTCTTCAATTGAAGCAAATGCTCTTGCAGAAAAAGAGAATGAACTAAAAATCTAAATCCAAATCATCAATCCTCAGAGAAACATCAGGAAATGCTCTGGCACACACAACCGACATTAAACAAGGGGAAGGAAAGAATAGAGACTTAAAAACATAAGGGAGGCAGGGGTGATTGAACAGAGGTGTCCACATTAGTAACAGGTGCAGATGATCACAAGGGTGGTAAAAAAGGGGCAGGAAATCTAGTTGGATACACACAAACAAGAACTAGAACTACTCATTGAATGAACACAAATCCAACACAACCCAGGTAAATGTCCACAAACTTAGGAGCCAAAAAAACAATAACATACTCCAATAACATGCTCCTATGACATGAATATTGCTTGTAACTGACAGGCTTACAGTTTCTGGTTGTTGGGTTTTTAGGGAAGTCCAAAACACTCAACAAACTAACTAACAGAACTATAAAGAGCGACCAACAGAACATGAGAAAAAGCTCAAGATTCACCAAGAACACGAGCAACCGAACTGACTGGAGACAGACACACAGGGGAGGCAGAGGTAACAGGTGAAATACATCAGGACAGGTACAGCCAGGTAATTAAGCCAGGAAATAACAGATAAAGCTCAAACACAAGTCCGAAGGAAGAGTTCCACAAATATCAAAATCATTATCATACCGAAAAATAAAGGAACATTTCAACATTTTTAGGTTATAGAGGTGTAGAAGTGTGAATAGTGACGGCTCACTCATTATCTTGTTGTAGATCAAACTGAACAGCAAAGGATTGATCTTCTCTGTTGGGCTCCTGTTGGGGTCTGTGTTTCTCACAGTGAGTATTCAACAACACATCTGGTCACAGCTTCTGGTAGCAGCACACAGTGCGCCTCTCATATTCTTTTTATCTGTCTGTCTCTCTGTCTGTCTGTCTGTCTGTCTGTCCAGGTCCTTGGAATTCACCTAAACAAGTGGACCTTGGACAAGCGTTTTGGTGTCATTTGTCTCCTCCTCTACTCCGTCTTCCTTTGTTTCTCTTGCCTCATCGAGTACAACATCTTCACCTTTGTCAACCTGCCAACTTGCCGGGATGACTGATAAGCGCGTGCACACACACACACACACACACACACACACACACACACACACACACACACACACACACACACACACACACACACACACACACAGACAGACAGTATTATGTAGATAGTGGATGAATGGCAGATGAAGCCAGGTGTGGTTCACACACTGTCTCCTGTAAGAGGAGCTCCCACTTTCTTTGTTTTTGGATGCTCAGTGCAGCGTGGATCTGGTGTTTGCTCATCACCAGCGACTTGAGGAGCAGAGATGGACTCATCACAAGCCCTCACAGACAGGGCAGCACTGACGACAACGACACACAAAAAAGACTTTAGAACTCATTTTGAAACTTCCCATGTTTAGGTGTAAAAGTTGTGATGTTTACTAGCTGCTAACCTTTCCCAAGTGGAAAGTTGTGTCTTTTAGATCTACTAGTTGAGAGTAATAATGATAAAAGCAATGGCGTAGAGAGGTGGTGGTGGTGGGGGGGTATTGTTGTGGTGCAGGTAATGACGATCTGACAATTTGTCTTCTTCAGGCAGAGAACATTTCGTAGGACTATTTACATTGCCATTATGTTGATGTGTTCATGAATACAGTTGAGTTTGTTTACTAAAGTTTAGACTTGAGGCTACAAAACAAACCCCCCCCTCGTACACAGAAGCAGGGCATTATCCCGTCAGCTTTTTATAATTTAACTTCAGTAATATCACATTTGTAGCCTATACGTTCTGCATTGGAAGGGACCTAGCTTTAAGGAGTGATTTTTTTTTTCCTTCTGTAAATAGTGCACTTTTGTAAATACTCCAGATGTTCTATTTATTATTTATTCATGTGATACGCACATTTCTCCGCCACAGGTTTTATTTATGGAACCAGGGTTGTTGAAATCCAAAACCTAGATCAGTTCAGATGACCACTCTTGTAGAAAAAAGCACAATTAGCCCTGAAGGTATTTGTCCTGTTGATTATTTCAGTACTAACTTGACTTCAATGCAGTTATGTTTTATGTGTGTGTGTGTGTGTGTGTGTGTGTGTGTGTGTGTGTGTGTGTGTGTGTGTGTGTGTGTGTGTAAACAAGAGAATTCAAACTTGCACTGAAGATGTTAACTTCACAGGGAGGCTGCTCCTAATGCATGCTGATTATAAGGATGTGATCCTTGTAAAATGAAGCAGGTTCATGATAAATAATCATGTCGAGGTTTCAGGAGGCAGATGCTGTATTTTGGGGGGATGATTGTGGGCAGATGTCATAGTCTGTACTCATCCACTTAGTGACTGCTTTTTCTCAAAAACACTGACCAAATAGACACAGAAAAGTGGCAGAATCATTGAAAGCGACAGCTGTGAGATGATATTTCCGGTGAGCTGATCGTGTGTCCTGCTTGAAGTCAGGTGATTAAGTGGTCGTATCGTAGGAGTAGAGTAAAGATGCAATATAAAGCATCAGGACTTTTATCCCAGCTTGAATACTATGGTTGGGGTTTCAACTTTATTTTTTATCCAGAATTTGTATTTTGTAATGCCTAATGTTTTAGATTTGTCCAATTATGGTAGGCTTGTGGTACATAAATATTCCTACTAGTTTTTAGAGCATGTACACTGTGGTTTGTGAACCCGTACGGGAGATTTTTATTCCACTGCGGGAGTCAAGACACGCCAGCAAAGTCCCTCTCTTCCACCACTGTAAAAGTGAACAGTCTGTTGATTCACACAAGGCCCATCAAAACGTCAGCTGCTCGTCCATGTAGCTTCATTTCAAACGTCAAGTGGCCTACTCCTGTTTTTTCTCACTGAGGGAAGACAACAAGAAACAAAAAGTCTGATTTGTTTCAGGTACATTTTTAATTTATTGATCAGTAATATAAAAATAAAATATCTATTCTGAGAACTATTGTCTTTTGAATGTAGAAATAATTAATTTTGTTTTTGTTTATGTATCAATCATATTTATTTATTTCAGAGACACATACATAGCTATCTGTGATATGACCGGAACACAGGGTTAAACATGTTTGAATCTTCTGTAATGCAATAATTCAGCTTACAAATATGTAAATATGCTGCTTTAAGGAAATTTAAGGGGAAATTTGTATTCGAGTTTTAACAGATGTAAATGATGTCTGTCAGTATGTAACACTGTAAAATCTCATCAGTCTTTGTGAAATGATTTTTATCAGAACAAGACTGTTATTAACATACAGAACTCCAAATATCATCACAACGCAGAAATATTCAATTATTTATGAGTTGAATAGTTTGAATCACTGCCAGATACATGCTGGTCATTATGTTTGCAAGTATTTTTCTTTGCCATGAACTATAAGGCTCGAAATGTCTCTGGATTTCAATAACAGCTTTTAAAGACACAGCTTCTGATTTTCTTTTACAATATGTTGCCAATGTCCCATTGTTTCCTAATAATTTCTCAGAATGCCCTCTAAAAGACAAATTTAACAGGGTACTAATTATACTGTAGGAAAAAGATCAATCATTTTATGACACACTTTATAAAGTAACTTGAATTTTTTTGAGAATGAATCTGGAGATTATGTGTTTAGATGCACATTTCTGTGGAAAAAACATTTCCCACAGAAAGAAAAAATTTGAATAGAATAGAATAAAAGTATTCATGCTGCGTTATGGTCAGTGTATGTGTCACAATTTATTAGGTCAGCATTTTCAACTAAGGTTCCTGGTTTGAATCCTCCGGGCAGTATTTCTGTGCGGGTTTCCTCACACAGTCCAGAAAACAAGCAAACAAACAAACAAACAAACAAACAAACAAACATGCCGATTGTGGTTAGAAAATCTAAATTGATTGTAAATGTGTACATGTGAGTGTGACCTGGTGTGTGTCTCTGTGATGTTGGCTGTGTGATAGACTGACAACCTGTCCTGACAACCACCCTGCCTCTCACCCATTTAGAGAGCTGTAGGA
Source organism: Paralichthys olivaceus (assembly GCF_024713975.1). Classification (NCBI taxonomy): domain Eukaryota; kingdom Metazoa; phylum Chordata; class Actinopteri; order Pleuronectiformes; family Paralichthyidae; genus Paralichthys; species Paralichthys olivaceus. Next base: position 1,810,428 of record NC_091106.1, read on the forward strand.
ACACAGCTCACACACACACACACACACACACACACACACACACTCACAACAAAGAGCTTGAGGATTGTGAGGCGTTTCTTTCTGAATCCGAATAAAGGGGTTTTGATTGGAATCACATTGTCCACCTTTACTTTGGCAGTTATTTGTTTGGAATTGTATGAACTGTAAATGTATTTACTTATAATTTGTAACAAACTACAGAGTTTGAGAAAAGATTTTCATAAGAATTCAGTTTCTTTCTAGGAAATTGTTAGGAGGACATGGGACTTAGACTATAGTGTTAGCTTATTATCTGAAAGTCACACATCCACAAAACACTGTTGGTACATTGGAAAAATTACCATAACAGTTGGTTATTGAATATAATAAGTGTGTCTTCATGTGTGTATGTTTCTATCTATTTCTATCATTAAATACAATTCTCTGTACTGGTCATTTTGATACAGATATTTACTCTTATGTCACACTGTTGAAGAATCACTGTCTGCAAAACATGAATTGTACATTATCAGTATTATCATTAACAGACTTTTTTGGTTGATACTCTCCATATATCTAAAAATATCTGTATCATGCACTTTACCATTTACGCAACTGATGTCACAGATTATTTGGTTCAATACATTTTGTGCTGCTATTCACTGCATGTACCTAAAACCCAGACAAACGGTACCATGTCTTTGAAAAAAAACCAAACTACCACAATGACGCTGACATTTTGAAATGACGCGTCTTCTAGAGGAGATTTCTAAATTATTTGTGATATTCACATGGGTGATATATTGCTGATGTACATATGTATATAAATGTGTAAATGTATTTATATATTTTTTGTCTTAATCTGTATATCCGTTGAATATATTTTCATAGATCCTAGATTGCCCTTGTATCCCCTTTGCTTTCATGTGTTTGAGATCTCTGAAGCTGTTGGTCTTTGTTCACTTGCATGGAGATATTCCAATATGATTAATACTTTATGGTAAATTTCGATGTACTTTTGGGATTAGAGTCAAATGCGTGTTTAGATGGCACTGGATATCCTAGATGAATGCATGCTAGTGCTAATGTAGGATATAAGAGATGAGAGTGTTTGCAGATGATGAATCCCCCAAACTACCCCAGATTGACCTCTTCCTATTCAAGAAACTTTTCTGCAGAATGGTTTAGTTTATGTTTATGTTTCAAATGTAATTTTAGAGATCTTTTTGCTACCTGAGCAGTAATAAAGTTGTCCTTGCTTAAGGTAACACAACCATTTTACTGTAGTAAGTCTTTTTTTGAACTACAAACTCACACATGCTTGCAGAAATCAGTTAATGAGTAGTTGTATAGTTTTATCTATGTGTTGTACACAGGTCGAGTTAGGTTGTGGACGAAGAACGTAGTATTAAGGAGTGTCGAAATACAACTGAATGTCCCTCAGAAATTTAACACTAGTAAAAAGTAAGAATTATGAGCTAAATACATGATGCACAATGAATGTGTCTTATACTACATAAAGTCTTTCTGCTCATCATGATCCGTTGTTCCCTCGTCCCTACATCCCTTCAGCCTCATTCCCTCGTCCCTTCATTCCTCATCCTTGTTCCCTTATTCGTTCATCCCTCATCCTTATCCTCATCCCTTCATCCTCGTTCCCTTATCCCTTCATCCCAGCATTGTCATTCCCTCATCCTTTCATCGCTCATCTCTTCATCCTCCTTCACTCATTTTTGTATCGTCCTATCCCTACGCATCCCTTCATCCCTACCCTTACCCCTTCATCCTCCAAGAAGGAGAGAATGGAGAGATGCCAGTAGGGATTACTGGCATCTCTTATTCAGCTTGGTGTATATCTTGTTCTTGGTACTTTTTTGGGTGGAATGATGCCCCCATTCTGAGTCTCCCTCTGCCTGGTCCCCAGTGCATCCACCCTGACGCCTTCACTCAGCTTCTATTTGTTGCTCCTTAAATCCAAGATATCAATTTTCATTCGAACCTTTAAACCACATATAGTTGGGGTGTGGTCCTTGTTTGTGAACTGATATTAAAATAATGCCCTCTGGCCTGCTTGGCTGTGGCTTGTACATTCAGGACAGTGTGTCTGTGCAGACCTGGGTGCTAAACCCTCACATAACTTCAGCCATGCTGACACCGTGGTTCAGTCATCTGATAACCAGAAGAACAATTAGAAGAAGATTGGTGGTTCCATCCATGTTGTGTCTTTGGGTAAGTTATGGAAATCTACATTAATGTCAGTCCATGTACCATTTACCATAACGCCTCCACCTGTCTGCCTGACTGCATTTAACAAACCTCTCAATAAATACATTTAAACAAACTATAGCTGAGGAAATTAATTTTAAATCTGACTTTATGTTGGGGAGCTCAGGGCTTATCTCTAAGTTACATGATCCAAGTAAAATGTATGATAAATCCTGATGTGAGATCAGCAGATTGGAGCTTCACACCGTCATGTGAAAAATGTGAGATGTGATCACCATCTAGTGGTTGGGTACTGGTACAACAGAAAGAAGACAAAGTCAAAAGTGATTCTAGATCCAATGTTTATTAAGGTACAAAATATTCATGATATTGTTCAATGACAAATAATAAGCAGGAATATTTCTGCTGGATGAAAATTATACTTTGACACAATACACAATATTACAAACATGAAAAAACATCTGTGATAAATCCCTGCACAGATACATATAAATACTCAATTTGCTTAATCACAGAGAGACACTGCCAATAACATGGCAGTATGAGTCAATGCAGGCTGTGAACACTCCACCCACAGAGATACGCATGGTGAGATAGGTACAGGCTTTACTGTATACACAATAACACATGATATTAATACTTCTCAACTAGTTCCAACAGGTTTCCTTTAGCCGCATCACCTTTCACATCCCTCTCCACTCACTGAAACGTTTTAAATTCACAAGAAAGTTTCAAGTAATTTTTCCTGACAGATCCAAACTCATTACTGATACAGACTGTGTCACAGACTCAGAACATCTCAGTATTTCTCTCTAAACAACGGCCACACAGCATTTCCCTGGCCGAGACCTCAGAGCTGCAACAAGCTTCATTTACCCTCTTTTCTTCTCAGCAGAACAAAATCCTCTATCATCTGTCAGGAGTACACAGACACAGTTGTCAATCTCTGTCACATGTTGTCAATTTAAATGGAAAAGTTAACAAGCAATAAGCAACAAGTATCTTTCATATCACCAGGATAATCAGTAAATAAATCCATGAATGTTAAATTGTTCTTGACACTGGCAGACCTGCCTGTTTCCAACATTACCCTAACACACAAATTATATGCAGGAACAATATTTCACAAATTCTCATAGACTCTCATAAATTCTCATACAAACACCCACAATATCTGTTTCTTACCAAAACATTGTTGTATTTCTAAGTATATTCATGTCAATTGTGTCTAAAAAAATGTGCTTCTAAGAATGCTTAAAGAAGAAACAATTTAACACTTCAAAGTGTGTTTTCAGTTTCCAGTCTGTATATGTGAAATCAGTTGTATATATGTTCCATCTTTCATTGACCATGATGGGATCTGTGAGAAAACACCCAGCAACAAGTGGCCGTGGCTCTCTCAATGAAAGATTAATGAACCACGAGCTTGTGCATAGACTGGATATGAGTGGATTGTAATTTACAGATAAGAATTAGGAAGGCCACAGATACAGCAAAGAAAAAACTAAAAAATATATTTATTCTGCTTGAGTCAATGTACAGTTATGTGGCTGTTTTACTTTCCAACTGGGGCCTTAAATGTCCTGATTCTAATGGAAAATATTAGATTGCTATGTGCACCAGGCACCACTGGGCGTCACTTAAAGCCCCTCAGACTAAAGGATGAACAGTTTCAAAACTTAAACAACAAAATACAGTTTACCAGCAACTGTAACAAGTAAATAGAAGTTAATAGTACATATTACCTAAATAAATCTATGATATATTTAAAGTGATGAATCAAAGATTAGTCTTTTCCGTACCTCAAAGGCAGTGACAATAAAAACTGACCCTGAAACTGCAACTCATGCACCAGCATTAAGGCAGGACTGAACACATGGTCTTCAATAAAATTGTACATAATGCCCTACATTTCTATCTTAACTATGTGTTTAGACATTAAGAGCTCTGATGCCAAATCTAAAGCCAAGGAAGTCCAAAAAAAGACCCAATCTCTCTTATTTCCTTCCCTTCTTTCTTCTTTTCCTCTTTCACCATGTCTGTCGGAAAGGACATTCCAGCGAGGGGATGTTGACTGAGACAGAAATGCCACCCAAAAGGAGAAGTTGGGCCTTGTAAAGACTGGCACGGTTTTGCACAGTTAAACCCTTTCGGCCCTTTGAAAGGTCTCCTGACGCCATGTTTGTTAGAGATTATGAGTATTATTCTCACAGCAGGGAGACAAAGCCCCTGTTCAAACTTCCAGCTGGACCCCTGGCAGGCCGAGGATCGGAGCTGGGCACAGGCCTGAGCTTCGCCGGGGTTGGGGGGAGGATTCAGACAGGTCCATGCTGAGCTCATTCAGGTTGGGGGTAGTATCGAAGGGAGCTGTCGACAGAGTGCTGCTGTTGGCAACACGTCGGAAGACAAAGTGGAAGGGGGCAGCCTGTGTGCGGCTGTGGAGCTCAGCCTTGATCTTCTGAGGGTGGGTGTCCGGTGCAAGCTGCTGACTGCTGCCCTCCATCAGCAAGAAGAGGCCGTAGTTCTGAGGGTCAGAAACTTTAAACTTCTGGGCACACAGCTGGCACACCTCCTCCACAGTGGCGTAAGGGCGGACCTGTAGAGTCTTGGCCGTGCAGCCACTGTCCAGCTCATGGAGCGCCACCCGCAGGTAATTCTGTAAGTAAAAAGAAAAACAAGAAAACTAATTTAATGGACTGTACGTCCTCCTCACTCTCATTTTTTCAAAGGCAGAACTGATTGCGTCACTCAAACACAAACACTGAGCTTCATAAGAGGAATAATTCTCATGGACTCTGAGTCAAGTCCTGCCCACCTTGAACCCAACATCATGGGGGGTGGGGCTGGTCAGGGGAGGTTTGTTTCTGATAAATAATAATAATGATTCACAGAGACTTCTTCTTTGCTGGTTTTTCCATTAAAAGGTTTTCAAAACAAAGTATGAAGGTAAGAAAAACACAAATAGTTTGTGAGTGTGTGCATGTGTTAAAAAATAACAAAATATAGACATATTACTCTTCACTGTTACTCATTAACACATGAAGTCAAGGTATGACCTATACAAACAACAACTAATGAAACAAAGCAGTTATACTGTCTGTATTGAGGACAATTGAAACATATATCATTATGTATTTTGTGGCAGAAAATATTAATAAATGCATAAATAGTACTTGTAGGATAAGATTTTCAAAATACTTTAGATTTTAATTTGACTTGATCTACATATATGTCTGTGTGTGTTTTTACCTGAAAGTCATCAATGGAGGGAGCAGAGCGCTGGGTGGTGCGGCGGCGGTGCCACTGGTGGAGTGTGTCTCTGGTTTCAGAGCTCAGGACTCGAGCAGCCTGCTCCTCCTGGAAATTTCTGATCAAGGACATTGCTCCATAGGCGCTGGTCAGATAGTAACCACCTGGATATGGACACACAGAGGCTCAGTCCTCAGAGCACAGAGGCTACTCTGACTCACTGCATGTACACTGTTGGCATAAACCTCCCGCTGGCCACATGTCTGTTGTCATGTTCAAAATAACCTTCACTACAAGAAACATCAACAACCTTTGAGTTGGAAAGTTTTGACAAAAGATAGAAACAATCACAATCAACACGTCTGTCACTGTTTACTGTGGCATCTTCTTTGAGTGGAATCAGCTATTTTAATTTTAATTATTCAAATGTTCATGGACACTATTTTGCAGTCACTGTATTTTAGTGCGGCAAAAAGAGATTGTGTTTGTTTAAAGTCTGAACATTTTCCAGCACTGAGCTGTGGAGGTAGGTGTGGATATGTGAGACTACACAGAGGGTTGAGCAGAGTGTGGAGAGTGTGTGTTGGAGGATTTAACTCAGATACCTTCTCCATGAAGCTGTGAAGGGTCCAGCAGCTCCATCATGTAAAGTATCTCATTGTCCAGATGAGGCATGTCACACTGGGCCAACACATAGGTGAGCATCGGCAGGAAGTCGTCAGCACCATATAGACGACCTGAGACGCAGACAGCAGGCTCATCAGATTTCTTGCTCAAACATGAATATTATTTACAGGTTATTGAGTAGTTCTACCGCATGTCAACATCATTGGTTAAGTGAGAAGTCAGTTTCAACCTGTGAGTTTCTACCTGAATTGTCCTCCATGATGGTGTAGATGAGTTTGCAGACTCTCAGCAGCAGGGTGACCTTCTTCTCTGGAGAATACAGTTTACACATGGTGTGGAACTTGTGCTTGATCTTCTCAATGGCGACATTATCCGGGGGCAGCATATCTGCGACACCCACTTCTTGCGGGTGCCGTGCCTTGGCCAGTGACAGGTTCTCCTTCAGCTCCTGCCACGCTCCGCTGCTCACCTGGAACTCCTGCAGGGCCGCGCTCACTACCGGCTTGAGAGGCTTTAACACACACTTGTGCATGGCTTTCTCCAGGACCTGGTCTATACAGAGAGGAGGAATCTTTTTGATTAGGATGAAGTTATAATTGGAAACATTTAACTAGGCCTGTCATGATAACTACCTTTGTTGGAGGATATATTGTCCCAGAAATAATGGTGACAAACGATAATATTGTGTGATATTGTGATGATCCCCAGTTTCATAGTTCAATCTACGTAGAGAGTCAGTTTCAGTCTCAACCACAAGAAAAACACACAAGTTAATTCCAGTTAAGCCAAGGCAAAAACACAAATGTCACAGTTTAATACAACAGTGTTTCTATATTCAGTGCTAGTAGCTCTAGGAAAACTCAACATGGACCAAAACAATCCACCAGATTATTTCCTCCTGACTCTGACTTTAAAGACGAGGTGTCTGATTGGTGACAACATGCAGACTTTACAACATGCTTTTGCAAAGGTCAAACAGACGATCCACTCTGACTCTCCTCTCTGATCCATTGCTGTGTACTCATCACTTCCGTTCAGTGGTTCAGAATATGCTGGGCTGTGGTTTGGGGTTGTGATTAGATTACTGACTGATTGTGAGTGTGGACAATATGAATTAACTCTCTGATAAGTTGGCGGTGACTATTTCTATAAAAGTTTGTGTGTCTCTGTAACGTCTATTTTAAGGTAATTTCCTGTCAGATATTGTCTATTTCAGAAGGTTAACTTTTCATTCTTTATCAGTCTAGTTGTGAACACTGTGAGAGACAATGGTATCAGTCAAGATTCACAAACTTCCTGGAGAATGTCAAGGTCACTTGTAATGACGTATGTGAAACCCAAGTTGCTGCTGTTCCCCATCTGCACACATCCCAGTTAAGGAAGTTGAGTGTGTTGTTGTAGCTGGAGCAGTATAATGTGCACAGAGACCAGAGTGAGGTCTGTATCCACACAGTGACAGTGTCAACATCAGCTTCTACAAGCTCAGCTCGTGCAGTCTGACTAACAAACACCATGATATCATTGAATACACAGGATGGAGGCCAAACCACAGCACTGCTGAATAAGGACCATGTGTTGAGTGCTGTCTGTGTGTGTTGCTGACTATTCTCCAAAATTGGGGGAAGTCAGCAGTTTTGGTTGAGCACATCTGCAGACACAGATTTGAGTTGGATGACAGCCAGTAACACTTAACACACATCACATAAATCTAATTTTATTCCACCTCTCCTGGCTTTAATGGAACGTTTGTCCGCACCCCACACCTCTACTGGACTCGGGCCTGACAGGTAAGGGCAAAGTGATTTCCAGAGGCATGGCTCGCGTGCCAGCCACTCACACACAGCACATTCTCACTTCCTTATTCCACCACTACAGACTGAGGGCTGCCAGTAAGTGGGTGCCAAGCATGTTAAATGTATTTTACTGCCTCCGATTAAAGGTTGAGTTTTTCCTTTAAGCAAAAATCTCAGAATTCACTGTGACCAGCTTCTCCAGTGACCTGCTGGTTTTCTTTGTTTGTAGACTTTTTCACAGCAGAGATTTTGACTTATGTCAGCAGGAAAAACCAAGGTATGAATACCAATGGCTATGTTCCAGCCAGGCCAGTGAGTCAACATGAACATTACCAAACCCACACTTATGATGACAGTTATGTTTCTCCTGCTATGAGGTGAAAAAGGTCTGTTTTGTTCTGTTGATCAGATGAAAAAAAAAAGGCGCCTTGGACACTGGAGAAACAGGTACTGCATTTGTCACTAATATCTAGCATTTATAGAAAAAAGTCCTGCACATATTTTAACATACATTTATTTGTTTAGTAACATGTAAATGTAATGTCTCCAGTTTTTAGATTTGTCTTTAATCTGTGATATTTTTCCTGCAGCTTGGTCATCACAAGACGCCTCACAGGTCTGTGTGATTACAGGGAATGCAGAGCCAACATTCCACACTCTGCACTGGGCATTAGACTGAGAGCTGTTAAGATAATTTTAATAGGAAGATGTGTCCAGATTTTTCATTTTCCATTTAAAGAACTGTGTCTTATAGAGTTTCAGGAGTGTGACAGTATTTTCCCTGTGGTCATAGGTTTTCCAGACTTCTGTGGAATGGCCATTCTACTAAAAATCCACTCATCTGCCACAAAACACAAACATACGCTTTTTGCCTCTAATACCTATTGTCCTTTTACATTTGTCCCAGGGAAATGAAACAAAGCACCTGATACTCTTCATTTTCTATTTTATTTAATTTGTGCCACACAATGACTTTTACCCGACAAATGCAGACACACTGGCCTCTGACCAAATATTTTGAATAGGAACTTTTTATACCTCTTTGCTTTTATTGAAACATGGCTGAACTGCAACCCTCAGGACATGACCGCATTGGCCACTGAGCAGGACGAGCTAACTGGCAACTGAAACTCCAGGGCATCATCCCGGAATCCAGCAATAGTGCAGTATATTCTGAGGAGTTCCCTCGTGTTGTAGTAGTAGTTTACCTGTGAGAGCTGTGCAGCAACATCAGTGGTCAACAAATAGCACACACACAGATTTCTCTTCATCACTTCAGCATACTTAAAAGGCAATTCCAGCAAAGCATCACATTTGCTACAAGAGGAGAAAATACATGGACCTTGTTTGGATCCAAGTTTTTGCTACTAATTTAACAGTGCTCGCTCTGACCCTTATGATTGTAGTGTTTTTATGTCTGCTTCACTGAATAATGATGAATAGTTTGTTAACCTGAATGTACAGTATGTTAGCCTTAGCCATATGTTTGGACATGACAGTAAATCTGAACTGACAGCAAACTATTCAGAGCAGCAAATGTAAAAGCTTCAAGCACCAGGTCTTTGTCATCAGCTTCACAGACAGAAACATGAAACCCGTCACTATAGACATGCACACATACACACAGAGAGAAGGGCAAAGGCATGTAAACAGCAACAATGTGTCCTTGTGGTATATATAGCCTGACGTAATCAGGGGGGATGTGTTTATCTGTTCAGTCACTTAACCAAGATAACGCTCCTGATACACAGACGGCTGACTTCCTACAACTTAAAATAGTCTTTGTACATCAGGACATAAATGCAGCAGGTTGAGACTAATGTTTAGAACCCCCTTATTGATTGATTCACAAACAATAATTAATTTCCTCAACATCTCCATGACAAAGTGAGTTGGGTCAAAACAATAAATAATTTCTTCAAAGAATCATAGAGTGATTGTTCTGTAAAATGAAAAGAGTTCCCCACTTTGGAAACACAGGTATTTGCTTTCTTGTTTTAATTCAGATAAAAATATCATATCTGTACATAGCTTCATACAGCTGGATATGACAGTGATATCATTATTTTCATAACACTCAGCAAATAATCTGCTGAGCTATCCTGTGAAACTGACAAATTGAGATGCTTTACAGTGTAAACAACACCAGAGTGTAATGTTTACACTCACACAGTTCCACTAAAAGCAAGGAGAGCACCAGAGAGAGAGCAACCTAAACAAAATGCAAAGAAAGAGTGTCAGAGACAGACATGAAGGGGGCTTGCCTCAAATCCCCACACCCTGATTGGAGAGTTGGTATAAAAGAAGTGGAGTAAGACTGGGACTGCATGACTTGGCAGGCAGCCTCTCAAACCATCTGGGCTGGCCAGCTTCTGAGCTGAGGAGAAAACACTCTCTGAAACTGCTACAAAAAAATATTGTCCAACTATTCCCAGAACTAAAACTGCAGCAGTGCCCAGTGTGTCACTGTGAAAAACAAGGTCACTCAGAAAACTGGCACAAGACGGGAAACCGTGACACGTGACAAACAAACCATGAAAAACAATCTAATATTTTTGTCTTTTCTCTCAGTTTTTTCAAGTCTTCTCTTTATTTACTTGCTGACCGGTGATGGAAGTAAATGAGAGCAAAAAGCGTTGGAGAATTAATTGCAATATGGGTCACCAGCCACATACAAACCAGGGATGTTGCACTTCATGGTCACAGCCTTAAACCATGGGCCACTAGTTGGTGCTGTAGATGACTAGATAAGAAGAATGTTGTGATGTTTCATCATCTAATTAATTAACACTTTTTTTGGCATTTTTAGAGACAGAAATTTATTTCCATATCCAATCCGCCTCCATTTCCAAATCCCCTGATCACTGCTGATATAAAAAAAGACCTAACTTCCTGTTCACTATGGGATTTTATTCATAGCAGACATTCGGAGCTTAATATGTTAAAGACTGGTCAAAACTGAAGCATCTGAGATGATGTGTCCTGACCTTTAGTCCTTTTTGGCATGTTTGGTGGGCAGAGATGTACGGTTGGCAGAAAGTGACAGCTGTGTCAACTACAACTTAGGAATGTGAATCAATTGGACGCTGCCTTCAACTAATTAAATGGTTTACCAACAGAGGACAGGTTGAACAAGAGCACAAGGGAACAATGTCTGGTAAACAGGTAAGACTGATTATACGCCTACGCTTATATGACAACATACTATTAACTACAACCAGACTTATGGCCATGGCTTCACCAGGAACGTACACATTCAGCAGCTAACATGTGAGGACAAGTTTTCCAAAGTCCTAACTGCTAAAATATTGAAGTGAAACCTCTGTATCTGCATTAAATAAAATGTTCATGACTCAAGTGTTTCTGCAAAATTAAGCTTTCTCCGTAGAAACATAACCCATTCACACTTCCTAAAAATAATCACTGAATTATTTGCAAATACAAACAGAAATGACTCCCACCACCACCACTCCTACTGAGTTGAGGAGGAGTTCAGTAGGCAAACATGTTGAAAAGTTGAGCAGTCCGGGCATGTCAGTGGTAATCTAACAGGAGTTGACCAAACCTTTAGGAAAACGTATAATTACTATAATTAAAGGATTATGCTCACATTGTTTGCCAGAATGAGGTACATTGATATTTGAAGTGCACGAGCTGATTCCTTAAAACACTAGAAAAATAACAAGGGTGACATTACAGACCTAAGAACTAGAGCAAAATAGCCTAGAACAACTTTTCCTGGCACTCACCAATCTGATCTTCAGGAATTAGGCTCTCAATTGGTGGCTCCATCTCTGAGCTCTGTCTCAGGTAGCTCTTCATTTGAGTAATAAACTGCCGGAGAGTCTGCAGCAGCTCAAGTCCAGAGGCGTAGCCCTGCCAGGCTTGGGTGCCCGCACCCTCACCCATGTAGCTCAGGTAGTCCTGTACCAGGCAGCCAAAGTATGATCGTTTGTCCCTGGACAGCTCCACAACTCTGCGGATCGCCCTCTTCTCAGGCGTTAGCAGTGAGTTGAAAACCCCGCTCATCTTGCGCAGTTGCCCTCGCAGGGCCTTTTGGAGGACCAAAGCACTGGCACTGGGGCGACGATTTGTGCGATGTCCCGGAGGCACCATAGTCAGGTCCTGGTCTTGATCACTCTCAAGGCTCACACCATAGTCTTGCTCCTCTTCATCCTCGTCATCATCATCTTCATCATCTTCCTCCATGCTGCCATAAGGCAGGTGGGATGGTGGGAGGGAGAGGGGGAGGTGTGTGTCAAAGTCAGCCTCAGTTGGAAGGCTCGGGTCATGCAGAGGAGGAAGGAAGAACACTGAGGACTGAGAGAAATCCAAAGAATCAGAGGAATCTGTGGAGAGGCTCATGTCGCTCAGCCGCTGGCTGCCTCCACTGCATTCCTCACCTGCTTCTTCTTCTCCTTGTTGCTTCTCTGCCTGCTTGCTAGTTGTCATCATTGAATCTTCTGGAGGACTGCTGGAGACCGTGGTTCTGCTGGCATTACACTGTGACATTTTGGCCCGCAAGAGGGCCTTCTCAATAGTCTGCTCCTCCAGTGCCAAGTGGCACTGAGCATCCTCCTGGCTGGATGGTGGTGAGAACTTGGCCCGACGTGGAGAGGAGGAGAGAGAAGATAGAGAAAGGGGCAGGGAGGGCCGGGAGATGGATATAGGGGAGCTGATGTTGAATCTCTTGGGAGGGGAGGATGAGGGGCTGATGCTTAAGGAGGAGCCCAGACGAGACAGGAGGCTGCTGCCCCTCTCTCTATCCTCAGCCTTCTCCTTGGGGATCTTGATCCAGGAGACCTTCTCTGGCATGCTGCGCTGTCTGACAGGGGGTGCTGAGCGCCGTGGCACAGAGCGTGGAAGAGGTGGACGAGGGGGTGGGGACCGAGACACAGTTAGCTTCTGACTGTTGTTGGCTTGACTGTTATCTCCTTGTAGCTCTGTGTTTCTGATGAGGCTCTGCAGTTCGCTTGGACCCGACTGGCTTCTGTCACTGTGATTTGAGCTGCAGACCTGAGAACCGCTGCTACAACAGGGCTGAGTATCCTGGCTGGTTTCTCCGTTGTTGCTAATAGGTTCCTCCCCAAACACCTGCTTCGAATCACCATCTGGTTGGTGGACCTTTAGGAAGAGGGGGTTGATGAAGCACAGTGCTCCATTGGATTGGCAACACTTAAGCTCAGATGGGGTGCGAGTTTGAAGCCATGGGAGCCCTGGGGCTGCTGCCAAGGAGACTGGTCCCTGAGTAGGAGAAGGTGGTCTGTTGGGACCTCCTTCCCCTGACAACAAGACTGAGCCCTTCCTCCTATGGCACAACTGAGTGTCCCAGAAGCCTGGAAGAGACAGTGAGAACAATATTGTTGATGACAATAACACACAAGTGTAAAGTTGAATATATTTGGTTCTTGTCTGATCCCCAGGAGTAAACAGTGCCACGATCCAAATAATGCTAAATGGTTTGTATTTATACAAACATAATATAGATGGATGTGAATTACATTATCTTTTGACACAACTGGACCATGGCTTTCTGACAAAATAATTTACTGTGTAACTAATACTCTTGTATCACTAGAAACGAGAAACACCAATGAGAGAAGGAATGAACAGTACATTCAGTAAACAACACGGCTTAAATTGGTTTGGTAAGCACCACAAATCATAATTGTATTGCAATTACTCTACTAAACTCTAATTACAGTTTTAGTGTTCCAACCAGATAACCTGAGAAGTTTTTGTTGGCAAAAATATGCTAATGAGATTAGCCCAGCTCTCAGAAGCACTGAAATCACAATATGTCAACTATTGCAGCACTTTCACTGCAAAGCCAAAATAATGCTACACATATATATATTATATGTATAAATGTTTGTATATATATATATGTAGACAGATAGATAAAAGCTTCTAGTTAAAGAATGACTGCTCTACCCCCTGAGCCACTGCCATGAGTGAAAATATATAAAATATACCATTACAGCCCTACTATGTCATTTATTGGTCTCATGTTGTTCTCTTGGAAGCTGACAATTTTACTTAAAGCAAATCCTACAGAACAATAGTGAGCAGCAGCAAAAAACAAGCACAATCTAAAACTGAAAAATGCTTAACAAACGACTACTTTAAATTGACCTCTCAACCAACAATGATGCAATGGAAATCCTGCAAATGTTATCTCTCTCAAAAGACCTCTAAATACTAAGTACAACCCCAAGCAAGCACCAAAGAGGAAAATATAACCAAATAACATTAACTCAACCATTTGTTGACTTTTTAGAGTCCAGGCTGTGCTAGACAAAGCAAAACACACACACACACACACACACACACACAGACACAGTGGAAACAATACCACATAAGGAATACCAGTGCCAGACACAGAGCAGCTCTTCACATAACTACGGAGCAGAAGAGGGGATAACAATACTTACTGTGATCCCAAAGCTGCCTGACACACAGACGAGCTGTTGATCTCAAACTCATTCAAACTTTGCACTAATGTGATGGTGCTGCAGAGGCTAACTGCTGCATCTACACAAGCTGAAACTTGACTGGCTTCTCGAGCTCACCCACACTAAATCTGTGTTGTGACTCACTCATGTTGATGTGTGTGGGCGGGATATTAGCACAGTGCTCCCGCCTCTCTCCCTCCCATTCAGCTCAAGCTGCATGGCCAGTTGTTCTCTCACTCAATGACACAGGGACAAACATTTTACTGTTTCCCTGATGACTCTTGTTAACCCTTTCATCTATTTATGTCTTCTCCTTTTTCCTTCATTACACATTGTGACTGTATTACTTATTAAGTTGCCAATACAATGTTTTCAGATAGATATAATAATAATCTATAATAGATCATTTTTTGACACTTCATGAAAGCATGTTCACACACGTATGTGCGAAGCAAAGCATTACTCTGCTCCAGCCAACACACACACACACACACACACACACACACACACACACACACACACACACACACACACACACACACACACACACACACACACACACACTATTGTACACCTGGGAATGAAAGCCCTGAGCATTAAAGTTAAGTGTGATTGACGTATGACCTGGGAACTTGCAGCACACTGTCCTAACAAACTAGTTCTTCCAGAGAAATACCCAGTATGGTTGGCATCGTGTCTTGGCAAAGCAAGGCACAGAGCAAAGAATATGATTACGCTGTTATAAATAACATTATTAAATCTATAAATATCAGTATTATTATAACAACCAGTCTTACATGGCTTCTATTCAATGGATGTAATTGAAAAATTAAGCACAGAATTTTACGACACTATCAACATCTGTGTATAATGTAAATCAGTTATACTTTGCTAATACCTGACTCATCTATGGTCTTTGTCAATGCAGCCCTGACACTGATTGTGAGGATTGGATTTGTGTGTCCTTTATAATGTACACCACCCCAACAAAGTGACACACAGCAAACCTGGGTCCGAGTAGTATCCCACTGTGAGAAAAATTTTAGTTTTCTGAGAGTGTAGAAATAATGGACTGTCAAGCTTCTTATACTTGAATTTAACAAATTTCTAACAAGCAGAAAGGCCATGTTCAGATCTGGTATTAACATCCGTTTTAAGAGGTCTGATCACAAGTGACAGCATTAAGTACGTAAATTCACACTTGGCATTAGAATGCATTCTGTGACCACTTCCCCACTATATGTCAATAAACACATGATTTCTGTTCATAAAGACCGAAGAGAATAAAGACCATACAATACTATTTTAGCAAAACTGTCATCACAGGTAGAGAGCAACAAGGTAGTAAGATGAGCTGTTTTCAGAAATGAAATAAAATCCGGAGAATTGGTTCCGGAGTTTACCCAGAATCTGTCTTTCACACATGCACAACACAGTGGGAGGTTCTCTTCACAGACGCGTTAACAACAGCAACAAATCCTCCGCATTATTTAGGCAAGAGGTGGAGCAGCCAGGTGCAGCAGACAGAGGCAGGAAAAACGTAATCACTCCACGTGTATGACACAACTTTTTCAACGGGAGATATTTAATGTTTTTTTTTTTTCAAATTTTGCATTTGCTATGCGTTAGAAGTCTCATCAACCCCCCACTCGCTTGTGGTGAATCCAGTGTGGATCCCCTGCTGTGTTCACACATTGAATTTTCCTGAATTTCTATGTACTTTATACTACGGGACCTGGTGGAGAAAGTCTGCCCAAACTGCGGAGCCTCTCACTTGGACATTTGCGTTCACACATGCACCTCCTCTGGGAAATTCCGGAGTATCTGCAGAGTTCAGTGCATGTCTTAAAGCAGCGATTCTGTGACAACGTCAGAGTCAACAGTACTCTTTTCAGCTTTCCCAGGTAGACACACAGACACACACACACACACAGTTATTCATATCTACATCAGAACTACCTTTAAGTTCAACTCTTCACTGCTGCTCAATTACCTTCACAGACACAAAACCTACTGTTGTGTCCCCACACTAAAAAACAGGGGCCGATTTACTAATGAAGACACTGAGGAATTCAAGACAGAGAATGCATGTCTGTTCAAGACCACATTAAAAGGGAATGTCCCAAATCATTGTGTGCCACTTTGAACTCATTATGACTGTTTAAGACACTGGAAGCCAGGCAGGGAAAAAAGACAGATAGCTCTGAGGTGAGTCACAGAAGCAGGGCCTGAATAGACACAAAGTGGTGGGAATACCCACTATCTAGCCCACTGTTTTATATCAGCTAAATCAAGTAAAAAAAAAAGGTACAGTATGAGTTAGAGGAAACATGTATATGGCAAAATCAAAGCGGCAAGTGGCAATTTGAGGGTTCAAAGCTTCTAAACTTGGTTGTCCAATATGAATAAGAGCAATGAAGAAGTTTTAGAATGGACAAGACTGAGAAAAATTACTTCAATTTAATTTTGATTTGAGACAATCACACACCTGTTTCATCGTCTCAATGTTTGCAGAAAAATAAAAAAAATGAACAGAGCTCATGTTCATTTCATCTTGTCTACTGTACAGTAAATGCACTGAGGAGCTCATTAATGAAAAAAAATACTTGGGTTTTATAAATATTTTCCCAAACCAAATTAACAAAAGTTAATACTTTAACTGGAGTTAATGGAAGGCTTATGAAAAGAGAAAATGGGTAACGCAATGAAAGATGCTGTTATTATCCTAAGCAGTTTTTTGCCCTGTTTCTGTTATCTATATTCTATCTATCTCTCTGAGATTTGACTGATTGGACTATGATTGGACGAATTGTTAAGAGTTATAGGCACATTCCTGCTAAGCCCCACCAATGGCGACATTTTGATTAAGTTATTGATTCTTTTAAGTTTATAATAACAAATTCTGTCCGCCAAGTCTGTGCACCAAATTTGCCATTGATAAAGTTGAAATCACAAAAAGTTCCATTCATTTTACTGCTTTTATACAAATTAGCAAAAACAACTTATATGGCTTTTTGGAAGACCACATTGAGCTGGACAAATTTCAAATCAATCAGAATTACAGTATGTACAGTATGTGTGAGGGGCATGGTCCTTCAATTTTTGCATTTTGTGCTTCAGTTATAGCGCCACCAGCTAATTGAGCGGGGGCAGGAGACAAATAATTACAATGAACAAGCAGAGAAGGGTTGGTGATAATCTTTGTCTACTGTACAGTAAAAGTGACTGAACCCTTTTTAAGAACTTAGAATGAAATGTTCAAGTTCTGTGTTCATGGCTGTAAAACGGCCAAGGGCTTCAACAGTCTGGGTGGAGCAAAAGCTCCAGAGGTGTCGAGCTAAGTCAATACCCAGCAACACATCACATATCTGGGCCTGGATAAGGCTTCTGTCCCTCAGGGTGAGAAACTAAGGCTTGAAATGCCAGTTAATGCTTTGAGCGGGGTTGACTTGGAGTTTACGAGTGTCATGCCAGAGGAAAAATATCCCACAGTTTTTACACATAACAGATGTGGAATGACAGAAAACAGTGCAGAGTCTTCATAGAGATGAACCAGGTACACACATCAGTTTGGCTACAAAAAGTGATGCTGTCTGTTGATGCAATAAGATTAAGATTCCTCTTTATGGTCCCACACACAGCATGCAACATGCAAACATGGGGAAATTTGACCTCTGTATTTAACCCATCCATGTGAACGGAGCACAAACGGAACACAATCCACACAGTGACCACACACGGAACAGTGGGCAGCCATGAAGGCGCCCGGGGAGCAATTGGGGGGTTCGGGGGGTTCCTTGCTCAAGGGCACCTCAGCAGTGCCCAGGAGGTGAACTGGCACCTCTCCAACCTCCGTCCATGCTGGACTTGAACTGGCCACCCTCTGGTTCCCAAGCCAAGCTGCTATGGACTGAGCTACTGCCTCCCAAGGAAGGATTTATGACAAACTCACAACATTATACAGTGATACTATGCATCTGCACACATAAGTTCCTACAGTATACTCTTATAGGTTTAATCAGATCAAATAGTAATCCTTTCCCTGACCTATGATCATTATTACACATACTATGTTTTCTTGCAATTAATTGCAAAATGACTTTCAGTCTATTGTCACTTCACAGACTTCATCCATGTATGCTTGCCCCCCAAAGATACAATATATTTATCAACAAACCTGATCCAAGTTTAGCAACCTCCTCAAGATCTGCGGACGTTCTGGCTGAAGCGATAGCCTCTGGAAGCTTCAGAGTGAAGGGCAACACATCCCTAAGAAAAAAGAAAAAGACTGAGTGAAAGTTAGAAAAACTAGAAAAATTGATAGTGGGTGAAAATGGGTGGGACTGAAAACCTATTCCTAGAAGTGTATGAGTGAGTCACTGAGTTGTAAAAAAGGAGTGAGACTTGGTTATTGGCTGGAGGTTGAAATGTTCCTGCCACTCCCCCACCTCCAAATATTTTCCAAGAGGTTTTACAGAGTAGTTTCCAAAGTTTTCCCCCATGGACACAAAAACTAAAACTTATAGTTTCCTTCAGAAATCTTAAGGATTATAGTATTGTCACATCAGTGGCATAGCAACTACAAATTGTGTAGCTATAAATGAAATGGCTTTTCCTGTCCTAAATTGCTTTCAGACATACACTGAGATCCAGAGAAGATCCAGACAGTCTCCAAAGGGCTGAGTGAGCCTCTGGACTTTCTGCAGTTTCCCTGGCCAGCCCTCTAGTAAAAACTCAGCAGAGAGTCCGCAGGCTCTCACTTAGACATTGTCTGAAGAAGACGATCTCAAAATGCAGCAGGACATCTTCTGCAATTCACTGTGACCAATTGGGTGATGATGACATTTCTAACACGTGACAACACGCTATAAACAAAAAAGCGTGATCTCCTCAGCTGGATTACTATGTTAAGTCTTGTCTTTGCATGTTGCACGACTCCCCTCCTGAACACTACAGAGATTTGTGTGTTGTGAACTGAGCAGAGAATCTCCTGCTGAGTTGTTCATGTGTAAAATGCAAACTCTACAGACATTCTCCAAAGAATTGTTCAAGCAGTTTTCTTCTCTGTTCTGGACTATGGTGATGTTATTTATTGATGGGCAGCAAGCTCCATCTTCAAACCTTAGATGTGCTTTATCACTCCGCACTTGATTTCTGGAGATAGTTTTTGGACTTGAAAGATTGGCGTCCCTGCTTTCAGTGAGGAGGGATCAGCATTGTACATATCTTTATGTACAAAGCTAATTTAGAAAAGCTCCCCATCTATCTCTTTGACCTGCTGTCATGGAATGTTGGTAGTCATTTTACCCAATTTCAAACATGGCTTACCCTGCAGGTGTCAAAGAAAAAAAATCAGCTTTTTCTTACTGTATTCCACACACTTGGAATAGACTTCAACAGAACTTCAAGCTGACTTCATTATTGCCATGGGGGCATTATCTAGATGTGAGGTTAATAATAAATAGTGTGTTACAGTACATCTGACAGGTAACATGTTACTGTCATCTGGTACTGGTGACATTGCATTAAAGGAATCTTTATTACCTCCATTCAGTTATTAAACTGTATCAAGACTAAAATACCCCACACTGTTCTGTTTACATGACATTACTGCAATGACAGTGAGATAAGTTATTGCAAAAAATAAACTGTGACCAATTGGGTGATGATGACATTTCTAACACGTGCTATAAACAATAAAGCGTGATCTCTGCATCAGAATTACTATGTTACGGAACTTTGTGAAATGGAAGAGTTATGCATAAGTCATGTAATTCTATTTTAAAGGTAAGATTTAGGTTAGAATAACCAAAGCAATATCCTCCAAGTCTTCATTTAAAGAAAACAATTTGATTCAACCGCCCAAAGTCTCATAGCCTGGATAAAGGTTATGTGGGTTAGTCATTCAAGACTCTGTTTCGTTTGTCCCTGAATGTCTCCCTCTCACAGATTGGTGTGTCATCTATTGTTTGCGTGGTAGACTGGTGTTTTAAAGGTCCAGTGTGTAAGATTTAGGTGAAAGGGAACTATTGGCAGATATCTAATGTAGAATAATCCTCATGATGTTTTCACTAGTTCGTTTCATCTAAATTGTATCAATTGTAGTTTTCTTTACCCCACAAAAGGTCCTTTATATTTAAATACTTATAATTTTGCATTTCTTTTGTTGAGTAAGCATGAATGATGAAGTCACCTGCTGATGCAGCAGAAAGCCACCAGACGGAAAAGGTCTGCAAAGCTCAGGCCTGATCCTTCCAGAGAGAACGCTGCAGGAACAAAGAATCAACCAAAAGTTATGATAAAATGATTCATCACAAGTGACTCTTCAAAATCAATTCATCCCAGTTAACATTTAACTAAATCTGATTAACCTTACACCCCTCTAAAACAGGATAAACTCTGTTAGCCTTTATGGAAATAATTATGGACCAGGTCTGAGGAACCTGTGGCATCCAGGCTATATTCAGGCCATGAGACATTTCATAGATACAAAAATACAACTAACAACTCAGAAACAGAAAAATCTTCTCATGACTGCAAATTACTTTTTCCTCAAATAAAAGAAAATAACATAAAACAGTCCACTAACATCTCCGTCAAGTTGGTTCCCTCTTGATGTATGCCTGTCAGATCCCAGTCAAGATGAATAAAAATGCAGTTGTTGCTTGTCATAGCTAACAAACACATCGGCGAATGTCAAGAGAATAAGGTTGATGCACTTTCCAAAAGAAATGGACAAAAAGCAAAAGGCAAGTGTCTAGTTTAAAGGGATGCAGTTGCAGTGATGAAGTCACATCTCAGCATCGGTCCAACTGAAAAAAAGTGTCTAAACTGGATGAGTTACAAAGACAAAGCTCTTATATAAAGTTAATGCTGTGGAACTGCAATGACATTGTTACAAAGTGTGAGCTTGTCTCAAAGAACCATTGCAGAGCAAATTACTGATATGACACATGATAGTGAAAAAACACTACAGAACACAGCTTTTTGTTTCTGGCCTGCAATGGAACAACAGACATAATAAACACCACTCATTTAGCCATTGCTGTACGTGGTATTGCTGAGTTTGATACAATAGAGCTGTGGCAAGTGCAACTGAAAAGGGTTAACACCGAGCAAGCTCCTGCACTGCAAAAACAGCCTGCAGTGACATCTGAATATACTGGGGAGTTTGTAAAACTCCTTTAGGCATTTGAGGAGAGGTTTCAGGTCAGGAAATGTTAAAATGTTTAATGCTCAACTTCTATAAAGTTTATATACGTCCTAAGGTTTTTTTCTCATTCTGAGGAGACATACACAGATTGTATCTGTTCGGCACAACCCATTGCTGTCTCTGTTCCACTCAAGACTGACAGACAGCTCCAAAGTAGCTGCAGTGGGTGGTACTTCACACGCAGCACATACTGTATCTTCACTACGCAAGCATTAGGAAATTCCAGTCTGGTGCTGACACAGTCAAGCATGAGAACACAGGTACAACAGAGGACAGTTCACATCGGTGATGTTTGGTTTAAGCACAAAAAAAGAAAAGAACAAACGGGCTAAAAAGTGACAAAAGCTTTAGTGTATTGAAACCTCAGATGCATTTCCATGTGACTTTGCCTCAAAGAGACTGCAGTACAGACAAATACAAAGAGTTTATTTTGGTATGGAGCCTGTCTAAGAAGCTTTTACATATAGGCCAGGGTCTGCTTTTATTTTGATGAGCTGCACCAAACCCTCAAGACATACAGAGTATCCAAAGGTTTTCTCGTCAATCTACGCACAATTCTCAATAATGACAAAGCAAAAACTGTTTTTTGGAGTGTTTTGTAAATGTATTAAAAAAAATAAAAGGTGCATCCTACTTCTATCAATGAGATGCTTCTACATCTTGATTGGAATCCTCCTGTGCCCAATTGAATTCATTGGACATAAATGGGAAAGACTGGGTATATAAATGATATTTCACACTTTTATTTTTTAATAAATTTACAAAAAACTCCCAAAACTAGTTTTTGCCTTTTCATTGTGTAGATTGATGGGGAAAAATAATGAATTTAATTAATTTTAAGATGAGTCTGAAACATAACAAATTAAGCTTAATTCATCAAGCTTAATCAAGCTTAATTTTCACGTTCAGCAATGGCTTTCAGCTCTATCACAGCTGTGGTAAGTTACAACCTTTCAGTGACCCCTTTCATTGAAAAACATCTCCAGTCAGAATGCAGCTGTTCCAGTCATTGTTCCAGTTACGCTTACACATGAACTAAGTGATGTGTCCCACTAACCAAGTCTATCCAGACTTTAATATTCAAATTAAAAATGAAATAAATGTGCATTTCCAAGCAGCACTTTTATGTGAATATTGGGGGCTGGGCAATTGAGATATTACTCCATCAAATAATCCTCATTAGTCCAGATGTATCGGATATCTCTCTGATAGATGGCTGCAGTCCACCTCTTCTTCTCCTATGTCTCCCTCTTCATCAGCAACAGCTATCCCTTCCCGACCCTCTCTTGCAGCTTGAGCTGCTACAGCAGCACTGGCTGAGGCCTTGAAATGTTAAAAATATTCTCCTCTCCTGTAACCTACGACAACTCCTCATCCCACGCATCATCATGTTTAGATTCAGAGTGTGCACTGAGAAGAGGGTCCATCATCAATGTTTTGTTTGTTTGTTTGTGTGTGAGAGAGAGAGAGAGAGAGAGAGAGAGGGGTAAGGTAGAGCTGTATGAATCAATGCATTGTGCACAGTTCTAAGTAGAAAATCAATGTGGCAGTCAATATAAATATTGGACTAATTTGCTGTCTATGTGAAGTCAGAAAGTTTGGTGATACTGTTTGATCGGAGTAAAAGTGGGTTACTTTGAAGAAGTTTATTTTTGCTTGTATTAGTTATTACCTCTTTGGTCTGTGACTGAAATGGTTGGAAAAATAATTTTCACCACTCATTTGACTTGATTAAGACACCTCATTTTACAGTGATTAAGGCCTATATGATAATTACAGGTGTCTGTGTTAATGACAATGTCATGACTACAAGTACTTTGTCCAAAATCTAGCTGCCTGGCCTTTTCAGCTAAGGAACTGAGACAAATGTTTTTGTGTGTAGCCAAAGCAACTTCTGTGGGTGGGGACAGACTGCAAATGGATTTCCCCTGATCACTTGCTAACTTCATTCCACTGTCTAATAGCTCCTGCGTGAAATGTCTGGAGGAGGAAACCTGTTTGGCAGCCTCTCGTATTTCAAAGAACAAAAAACAGCAACATTAAAACTGGCATGTGAACAGAGTTTCAAGATGCTCACTGTACTGGCTCTCCTTCACAGGGAAGTCTTTGACAGGAACTGCAGAGTCTTTGTCCATGCGAAGAGATATGACTTTCCTCTGCAGGCTGGCAGATTTCCTCACCACAAACATCTGCAGGCCAGGCAAGAAATCAACATATAAAGTTCACTCAGTAGTGATGAATTGCATTGTTCTTTTTGGAGATTTGTGAAAGATTTGTAATATGTCAAGAATTAATGGATACATGTCTTCCAACATGTATTATCTATTATCTTTGATTTATATGATTTGAAAATAAAAATGATAGTGGAACACCCTTATGATTGGTTGGTCAAGTTATAATGAAAACATCAGCTTCAACACTGACACTCGCAGTCAGTGCCTCTCACAGTCTAGGTGATGTATGACTGTCAACTAATGGCTTTCATTTTGTGCTCAGTAACTGTCTTTGGGGAGATTGCCATTTAAGTATAGTCACATACATTTTCCAGTACAACATTTAATAAGCAAAACTGAATGATGCATTACCATTCTCTTAAAAAATGAATCAGAATCAGAAATTTCCCTGTTATTGTCCCACAAACAGGGACATTTCTTGAACAATGATTGTATGATTGAATTTGTAATAATACCATTTTTAAACAGAAATATAAAGATGCTTCCATGAGCTGCATGTTGCTATCTACTTTTTTGACTTGACTTTTGACTTTTTCTTACTTAAGTAATTATTAGCTTCTATTCAAATGTTAGAGGACGGGAATCAACAGTCTGATGCCAACTGTTCACACTTAGGCTTTTAAATTGTGGAGGGGTGGAAAAATATTTGTAGTAGTGGTTATCAGTGTTTCTTTACTTCCACTCTTCTACAAGTACAAACGGAGTCCCTCAACTCCTTCAATTTAATTGACAAGTAAAGTTTTCTTAAAAGTACAATATAATGTAAGAGGGTTTATGGTGTTGTATTGTATTGCATTTAGTTTCTTGTGGTGTGTTTACTGTTTCTATGTATGTTTTTTGAACTTTTAAAGCAGAGTGAAAGTATTGGATACAAGAAGCCACAGTCGCTGCTGTTCCCTCACCCCGGTTGGCTGGTTCTGTAGCATGACGGTGGCATCCTGGTGGCTGAGACACAGTTGTAACCACACAGCGTGTGTGTGCACCAGTCTGTCCAGAACACTGAGCCGGAGATGAAGAGAGTCATAGCCCGAATCTCTCACCCGAGCTAGTCCCAGACCAATCCCAGTGCAAGGTGATGCCTGCAGGAAGAGACCTCCCACCTCCTCACCCAGCCTAAAATCAAGGACACACCAGGATTACCTCTGAATATGGTAACTAAGGCAACTGTTTTTAGGATTACAGTATGACAGCAATGTGACAGATTTATATCCATTATTCATTAGTTTATCGTTTTGTAAATAAATAAACGGTATCACATACAGAGGAAGCTGCAGGTGAACTCCATCGGAGTGATTTTATAATGTAATATAATATAAAATATTTTAATAAAATAACTAAATGTCTTCCCTGTTTCCTAACGAGATACATTTGCAGAGGTAGAAGAAGGATTATTCCCTAATGTATCAAACATTAAACCTTGTGCTAAAACATGGTTCTCGTGAGTGTTATACTATTTTTAGCACTGGTCCATATGTGTCAGTAGCATTCCACTAAAATATACCTGTACTAAATTATGGTGCATTATATGTAATTTAAACACAGGGCAACAAACATACAGTATATTTTATCTGTAAACAGTCTTAGCTGTCAAATAAAAGGAGGAACCTCATTATTTCCCCTTTGAACTGTAGTAGAGTGGATGTATATACATACACTAATCTAGTACTAATACTGGTTGACACACACACACACACACACTGTGAATAAACTGGTTCAAGTAACAGAAGCAAACATTAAAAAAAAATATTGTGGAGATTTCAATTGAAATAATTCTGAAGCAGATAAAGAAGTGGAATTCTTTTACAGGGTCACAGCCAGCAGCCTCTTTCACACTTCCTCAACATCTAACATCTAGGTACTTTCTGAATACCACAGAAAAATTGCCTTTGAAGAAAAATGCTAGGCGTGATATGCACTGTTGTCAGTGTGATCTGGTTTTTGGAATCTGGAGGTTTTTTTAGGAGTTTAGGAGATTAATAGTTAGGTTCAGAGAGTCACTAAATAACAGTACCTGGCAAACTCATTAGTACATCCTGCTATCTGCCGATTATTGAAATAACTATGTGACTGCTATGTGTCAGTATTTAGTCATCACACTTCACACAACATTGCACATAACGCGTAAGCAAACACCTAACCACCTAAAAGGCCTATCAAGAGCGCTCTCTGCTGGTTGTCAAACACATTAAATTACAGTGCCAACCGGCTGGGACACAGGGTGGTATCTGACAAACACACAGGACTGTATGGGGGTAAACGCACTTAAACACAGTTTAGGTACCTTTTTACTAACTTGTTATCGTCCGATTTTTTAAAGTTCAAATTCAACATTGTTTACTGAGCATTACATGCCAGTTCAGAGCACGTCACCTTGCCCCAAACGATGGCACACGACCCCTCCTCTCTTGTGTTCTTAGTGTACAGCATTTGCTGCTGGTATACTTTCAAAGACAAGTCTCTTTAACAAACTGGTCGAGCTCCTCTGGGGCCATGAACTAGGCCTGGGACGATAACAAATTTTGCTGGCCGATATATTGTCCCACGATATTATTGTCAACATGATAATATATCATAATAATGCACACCCTTTCAAATACAATAAACTTTAATTTCTCAGTGTTTTTTACCATTGTAATTGTAATTTCAAGAACGTTTAAATAACCTAAATAAATAACACAAACAAAAAACAATAAACAAAAAATTAAATGGACTCTCAGTCTGTTAGCAAAAATTGCACTAAAAATCACAACCAAAAACAATAAAATAGACCCCTTCTCTGTTAAGAAAAACAGCACCCAAATATAAGACCACACACAACCAATACAATTAATAAAATGGCTTGACAAACAAAATTGCACTTCAATAAATATTGAACATTTAGGCCGTTTGTGACATGTATTTTCTCGCAGGCAATTCGTACTGTCTGTCGAACGTTTGCAGCATTTCTTTAAGTGCTGGCTTTTCAACTGTATTAAAGGGCAGCATTTCTATTGCGATGCAGCGAACTTCACTTTCTGTGAGTGCACACCATTTTGCGCTGTTCCGTTTATATTTGCTTTGTCGAGCTTGAGTTGCTCTGCACGACGCTCACTTGCTGCACTCTGCGTGGAGCTAATGCTAGTGGCCCCGCCTCCCCCCACAGAGACAAAGAGACTGGATGACTGACAAGAGGGTTCACTCCGTTCATTCCGCAACAAACGCCACAGAGTGAACCCTCTTGTCATCCAGCCTGCTTGGAGGTGAGAGACGAGGAAAACAAACGCGCATGCACATGGCGATATATCGAGGCCGGAAAAATTATCGAGTTCATTTTAATTTATCGTGCGATTAATTGATTTATTGATTATCAGCCCAGGCCTAGTATGAACTTTTCCATGCTGTATGAACGGTTCACCAAAATGGGACACAGGCATACGGTGGACTTTTCCCTTTCAACAACCATGCACAGATCAGCTCTATGATGTTAGACACTGTAACCTAGGGCAACATATAGGGCTGTGTGTGTGTAGTCATGTTGGTTTGTGACGTGATGGTAAAAATGTCTGACCTCTTCATGCTTCTTACAGATTGTTTGGTGTCTGGGTTTGTACACCCCCTGGATCACAGCGATCATCGTGTTGAGCACATAGGACCAGTGTTTTAACGCCACTGATGTCATTTAAAGGTACTGTGTGTAGAATTTTGTGATATCTAGTATTGAAATTGCATGTTGCAGCTGAACACCCCTAACCTCACCCTCTCATTCAAAACATGAAAAAGAGTTGTGATTAAAACTCAAAAGGTGTTTTTATCCAGTCCGGATGACAGTAAGAGGGTCCCTTCAATGTAAATATGAAGTATTTAAAATATAACAGGCCTTTTCTCGGCTAAAGAAAACTACAATTCATACAATTGAGATGAAACGAACTAGTGAAAACATCATCAGGATTATTCTACATTACTTTTCTGACAATAATGCCTTTGCACCTAAATCTTACACAGTGGACCTTTAATAGTTTCCTATGATGCTGGCTGGACACTAACTTGACCATTTTTACAAAGAATTTACTCAGTGTATGTTGTTATGTGTTATTACACAAGCAGTAATGTAAAAGCAGGATTTGACTGTTAATATATACAAAAATTAATTTGTGAAGTAACTACTTAAGCTAGAAGCAATGTAGTGCCTCAAATTTGTATACCGCAATTGAGTAAATGTACTTAGTTACATTGCATAATTGTTTACTCCACACCAGTACGAATATATAACAATAATAAAAATAAAATGCTAATTAATTGGTCTATATAATTTGATTCAGCTGTTCTAGTCTCCTAGTCTATATATAGTCTGGGTGACTGAAGTTCATCCACCTTTTCAATAATGGCGTGAGAGAGCTGTTTACCCACCTTTTTGTTGCCACTACAGCCCTGCATATACACATTTATAGTGTCCTATACACAGACACAGTACAAACTCACCCAAGGAGTGCATCTGGCTTGTGGTCTCCCTCTGCAGGCTCAGTCTTTTTCCCCATCTCTTTCTTCAGTGTGCCAATTTCCCAGGCAAATGAGTCAATCAGCTGCAAAGAGACAGACATAATGGCTCAATAAACAGAGATCTGTTTGCACTGTGTTTTTTAATCTTCAAGTAGTTGGCTCATCTCTCTCCACAGTTTTTCTTGTGCTGTGAACTGCCTGATGGTTAAACTCATGATTGCATGTGTTTTGAGGATGTTTTGCTTATTAGTTATTGATCGGTAAAATCTGAATATTTTACACTGTCAACTACCTCCTGTACCTCCTGCAGATTGATTATTTTTACTGCGATACTGGCGTCATTTGTTTCATTTCCCTTTTATCTGACGTGTTTTCTGTTGCGTAACATCACAGCTGCTGTGTTTTTGCATAATTTGAAGATTTCTTTATTATTACTAGTAATTAGGGTCACTGTTTTATGCCACAGCATATTTTTCTTAAGTGAGAATTGTAGTCTGACCAGGAGGACACTACCTGTGTGTATTGATTTGAGTGACTCTACACTGTAGAGCTGTGACGCTATTGTTTATTTTCGCAGTATGTTTTTTTGACGTTGCACTATGTAGACAGACCCTGCCCACTCGTGTCACTGCCTGCTGTGCATATGGTTTTCCTCCTGATCTGATTTCTGCTCGACTTGATGAAAATTATGCTGTAACTGGTTGTGTTTTAAGGATGTTTTACTTATTAGTTATTGATCAGTAAAATCTGAATATCTTACAGCAGTCAACTACCTCCTTTACCTCCTACAGATTGATTATTTTTCTTGTGATACTGGCGTTGTTTGTTTCATTTCCCTTTTATCTGATGAATTTTGTGTTGCGTAACATCACAGCTGCTTTTAAGCAGCTGTGTTGGCTGTTTTACCAGGAAATTACAAATTTTGACTTTTTTTCTCAGTGCATGGTGGGTAGGAGATATAGCTATGCAGTTCGACACATGTCTCTAAAAGCACATTAATAAGACTGACCTAAATTTAGCCTGTAGACGATATCAGCTTCTAAATGTGTGAGAAACAGGAGTAACAAGTGTATCTGGTAGCTCTGGTTAAATGTGGTCCAACGGGAAATTTCCTTAAAGGAAAAATCGAATGTTCATATCAGATGACCTACAGTGCGTAATCTTTTTTTACCTAACTAAAGCTTAATGTAAAGCTCCACCTCTCTGTTTTTTTACTACAAAGATAAACTAAATAGTGAGTAAAGACTTCCTAGAAGCCATCCATCAATGTCAATAGGAACTCCTACAAGTCTCGAAAGCAGCCATGCAGTGAGGGAAATATTGCATATCTGTGGTATGACAAACTCACCGAAAACACACCCTCGCAGAAACCACAGAATACCAAGTGACTGTCTAAGTACCCAGGTTCTAGTGCAAGACATTGCTTTATAAACATCAATACCCACACCTCATTAATTCTTTATACTCCATTTTCCTTATAATTATAATGTGATTTTGACTCTGGCTTCAAAAATGTAATGGTTAGTTAGTAAACATTTCAAATAAAAGGTTTTTTGTGTGTAAGATTTAGGTGAAGGGATCTATTGGTGGAAATTGAATACAACATATTTCTAGTGACTAAATCATATTAATGGCTGTTTTCTTTATATTGAAATACTTTATATTTATATCGTGAACGGGTCCTCTCTACGGAGCCTGCCATGTTTTTTACAGTAGCCCAGACCGGACAAACTAAACACCTTTAGAGTTTTTCCGACAACTAAAGGCTACCACAGGTTCTCTTTCATGTTTGGAAGGGGAGGGTGGAGGTGAGGTGAGGGATATTCAGCTGCACTATGCAACATGCAAATTCACCCCTAGATGTCACTAAATTCTACACACTGAACCTTTAACTCAACAGGAATATTGAAATACATAAACCCTCTAACTTCCTCTGCTCTCTGACGTCCTGTCACCATTTGTAAATCAATTCTTGGATGTACTTTGTAAAAAATCTGAGCCCTAAAGACAGTTATTTTCCTTCACATATATTTGATGGTGTGTTGACATAGAAGTAATCAATGTCCAGTTAAAAGTAAGGTGAATTCTTTCATATTTCCTGAGGTTTCTATGTATTTTCCCTCTAGTGTATTTTATGGGGTGATTAACTCTACTCTAGCTGAGGTTTACTTCACTCTAGCTGAGAGCTAAGGACAGAGGAAGTCACACCTTGTTAAGACCTTTGAGACAAAATGTGATCCGTGAATATGGGCTATTCAAATAAAATTTGATTGATTGCAACGCACTTACTAATGAGATAATGAAATAATGTATATGTAATGTATATTATGATTTGGCACAATACAAATAAAATTGAATTGAAATACACCATGGCTTACTAAACATATCTGAAAACCAGCCATCATATATGTAAAACCGTTAATCTGTCCATTTATATGAGATACAGAATTATAAAAATTAAAACATTTCCCAAACAGGATTAATGAAAGCTCACAAAAGATTAAAATAACAGCGATATAATAAACCAGCCATTAAACAAGAAAAACACTTATCCTGTAATGTATTCACAGTTTTATGATAAATATAAAACATACAGAAATCCATTTGAAATTGTAAATGCCTTTTACAATTATTTTTTCTGAATACTGGCATTGAATATTTCAAATAAGTTTAATTTTCTTATGTTCTTTTCCTTTAACGTAAAGGAACATCATTGATATATTGCAGCAGGTCATGTTGAGGTTTGGGTTACAATGGTTAACAAAATACTTTTACACGCTTATAAAATGGAATATCAAATCACATTCAGGGGCAGTATTTTGTATGAATAGAGTCTCCAGTCAAAGTCAGACATTCACACATTAAACAAATCGCCAACTCACTGCCCATAATCATTCAATTTACAGTATGAAGCTCTGTTATAAAATGATCATATTGCAGAACTGTTCTCTCCTTCCAATGTTAAATTCATGAATTTAGAGGGTTTTGGTGAGCCACACTAGTTACAATTTGTGCATTGAGGCATTATTTATTCTGGTATCTTTTCGTATCTTTTGTATACTAACGTATGCTGGTATTGTGGTACTAGCATTTAAATGATCTGGGACATTGAATCGTCCTATTTTTCTCATTCACTGTGTTTGTTGTGTTTTACTTTTAATGTGGATGTTTATGTTTTTATTTTCGCTTCTCTTTTTTGGGGAGATTTCCTTATGATTCCTTTTGTATTTTTTCTCAATAACATAGTTCCTACTAAATACTCTGTCTTTTATTTTACTTACCATTGCAATGTCCATTCTAAACCTGCCTGTCTTAGTGTTCCATTCAAACAGAATGGCCTTTTTTTCTAAAACTATAAAAGTCACCTGTAACTGCAAACATCAGTTGTCGTGAATGCACCCTTTGTCGTGATTGACAGCATTCCTCACGTGGATGAGTCGCAACTGTCACTTCTACAAAGCTTTGGTTGCCTGTTTATTCAGAGTTCTGTCATGCCCTCCTCCTCACCTGCCTACTAGTCTCTCTCTCTCTCCCTCTCTATTGGTGTGTAGGTGCAGGGCTGATTAATCATGCAAACCTGGTGTGCTGGAGTTGGGGTCTTGATTGACCAGCTGCCTATTTAAGCTCAACCACTGCTCTCAGTCGGCGCCGGACTATAGACTCCGTTAAGTTAGTGATAGCTGCGGCTATTCGAAACTATTACTTTCTGTATACGTCCTGCAAGCCTGCAACCTAACTTCTCTGTATTCCTGCTCAGGACCAGCAGCTGGATTACAGCCCTGACTCCAGTTCCAGAGCCCTGCCTGTCTGCCTGCCCGCCTGCCTGCCTGTCTGCCTGCTCATACTGTTGGACTTCTCCAATAAACTCAGTAACTTGAAACCTGCCTCAGCCTCTGCCTCTGTGTCCAAGCCCGGTTCCTAACAGTATAGTCCGGCCACAATGGACTTGGCAGAGCAAGCTGAGTCCCTCAGAGAGGCAATGACTCACCAGGAAGCACATCTGGGTCATCACGACAAGGCTCTGACGGATATCAGCGACAGGTTGGATCAGATCACCACCGCCCTGTCGGCTCTCATCGTTCGGCTGGACACAGTTCCTACCCCCGCTGCTCAGGTCTCTGCTCCAGTTCAACAAGCCCCTCCAGCCGCACAACCAGCCTCTGCTGTCCTGGAACCCCGGATTCCTCCACCAGCTAAGTACTCTGGGGATCCCAACACCTGTCGCCAGTTTCTCACCCAATGCCAGTTAGCCTTCAATGCACAACCCATTACATATGCTAGTGATAATGCTAAGATCGCTTACCTGGTCAACTTATTAGAGGGCCGTCCGCTCAGCTTATATAATGCCCTCTTCGAGCAAAACTCTCCGCTGGCCGTGTCTGCCGATGCCTTCGCTACTGAGCTCAAGCGGATGTTTGATCACCCGATACGGGGTCAGCAAGCCGGGCAGCAGCTCTCTAGGATCCGCCAGGGAGGTCTGACAGTCCGGGAGTTTGTGATTCACTTCCAAGGTTTGGCGGTGGAGTCGGGCTGGAACGAAGCCGCACTGATCACGGCGTTCCAGAATGGCTTAAACCGGGACATTGGGAGGGAGATTGCACTCCGGGGAGAGTTCAAGACAATGAATGAGGTCATTCAACTCGCCATTAAAACCAGCGATCAACTCCTGCTGTGGCGTGAGGACTCCGCTGTTTCCCCGGGTTACTGTCGCTCTGAACAGCTGACTTCCCTCGGGTTCCAGCGAGAAAAGCCGATGATTTCTGAACCAGAGCCCATGCAAATGGACGGTCTCCGTCTGTCCTCCGGTGAGAAAGACCGCAGAATGAAGACCCAGTCCTGCCTGTACTGTGGCCGAGCTGGTCATTTCATTGCTAACTGCCCCATCCGCCCGGTAAAAGGTCCGGCTCGGCGGTAGTGGGAGAGTTACTGTCGAGCCGTGTTGTGAGTTCCTCTCCCCCCGAACGTCCGCAACTCGATGCCTCCCTCTTGTGGCAAGGGAGGGCATTCCCGTTCACAGCACTAATTGACTCAGGGGCTGATGAGAGTTTCATTGACAATAGGGTTTGTCAGCAGTTGGGCATCGAAACGGAGCTCCTCGATGTTCCACTGGATACCAAGGCCCTGAATGGTATGTTGCTGGCCAGGGTCGACCGTAGAACTGTCCCCATTCCCTTACATCTATCTGGAAATCACCAGGAGAAGATCCGTTTTCATGTTATTGACACTCCTCACGTTCCCCTACTCCTGGGATTTCCCTGGTTGAAACTCCACAACCCCCATTTTGATTGGACTACAGGAAAGATCTGTTCCTGGAGTCCATATTGCCACTCTCACTGTCTCCGTTCTGCCCAAAGTCCCACATCTGAGCCACCGCCTGTAGCGGTGCCACCGGACCTGTCCTCGGTTCCCCAAGTTTACCATGACCTCGCCCCAGTCTTCAGCAAGGAGCAGGCTCTCTCTCTTCCTCCTCATCGGCCGTATGACTGTGCCATTGAGCTCATGCCTGGGGCTCCTCATCCCAGCAGCCGACTGTACAAACTTAATCGTCCAGAGCAACTGGTCATGGAGAGGTACATTCAGGAGTCCCTGACGGCTGGGATCATCCGTCCATCATCCTCTCCAGTGGGTGCTGGATTTTTCTTTGTCGGGAAGAGGGACGGCACCTTAAGACCTTGTGTTGATTATAGAGGTCTTAACAACATTACAGTAAAAAACAAATATCCTCTGCCTCTCATTGACTCTGCCTTTGTCCCTCTTCAAGGAGCCTCCATCTTCACCACCCTGGACCTGCGCAACGCCTACCATCTGGTGCGCATCAGGAAGGGGGATGAATGGAAGACCGCATTCAATACCCCGTTAGGTCATTTCGAATACTTAGTTATGCCTTTTGGTCTCTCAAATGCCCCAGCAGTCTTCCAAGCCCTAGTTAATGATGTGCTCTGTGACATGCTAGGCCGTTTTGTTTTTGTATACTTGGATGATATTCTTATCTACTCCCGCTCTCTTCAGGATCATCAGGTGCATGTTCGCTCAGTGTTGCAGCGACTCCTGGAGAACAAGCTGTTTGTCAAGACCGAGAAATGTGAGTTTCATGCCTCTACTACTTCCTTTCTTGGTTTCGTCATCTCTAAGGGGGAGCTCCGGATGGATCCTGCCAAGGTCTCTGCTGTCGCGGACTGGCCAACTCCTACCAATCGCAAGCAGCTGCAGCGCTTCAACGGGTTTGCCAACTTTTATAGGAGGTTTGTAAGGAACTACAGCACCATGGCAGCTCCTCTGACAGCGCTCACCTCTTCCTCAGTTCCATTCCGCTGGACTCCTGAGGCCGAGGCAGCTTTCTCCAACCTCAAGCGCCTGTTCATCTCCTCTCCCATCCTCGTCTACCCTGACCGATCACTTCAGTTTGTTGTGGAGACGGATGCGTCTGAGACTGGGGTAGGTGCTATACTATCCCAACGCTCTCCCCTAGATAACAAGATGCATCCTTGTGCTTTCTTCTCTCACAAGCTTGATCCCCCGGAGAGGAACTATGATGTTGGTAACCGAGAGCTACTTGCTGTGGTGTTGGCATTGGAGGAGTGGCGACACTGGCTGGAGGGTGCGGAGCACCCCTTCATTGTCTGGACGGACCACAGGAACCTTGCCTATATCCAGACCGCCAAGCGGCTTAACTCTCGTCAGGCAAGGTGGGCCCTATTCCTGGGTAGATTCAATTTTACATTGACATATCGTCCAGGGTCCAGGAATGTGAAGCCGGACGCCCTGTCCCGCCAGTTCACGGTGGAGGAGCTCCACGCGGAACCAGAGACTATCGTCCCTCAGTCCTGCATCATCGCTGCTCTCACCTGGGAGGTCGAAGCCACGGTCCGTCAGGCTCAGATCACCCAGCCCGATCCAGGTACTGGACCTCCTAACTGTCTCTTTGTCCCAGACTCTGTCCGCTCTCAGGTACTGCAGTGGGCACACTCCTCCCGCCTTACCTGTCATCCGGGGATCCACCGCACCATCTCATTCCTCAAGCGACGCTTCTGGTGGCCGACCATGGACACGGATACTCGCTCATTCGTAGCAGCCTGCACCGTCTATTGCCGGAATAAGACCTCCACCAAGCGCAGTTCTGGTTTGCTCCGTCCTCTACCGATCCCTGGTCGTCCGTGGTCCCACATTGCCCTGGACTTTGTAACCGGTCTTCCCCCATCTGAAGGTAATACTGTGGTCCTTACTGTTATTGATCGTTTCTCCAAGGCGGCCCATTTCATTGCCCTGCCCAAACTACCCTCTGCTCGGGAGACTGCTGATCTATTGGTGCATAATGTATTCCGCATCCACGGGTTGCCATCAGACATCGTCTCCGACAGAGGGCCACAATTTTCATCTCAGGTGTGGAGGGCTTTCTGCACAGCCATTGGAGCAACCGCCAGCCTGACGTCGGGTTATCACCCCCAATCCAACGGCCAGTCTGAGCGGGCAAATCAGGAGATGGAAGCGGCACTCCGTTGCGTCTCTGCTGCGGAGCCATCGTCCTGGAGTGCTCGGCTGCCCTGGGTGGAGTACGCCCACAACACACTCCCTAACGCCTCCTCAGGTATGTCTCCCTTCCTCTGTTCTCTGGGCTATGAACCCCCACTGTTTCCTGATCAGGAGGTCGAGATCACCGTCCCTTCGGTCCAGGACAATATGCGTCGCTGCCATAGCACTTGGAGGCGTGCTCGTGCTGCCCTGCTCCGTGCTTCCTCCAGGACTCAGGTCCAGGCCAACCGTCGCCGCACCCCAGCGCCCGCTTATGCCCCAGGGGACAGAGTATGGCTACACTCCAGGGATCTTCCTCTTCAAGTGGACTCTAGGAAGCTTGCCCCTCGGTATGTTGGTCCATTTGAGGTGGAGGCTATTGTTAACCCCTGTGCGGTCCGGTTGAAGCTCCCTGCCTCCTTTCGTCGGATTCACCCCACTTTTCATGTGTCACAATTAAAACCGGTTCAGTCCAGTGCCCTATCTCCTCCTGTTGTTGCCCCCCCTCCCCCCCGGATGTTGGACGGTGGTCCAGTTTACACGGTGCGTCGCATCCTGGACATGCGGCGTAGGGGGCGTGGCTTTCACTACTTGGTGGACTGGGTGGGTTATGGTCCGGAGGAACGCTGTTGGGTTCCCCGGCGGAGCATCATGGACCCCTCCCTCATCACTGACTTTCGCCGGGATCACCCCGACCGCTTCCTGAGGGCGCCAGGTGGCGCCCGTAGAGGGGGAGGTACTGTCATGCCCTCCTCCTCACCTGCCTACTAGTCTCTCTCTCTCTCCCTCTCTATTGGTGTGTAGGTGCAGGGCTGATTAATCATGCAAACCTGGTGTGCTGGAGTTGGGGTCTTGATTGACCAGCTGCCTATTTAAGCTCAACCACTGCTCTCAGTCGGCGCCGGACTATAGACTCCGTTAAGTTAGTGATAGCTGCGGCTATTCGAAACTATTACTTTCTGTATACGTCCTGCAAGCCTGCAACCTAACTTCTCTGTATTCCTGCTCAGGACCAGCAGCTGGATTACAGCCCTGACTCCAGTTCCAGAGCCCTGCCTGTCTGCCTGCCCGCCTGCCTGCCTGTCTGCCTGCTCATACTGTTGGACTTCTCCAATAAACTCAGTAACTTGAAACCTGCCTCAGCCTCTGCCTCTGTGTCCAAGCCCGGTTCCTAACAAGTTCATCAACACTGAACGCATCATGTTTCCAAATTGCACAAAATTTGACACTGCACCACACATCTTTAACCATCAACGTCAAATTTCCAGTGACACAAATTCTAAATTTATTGAGCAGGTAAAGTGGGAATATTTGATGACAGCTCAGTCTGGTGCTCACTTCTCAATTTTCCTTCTGTTAAGCAATCCTGGACAAATTAAGGTTTACAAGAACAAACAGGCATGAAAAACTTAACAGGAAGGTATGCAACAGAGCTCTCTCCCCTCCTCTGTAACCATGTCCAGAATTTAGCCTCTCACTAAAAGGGTTGTAGCACCCCACCCACATCTCCTGGTGCTGGAGATGTCAGCAGTCTTGTCCAAGACCTTTGTGTAAATTTTAATGATTATAGCACAAAAAACAATGATGTAAAACACATATTACAGACATGTGACAAGTACCTTGAAGAAACTGCCCTTCTCCCGTTTGCAGGGTTGACTGACATTACTGGAAGGCATGATGTCTGTAGAGTCCTCTATGTCTGCTGAACTGCCTGTGAAGGAAACAAATACATTAGAGTAACAGTTGTATAATTCCAGTTAAGATCACTCTCAAAGGAGATTTATGAGGTCGAAATTGATTTGGAAAATATGGTTTTGCTGCTCTGTTTCTCAGTTATATTGATATGCCATCAGGTACATAAGTCCCATTCTTGTGAATGTGATATATCTCAAAACCACCTTGAGAAAATGTATTCAACTACTGATCAGTTGGTGTCACTGGGACTCAAAGACAGAGGCAGACTTAACCATTAGGCAAAGGTCAGCAATTGCCTTGGACCCCGAAAAACACCTATGGTTGAGATTTTTTTTACTTTGTTAATTAATCATTTCATTCTAAAAATCCATAGGCTAAAACGGCATCAGAATGCCTGTAATTCATGTGTAACTAGTGTCTCAGCAACCCCCCTCCCCCCCAGTTCCCACTACAATGGACTTTTTCATGAGCACTTCAACGGAAGTGACTCAGGGTGTAAACAGAGACTGACGAGAAGTGTTGTGCCAGTTCACACTTAAGAAGAACTAGTTCAATTCATACACTTGAAAATGAACTAGTTCATGTTCATTTGTTCCATTTTTATTGGGATTATTTAGATGACGATCATGTGTTAAGTTATTGATCAATGGTGTACGATCAGGAATCTGTGTCGGTCCGGTCACTTAAACCTGACTGTTCACATCACGTCTCATGTTATACTGAGCACACACATTATGTGGATGACTTATTGTTCATGATGTTTAAATGCAGCCTCATAAATTCTGGAGCGAATCAAAGAAACACTGAGTTACTTCATGTACTGATCAGGTCCTGATAACTAGTGATGAGTGTTTATTAATGAGAGCAGCTCAGAGTGGACTAGGAAACAGAAACTCCAGCTCGATACAAACCAAGCCTCTGCTCTCATCATGAAGCAGCTGATCACTGCTTCACATGAACGCTCCTATTATCTCACTGTGTGTTGTTGTATTAATGTCTGTATGAAGTCAAAAACTGACTGTCAAATAAAATAAAGAAAGTACAATAGTATTTCAACAATGTTTATTATTCATTTTCACATTGAACTGGAGGGTACTCTAATAATAAAATATGTGTACTTTTTGCATTTCAAATAAAATAAGGTCTGCATTTAAAAACAAAAATTAAGAGCTTTTGAAAAAGACATCTTAAAATAAAGTGTTTAATTTTAGAAAAAAAATATAAAAAGATGTAGTTTGAGTTTCCCTTTTTCTTCTTTTTTCTTAATATATAACTACATTACAAATATAAACAATCTCAACAAATATTAACAACCAAACAGCTTTAACTCATTTTGTTTTTATTCCCACTTTCTCTTATTCAGTGAGAGAAGTGTGCTGCCAGGATTTACAACCATAAAGACGAAAAAAGCAGCCACTTTTGTTACAACGCATTCAACGCAGGTTTCGGAAGTCAACATATTTATGTAATCGATTACAGTGATGCATCGCCCCAGCCCTAACAGTGATGTGTTTAAAAACTAAAATGTAGAGTAAGGAAGTAGCCTCTGACCCCCACTGTTCAAGTACAACAAAGTCCTATTATCCAGTCATGAGGTTCAGCATAGATGACGTGAGGGTTCAGCATTTGTTGAAGAATTTTTTGCAAACAAATTCTTTATCCACATACAAAAATGTGTCTTTCCTCCACCATCCTATACCATTTAGTAGGTGGGGTGCTTCACTGTGGCTTATGAACCTACTAATCCTCTACAAAGTGTCATTAGTTTGGACTCCAATGAAGAGCTGCGGTGTGCCATGGCCTCAGTGCAGTTTCCCCTTTTGGGATGTACTTTTTGAGTACAGAGTACTGAATACTGACAAGAAGTATAGGTGTCTTTCCTATCAAAAATGGATTCAAGCTGTTGGGTAAGGGAAAAAAACTGTTTTGAAAAAGACTGGATTTGTCTTTCCTGTTATTTACTGGTTCGCTATGTGACTGAGGGACAGCGAGAAAACATAACGATTTCCTGGAAAGTAAGAGGTCACAGATTGACAGCAGGCAGGAAACATGGCTGTTTTTAAATCTCTTGTCTATCTTTCTCCGCCTTTCCTCGTCACACATCTAGAGGGATTCTATTGGGCCAACCCATCCTGTCAAAACAAAACAGCAGGGGGACTTCTGGGGGTGTTTTGGTTGGAAAAAGACTTTTCCTTCACAGTCCAGGCTTGGTAAACAGGCAGGTCCCTGTGGTTTTTAGTAAACTGATGTTTTCCTAGCGACACTCCACACAGCCCTGGCCTTTCAACAGTCTGCATATTTTATAGTAAAAGATCTATCTCAATTTTGGTTGCAGTAAGACAGATACTGTATAGTTTAAGATTTTGAAGCTTTTGTCAAAGTAAAACAACCATACTGTGAAGCTACTTACCTTTGGGCTGCAAATAATTCATTAACTAGTAAGCTAAAGCTTTACTCTACAAATTACCTTAAATACTTCCAAGTATTTTCCAAAACTTCCAAAAAACTTCCAAGCTGGGTTGTGAAGTAGTTCATCGAGTTAGCAACAGCAGCTCTGAAAGCAAACCTCCTGACCAAGTCAGCATCCACCATCCCTGAGCACCTCGATCCTGTCTGACAGGATTTCCTGTTGGCCATGATTTAAAGGGGGGGGAATATGATGGCAGCCAGGGAACTTCTTCCATGCAAAATGTTCATGTTTAGCTCAAAAAAGTGTGTCAAGCACATTCCATTTCACCTTATAATGACTGGGTGCGTGTCCCCAATTTGTAGGGTAGAGTCTTATCCAATGGAAAACCAACTACACAGCAGTGTGTTCTAAAACCTATTATACAACTACTACAAATGTGGTGAAATGTCCAACTCCCATGAAAATGAGTCTAAATTAAGAAAATGTGCCCCACATTAAACTCCATGATATGCTGTTTATTAACCACTTGAGGTAATACACTTACCCAGTAAGCTTAACTGATCTTTAAATGTTTTTACTTCAGGTAAAGGGCAAGTTCAGGGGTTAATAAGTACTTGCACTTTTCAAAACTCATGAAAGAGTGGGACAATTTATCACAAATCCTTTTGCCTGCTTACTGAGATTATGTGAAAATTCTGAATGTAAACAAAGAATGGCAGTGTTCTTCTGCCTGCCCAGTGAAAACTATGGAAAGTCAGATTTTCATACGAATTACATTAAAATGATGTTTCTCATGCTCTGTTGAGGATTTGTGTTGTTGTTAAGTATATATTTTGTTCCACATCCAGAGGATTAAATATATATGTGCCAGGAACTCACTTTTTTTCCCCACTACTTTTCTGGAAATTGGCTGTGCTCCAAAGCATTTTTAATGCCTTCCATTCTTGTTCACACGCTATATACACTATATGTTTTTGCCGATAGATCCCTTTCACCTAAATGTTATGCTATATTCTCTAAATTCACCTGTGCCTGCAGAACCCTACCAGGAAAACATTCAGGTAACACCGTTCTGCTAAATCTAATCAACATGCCTAGTTGTGGTACGGGGTAAGGTCACTCATTTAATTAACCCATGTTGAAATGTGGAATGGCTCCATGTACATTGTATAAAACCATCAATATATTTACTGCAAAAATGTATGCAAGGATTGTTTAAAGGTACAGTGTGTAGAATTTAGTGATATCTACTGTTGAAATTGCATGTTGCAGCTGAACACCCCTCACCTCACCCTCTCCTTCCAAACATGAAAAAGAACCTGTGGTGAACTTCAGTTGTCATAAAAACTCAAAAGGTGTTTAGTGTGTCCAGTCTGGACTAATGTAAAAAACATGGCGGCCTCTGTAGAGAGGACCCCCTCGATGTAAATATTAAGTATTAAATATAAAGGGCCTTTTCTGGGGTAAAGAAAACTACAATTCATAAAATTTAGATGAAACGAACTTGTGAAAACATCATGAGGATTATTCTACATAAATGTTTTTGCCGATAGATCCCTTTCACCTAAATCTTACACACTGGACCTTTAAATAATTTTGAGATTTCAAAAATCATTTTTTGAAAATCAATTATAAACATGTCAACAATTCAATTCAATTTTATTTGTATAGCGCCAAATCATAATATACGTTATCTCAAGGCACTTTACATAGAAGGTCAAATAAATTGGCAATTAATAAAATAATGAAGCCTAGAACCAGGTATGGACAGGCCTCTGACACAGCAGTCGTTCCCTGGACCTCGGGATGCTCTGACTATGTACAAGTATGAATGAACTCTCCAACCCCAAGACAGCAGAGTTCCAGATGGCACGCACCACCCTGCTTCCAGGGCTTCTGAAAACCATAGCTGCCAACAGGAAGATGTCCCCTCCCCTCAAACTGTTTGAGATATCTGATGTGGTCATGAAGGATGAAAAGAAAGATGTTGGAGTGACAGATGCATTGTGTTTTATTTCAGCACCATGTTTTATATCACTATTTTAAAGCAAAGAGCATTGTATAAACCATAGAGATATTTTCACAGAGACATTTAATCACCTTTTAAATGGAAAACATAGCTATGCTATATGGCCCAGAATTTATATCACAGTATAATCTAAAGCACGATCAGTAACGGCATATATCACAGTATATGTGATTTTCTTAAAATGTCAATATAAATCCTTCCAAAGGGTATGTATGGAAACTGCAAGACAGCTATTACTATTCTCTTAACTTTATTACTTGTACAGATTATGCATAGTGCAGACGTATTTCCAGAATATTTATTATACAAAACTTCAATACAAAAAGAAAAACTGCAGGACAGAAGCACAGACTGCAATTACTGCAACAAGAGACTAGACATGTTTCCTCTCCATTTTCTCTCCCCTCTTTTCCAGCCACACTGAGCTCAGCTCCAGAGATTTCTCTTTGCTAAAGGTCAATTTTTTTCTCGACAGGCGCCTTGTGCTTGCTCTTTGTGGGAACTGCATTTCTCTATAGTTTTATAAGGTCCTCACCTTATAACGTAAATTGCCTTGCGATAATATATGTTGTGTTTTGATGCTGTACAAATTAGGTTGAAGCGCATGTCTAAATTTACAATTGAAATGTTCTTAATGAACTGTGGTATTCTCACGATGAAAAAGGAAACTGCATCCCAACACATTTTGACCAACTCTTGTTGTAGCTTAGACCATCTCAGAGTATCATCATCATCATCTGACAACAGATACTTAAGTCTTTCCAGTCACTAGATCTCAACCAATCTGAACCCCTCTGAGATTTAGGACCAGTGTAATAGACAGCTCTTTCCATTACCAACATCTAAACAGTAAATAAGGGAATATCTTTACGAAGAATGGTGTTCCTTCCAGAGATGTGTAGGATAAATACCACAGCACAATTGAGCTGTCCTGGCAGCTTATTGTGGCTCAACACTTTGCTATGACCCTTACTCATAACTGTGGCACTCCACTTGAGCAAATACAGTGAGCTTGACATTCAATAGAGGGTGGTCAAACGGCAAACCAGGCAGTCAAGCCAGTGTGCTCATCTTGCATACCTGACCTGTGACTTGGGTTTGAGATAGACAATAGTACTATAGTCTGTTGTTGCCCCTGACGCTGAGAACTAAGTACATTAGCAGATTTCTGAGGAGATTGGAAACCAGGGTTTTGGACGGTACCAAGAAATACTTTTTCTTCATGTTTCTCCCACACACAAACACGCACAAGAACAAAATATATAAACACATGTGATAATGGGTAAGGATATAGTCCAAGAACGTGGCAGTAACTTTTAAAGGTACAGTGTGTAGAATTTTGTGATATCTAGTGTTGAAATTGCATGTTGCAGCTGAACACCCCTCACCTCACCCTCTCCTTCCAAAAGTGAAAAAGAAACTGTGGTAGCCTTTAATTGTCATAAAAACTCAAAAGGTGTTTAGTTTGTCCAGTCTGGACTAATGTAAAAAACATGGCGGCCTCCGTAGAGACCCCCTCGATGTAAATATAAAGTATTTGAATATAAAGGGCCTTTTCTGGGGTAAAGAAAACTACAAATACAATTTAGATGAAATGAACTAGTGAAAACATCATGAGGATTATTCTACATTAAATAACTGCCAATAGATCCCTTTCACCTAAATCTTACTCACTGGACCTGAACACCAGTTTACCATGCAAACAATAGATGACACACCAATGTGTGAGAGGGAGACATTCAGGGACAAGTGAAACAGAGTCTTGAATGACTAACCTTAATCCAGGCTATGAGACTTTGGGCAGGTTAATCAAATTGTTTTCTTTAAATGAAGACTTGGAGGATATTGCTTTGGTTATTCTAGCTAACCCCAGGTTCTAAACAATAATGTAATGGCATTTGTTGAATCTAGTTTATTCTCTCTAATCTGGCTCATCTGATCCCCGTCAACAGAGCCTTTTTAGCTCTGGCTGTAATAAAAGGTTGTATATAAATCATAAATCCCCACTCAACATGGGCTCTGTTGAAAAACTTGTGTAACTCAACCGAGAAGTGTGCTCTAAGTATGTTTGAAGACCGTGACCATGAAAGTGGAATCACAACGTCCACTTTCCAGTAAACAAAGTCAACGAATGTACAGAAACGGACAACTCCTCTGTTATGAATCAATGTTCCTTCGCTTTGTTTGACCCTTTAATATGAACTGTACTTTCTCATATTCCCGTCAGTCATGTGCTATACTGTGCAGTATACTTTAATGACTGCGTATTACTGTTTATTACGGTCCATTATCGTCGATGTCCTCTCCAGAGGGAGTTTTGTCAGTTCTGGTCAAACGCTGACGTCGCGCAACAGGTGGCGATAACTTGTACAACACGTCCCACAGGATCCCTCACACGAAGTCCTGCTTTATTACACGGATTTATCCCTGAGCACACTAACAGTGGCTTCCTCAGCACACAGAGACACGTGCGATGTTGGACAGAGGAGACAAACAT
Organism: Paralichthys olivaceus; assembly: GCF_024713975.1. Classification (NCBI taxonomy): domain Eukaryota; kingdom Metazoa; phylum Chordata; class Actinopteri; order Pleuronectiformes; family Paralichthyidae; genus Paralichthys; species Paralichthys olivaceus. The sequence goes on from NC_091106.1 coordinate 1,854,820, forward strand.
GTCAACACAAAGGACGGCTCACTTTGACGCTACTTACTTATGGAGTGTGTGTTGCTCCAGTTCGGCAGAGGGAAACTCCACAGCTCCGACAAGACGCTGTGAAGGGGACTACCATAGTGGCTCCATGTCGACGTTGTGAACTGCTGTTATGGTTAATAGACATTTCTCATAGTTTGAGACGAGGAAGGTAGGAGGACAAAGTCTTTTCTGCCCAGGCTCGGTCCATGGTCCTCAGCTCTGCTGCTTTGTTCTCCTCCGTGTAAAGCGCACCGCAACAGCATATGACTTCCGTCTGTGTTTTTCACAATAAAATAAACATAAAGGATTTCTTAAACATCCAAATAAAAAAGTTGAGTTGCTCACCGTGGTTTCCCCCTCATAGCAACGTATTTACTAACTATGAGTGCACAATTAACTATGAGTGCAAAATTAAAAATGCTTATGATATTTATATGATTAGTATAAGGTTGGTGAAGGATACATCTATAATCTTAATTTAAACACAGAGGCGCAGTGCTTGTTGAGTTTTTCTGACTAACTTGATGCTCCTGCTGCCTGCTTCACCCAGGAACAAAACAAACAGAATTCTCTTTCAGATCACGTGCTCCACGGTGCCAACTGAGAAGATGTTAGAGGTCCCTCTTCAAAGCTGCTACAGCTCAGAGCAACAACATTTTCAGGGTGGACCAAGAGGGATGCATTTGCATTTTGCATCACTACAATGGAAATAGATTGACTGTAGTTGTGTTTTGATGATGCCATAGTTAATTAAGAACATTTTGATAGTAAATGATTCTATGCACTTAAGTATAGGCTTTTCTTCTCTCCATTATATGTGGCATCTATTGCACTTCTGTCTGTCCTGGTAGAGGGATCCCTCACATGGGGCTCTCTCTGAGGTTTCTATGTTCTTTTTCCTATGTTAAAGGGTTTTTTTTGGTAGTTTTTTTTTTTCTTTCTTTTTTGAGGGTTAAGGGCAGAGGATGTCACACCATGTTAAAGCTCTATAAGACAAATTGTGATTTGTGAATATGGGCTATACAAATAAAATCTGATCCGACACAACAAACATTATCTCAAGGAAATGTGCGTAACAAGAAACGAGTTCCTACACTGAGCCAGCAAATGGCGCTTATGGAGAAGAAGCTTATGGTGTGAGAGGAGAAAAATGGAAAAGAGAGGAGAGGTGGGTTAAAAGTAGGGAGAGAAGAGAGAGGGGGAGGGAGACCAGGAACAGGTGTGTAACTGTCATGTTTAAGTTTAATCAGATTGGTTGTTACATAATAATAGTTATATTTATAGATGTAATGATGTTATTAATGATAGCAGCACATTACATTATATTTCATTTAGTTGATGCTTTTATCCAAAACAACTGAGGTTCTCCAGGTTACAGAAATACTACAGTATGTGACTTGTCGTCATGTGTTACATGGGGAAAGATGGGTGGAGACAGTGAGTGTGAAAGGGAGAAAGAGGTGCTCAGTGCATGATGAGAGATTCCCCAGCAGATCAGACTCATATCAGCTTAACTAAGAGATGGTTCAGGACTCACCTGATCCAGCCCTAAACATTATCAAAAAGGATAATTTTAAGTCTAACCTTAAATGTAGAGATGGTGTCTGCCTCCCGAACCCAGAGTGGGGACTGGTTCCACAGTAGAGGAACCAGGTAGCTGAATGCTTTACCTCCTGTTCTACTCTTACAGATTCTAAGAACCACAAGTGAGCCTGTATCAAGGGAGATCTGGGATATTAATGTGCATAATATGGTGCAGGGTCTCAGCAACCTTTTGTGTTTTTCATGATATTGCGCAGGTGGAAGAAAGCTGTACTAGAGACTTGTGTACCTGGTTCAACTATCATGTCCTGGTCCAAGATAACTCCAAGTTTCCCATAGCAGAGCTGATGGCAAAGCTAATGCCTCTCAATGTGACCATCTGGTTAGACAGTGTTTCTCTGAGATGTTTAGGGCCAAGTACAAAGACCTGTACCAGGTGCCAGATGTATACAGCAGCTTACCATTAGCACTTCCGCCAACATATACACAATCTCTGAGAGCTTTTGTGACTGACTCTGGACTCTCAGTTTTAAGCACCTTTACAAACTAATATTATGATGGCTGGATCTGACTGTGAATCTTACAATCTTACCGTGTCAATGCTGAGGGAAAGCATTATTTCTCTGAAGGCTGAACTCAAGGAGAAAGACTTCACCACTGTCGCCATGAGTCAGGCATCACACATGGCGACCTTGAAAACCTCTGGTTGCAGTTATCACCTGAATGCAACTAGGCCAAGTCTCCATGGCTATTCCGCTCCAGGGTTGGATAATGATCCTACACTGCCGTGGCTCGGCAAATGGTAAATGGTTGTATTTATATAGCGCTTTTCTAGCCTTGATGACCACTCAAAGCGCTTTACACTACAGTTTGCCATTCACCCATTCACACACACATTCATACATACAGTGCATCTATTAACAGCATTTTTTGTTGTTTTATGAGGCGATTCGGGGTTCAGCATCTTGCCCAAGGACACTTTGGCATGCAGATGGAAAGACTGGGGATCAAACCTTGACCTTCTGGTTGGAGGACGACCGCTCTGACCCTCAGCCACAGCCACCATCACAGGAGTTCCAGATCCAGAGGCTACTCCAGTACAGCCTGATGATCCGTGGGTGACAAGGGGAGCAAAGCCTAAAATAATAGCCAGCTCCACTCCCTATCATGCTCCAGTGAAGACGCGATCACCCCAGGGTGATCGTACCACGAAGGCCCCAAATGCTCCTTGTCAACAGGAGCAGTGGATTGTAGACAGCAAGGACAAGCATGGTGCAGGATGCCCATCTCCCCCTCATCCACATCAAGACCTCCAGCTGTCCAACAGATTCGACATCCTGAATACAGAGCACTTTCCACCTCTGGAAGGACCCACACTCCATCCTGCGGTCAAGTCCTCCATCTCCGCACGTTGTTGAAGGAGGCTGTAATCAGGAGGTGCTCTGGAAGTTTCACTGGTTTGGCCACAGCAGGGAATCCACTCCCTATAGAGAAAGATGCCGCCTCACGTCTGCAGCATATGGTGCAGAAACTAGGCACTCTCCAAGATGGTCCAAGCCAGAAACACCCCTGCGGCCCCTAATCTCTCCAACTACTTTAATAATCTGAGACTCCATCGTGAGAAATATACGCTTCATTCATGCAGTCACGGTTTCCTTTCTGGTGCTACCATGCCGGACATCATCGGGAAACTTCCCACACTCATCACCTCACTGCCAACGACTATTAAAAGAATAATAGTCCACGTCGGATCAAATGATACAAGTCGCCAGCAGTCTGAGCTTCATCAGACTGCTGACTTCATCCATCTGTTTGACCTGCTGAACAGCACGGGAAAGCCTGCTTTCATCTCAGGACCAATTCCCACATTGGGTTGCGGAATTGGTTGTTTTAGCGGGATCCTCAGCCTCCACACCTGGCTCCAGTCCGTATGCTCCACTCACAACATTGGTTTCATGACTGACTATTTACATCACCTGCTACCCCCCGCTCTTCTTTTGCCATCTTAAACAGTCATGCCCCCCACACAGCCACTAGCTCCCCCTTATGGACAATTTCCAGTTTCCCGCTTGCAGTATACCATCACCCACAGCCTATGGCATTCCGGTCAGGATTACTCCCAGAATGGACCTTATTTGTGATGATCGGCATGTGAACCTCAACAATCTTCACACGCTGCGCTGCACCTCAAAGCCAGACAGAATGGACCTTACTCTCCACATGGCTCGGATTAATGCAAGGTCTCTATCCAACAAAACCTTTATACTAAATGACTTTTCACATCTCGTGGGCTGGATTTCAGCTCTCCTCAGACCACTGGTAAAGATGGGGGGTCTGTAACTGTCACCTACCCTAGCTGCTTTCTTTGTAGTGTACCGTCCCCCAAAATACAAGAAGGATTATATGCCAGAGTTTGCAGACTTCATAGCGGGTAATTTGATGGATTATGACTTATTATGAATTTTTATGTTAAACTAAACCTATGGCTAAAGACTTCATAAATCTCACCTAGTTGGTGTCTGGACCCACAAATAAAAAAAGGGGCACACATTAGACCTTGTCTTATCTCATGGCCTACATGTTTATGTCAAGGTAATCTGTGATACATGTGTATCAGATCATCTGCCTGTTTTATTTACAGTTACAGTCCCTTGCTCTGTGGTCAAGTTTCTCCTCCTGCACACTACCGCCATATAATTAATGCATTTCTCTGCTGTTTTTAAAGACTCTGTGCTTAACTTAACTCTTAACTTGAGTAGTGATTTTCTCAGTGCTGATGCGCTTATATATCTATTTAACTCAACCTGCACAAGCACTACTGAACTTATATTAAAGTGAACATCAACATGGGAAAAACTAGGGAGGGATAAAAACCTGCCCACTTATAACAATTTCCCTCTAACAGGTAAAACCTGGCTACAAATGTGACACTGTAACAGTAACAGTGACTTCCAGGTCTATAATGTTTGTGGTGTGGTAAACAGTGTTTTAAGGGGGTGTTGTAACAGAAACAGTTTTACTTTTGGCACGGAGCTCTGTGATCTTGTGCTGCCAGTGCTGGAGGGCTGGGTCCCAGGCCACCTCTCCTATATATTATGAACACAAGAATAGGGGGAAATGGAAAAGAATAATAAAAAAAATATCATGGCATTATATAATGTATAATGGTGCCGGGTCTATTGCACTGTATTGGAGATGCATGGAGAAGTTAACTAAAAGGAAATACATCACACTGTATGACCTTTGATAAATAAATGCCTCTATCAAATGCAAGATCATACCTTAGACTGAAAAAAACATATTTTCCTAAATGTGTTCATTTGTGTATTTGCTGTTGGACAAAAAAAATTTTTTCAAAGGCACTTGAAACGGCAGAGAAAGTGGTAGCCTACAATAGCATTTCATGAGAAGATCAATATTACACCTTTGTATAGAATACAGTATATAAGAAAAGGAAGATCAGACAGTATTCTATGAATTACGTTCTTCCATTTGACAGAGTAATTTTTTCATTAACAGTTATGCATTGTAGAAATGTTGGGTAGATATGTTCTCCGTGCCTCTCATCGAATTTAACACAACTGCCACTAAAGTCTGACGTTGTAGAATGATGGTATGGTGTATGACTCCATACATATTCCTCGACTGAAATCAGCAACAAAAAAGCATGGACTATTGTCAATGGACTATTGTCAAAACACAAACCATAAAAGGTTGAAAACTTACTGTAGATAGCATCCAGTTTACTTTTGTCCAGAGGTAGACGGGCATCTCCTCTGCCTCGTTTCCCCCCTCGAAGATTGCTCACCAGCAGTATCTCCAATGGGAAGACTGCTGTGAGCAGAAGCCTCACAAATACTGTAGCCAAATTTGCATTAACTGCATAGGCCTAAGCCAGTTTCTCTACCATGACTCCAGTCCCAGGATGGATCTCCACCTGTTTAAACAAGGAGACATGGTAAGTATTTAGGGTTCAAAAATAATTTGCTCACCCCTAGAGACTGAAGACATTAAAACAAAAACTAGATCTGCCATACTCATACATGTACATCTGAGAGGCAGTAGATCCAATTTATGCATTGTATTTATTTATTCTTTAAAAATCAATTACCTTGGACGACAGGGAGTCCATTGTTGATGGAATGACAGACTCTGATGTGGAGCTGGACGGTGAAGATCTGGGGAGGGACAGCAGTGAATCTGCAGATGATGAACCAGGCCTGGACTGGGGTGATCTTTGGGGGGGCAGTCGTGGGGTGGTCAGCTTTGAACTGGATCTCTTATGAGGTTCAATGACTGAGGCTTGCAATGACTGAGTCAGAATCTGAGTCTCACCTGGATCTGAGTCATCTGGATCATCCTAATATTTTTCAGGGCGGACTGATACCCTCTTGGTCAGCTCTGGAGGTCCATTTTCATTCAACAGTGCATTTAGTTTACGGGTTGCCTCATAATGAGTAGCTAGAGAACAAAGGAAGAATGCAAACAAACAGATTTAATGGCAAACTGCTTAATACTCAAAAGGACTTTTTTTATCACCAGGTTATGTTATGACACTGTCAGCATAACAATATAGTATGTGTTGTGTAGAGCTCTGGTTCACACAATGGGGTTTGCAAAAAATAATAATTAACATTTTACTATATTCCCATCCATATAAAACTTTGGTTAATGTTTAATAGACTTTGTGTACTAAAACATCTATAAGAAAAATCTTATCAGACAGGTGTTTGTGGTCTAATTTGTGTCAGTTTAAGGGTACTTAAAAGTAGGAACCACTGCTACAGAGTACTACAACTATGGTTAATGTCATGAGATTACTGTGTTGTAGTGTTGTTCATGCATTCATTTAGAGACTATAGTATAATTTCTGGTCACTAGATTAAGACATATAAATGTCACTATATACTCTGTGTGTAACACAACAAACTATGTGTGATTGAAACATAATTTGCTAATGATTACAATAAGTTTAAAAAAGAAATTACGAATCAAACGATATACTCTGTGTGTAACAAACAATATGATGTGTATGTATAACTTGTGTGAAGAAATAATAATCTTTTTAAAAAAGGCAATCTGACCAAATTGAAACATAATGGTGTCAAAAGTAAGCACAATATCTTTTAAAAAAAAAGTAGTAAACAAATTAAACAGAAGATAATGGTGTCACGAATGGTCAAAACTGTTTGTAGTAAAAAGTAAAAAGACATGCCTGGACATGTCTGGGTAGAACAAAAACTTCCAGTGGAAAGTCCCCAAAAGCTAACTAAAGTGACCAATGAAATGATGACAGGTGTGGCCACGATGTAACGATAGACCAATGAAATGATGACAGGTGTGGCCACGATGTAACGATAGACCAATGAAATGAGGACAGGTGTGGCCACGATGTAACAATAAAACAATGAAATGCTAACAGGTGTGGTCTCTAACGGGTTTATAAGACAGCATCACTCAACTGTTAGGCAGAGTTTTTCTGGTGCAGCTCAGGCTCGCTACTGAATGCTCTCTGGTTTTTTGTCGACAATAAAACTCTGTTGCCTTTAAGTTGACTTCTCCTGCTTTTTATTCGACTGAATCTCTGGACTTTTGGACCACCAGTGGAACTTAGTTTTCACCACAACAAGTCTTTGTTTTTTTTTTGTAGAGCAGTCGCTTATACATGATAAAATGGTGACAAAACTGTTGTAAATAATACGAGTTTCATTAAAATGTGTAATATTTTAAAAGAAGTTCGTTTTTTTTCAACCTGGTCCTTATTTCCAGCATATGGTATGTAGATCTACTCATACCATATGGATATGCGCCGTGTGGATCTAAAAGCGCCCAAAGGACTCCAAGTTACTCCAAACTTTTATGGGTGAGTTGCTATATTTCTTAGCTAAGCAATGTATGACCAATACACTATCTAACCATCATTTTTTCTTTTGAAAAAAACATTCTATTTTACAGGGTATCTGTAGGTTTAGGCAAGTGTAATTTCATATGCACAATTATGCCTTCTAAACTGAGAATTCCCACATTTCTCACTCGGTTTAATGTGTACCCTTTAGCATTCAGCTAACTATCACTAAGCCAACACTACATAAACAGAAAATCTGATGTAAGTAACTCTTTAATATACGTACATTTACTTAACACCAACGGGAGGTTCATTTGTCTGCAGTGTATCCATTGGGCAATGATATGCAGAGAGAGCATCAACCGTCAAACTTTCGTGATCGTGCTCAGGTCTCGTGTTGATGGCTGCCAGGTACACCGTGGCATGATGGGCATGACCCGTCCTACGGTGCCTTTGATTGGTGTATCCTGATACTGCGTTTTGTTACGTTTTGAATTCATGTTTTAATTTTGTCCTGTGTTCCACTCTGTGTTCCCCTCTTTGTCCCTCGCTGTGTTCATCTCTGTGTTCCTCTCGTGTCCCTTTTTGTGTTCCTCTGTGCTCCACCCTGTGTTCCTCTCTGTGTTCCTCTCTATGTTCCACCCAGTGCTTCACCCTGTGTTTCTCTTTCTGTTTCACCCTGTGTTCCTCTCGTGTTCCCTTCTGCATTCCTCTATGTTCCGCCCTGTGTTTCTCCAGTGTGCCTTTCTGTGTTCATCTCTGTGTCCCTTTCTGTTAGTGGTGCAACGGATCATCATTGATCCGTGATCCGTTCGGATCAATATCTTCGGTTGAGCACACACGTGATCCGCGGATTGATTTATGAAAAATAAAAAGTTGTGTGCATGTTCAGTCCACACACAGCCACCTTATTTTTGTATGAAGTTTCAATGGTCTTGTTAATGGTTTGTTATGGAAATGATCACACCTTTTTGAACAGACGACCATCATCTTAAATGTATGCAGGCTTGTAGATGACAAGGCAATTAGAATCCAATTACTTTTGAGAATGCATCTCATTGCCAAATAGTAGCCTGCAGTTGCAGCTACAGAAGCATATCACATAATACCAACAAGAACTGCATACCTACTCCAAAATTGAGGCATTGGTTGTAATTGTATGCTTAAAAGAGCAATGAAACCCAAACCACTTTTATGTTGGAAATCAGTAAACATGTTGTGTTTCTGAATAAAATGAAAAGGCTGTGTTTCTGAATAAAGCTGAAAAGGATCTCTTACTTGCTGAAATTTCCCACGATTGTACGCATGACTTTGAGATTTCCATCGCATACTAATCCCAACCAAGACAACCCCAAAGAGAAGCACTTATGAAGAATAGAATCATCAGTGGCTCCATTTGAGGTGATCTGAGCTGGATTCACAAGGGGAAATGGCTTTTGATGCATTTAGTTGTTGATGTCACTTAAAACTGCCCCAACAAGTAGCACTTACTGTATTCAACAGTCCAGTCAATGCTCAGGTTAGGGTGATAGGTAGGACCAATTCTTAAACTGGGAGTTTTTTCACAATTGAAACATGTCTGTCTTCATGAAATGTGTGAAGGAAAAAGAATGGCAAAATCAGCTACACTACCCCAACAAATAGCACTTACTGCATTAAGGAGTCAAGTCTGTGCTTGAGTTAGGGTAAAGTGTGTGATCACTTAGTTGTGTAACAAAATACAGCCTTTGTCAAAATGATTGTCAAGGTTTACTGAATCTTCCAATGCAGAAATTTTCTTAACCAAGACAACCCCAAAGAGAAGCACTTATGAAGAAGAGAATCACCAGTGGCTCAATTCGAGCAGATCTGAGCTGGATTCACATGAGGAAATGGCTTTTGATGCGTTTGGTTGTTGTTGTCACTTAAAACTGCCCCAACAAATAGCACTTACTGTATTCAACAGTCCAGTCAATGCTCAGGTTAGGGGAATAGATAGGACCAACTCTCAAACTTGGAATTTATCAGCAATTAATGATGCAACATGTCTGTCTTCATGAAATGTGTGAAGGAAAAAGAATGGCAAAATCAGCAACACTACCCCAACAAATAGCACTTACTGCTTTCAGAAATCAAGTCTGTGCTTATGTTAGAGTAATATTAGCGACAAAGTAATAATTGACTTAGTTGGAGCTGGGTCACTGGCAATATCCTTTTGGAAAAGAACTCTACCTCAGGTAAGACTTTCCTCATGGTCAAGATGATCCATTGCAGCATCTTCTGTGTTGTGTCCCAGCAGCAGTGGGATTTCTTCTACAGCTTTGCCCATCTTAAACTTGAATGTAGCCACACCCATCCTGCCCCACCTTCTTTTTGTATGAAGTTTCAATGGTCCTGTTAATGGTTCGTTATGGAAAGGATCACACCTTCTTGAACAGACGACCATCATCTTAAATGTATTCAGGCTTGTAGATGAGAAGGCAATTAGAATCCAATTACTTTTGAGAATGTATCTCATTGCCAAATAGTAGCCTGCAGTTGCAACTACAGAACATATCACATAATACCAACTAGAACTGCATACATACTTCAAACTTGAGGCATTGGTTGTAATTGCATGCTTAAAAGAGCAATGAAACCTAAACCCTCTTGTGTTGGAAATCAGTAAAAATGTTGTGTTTCTGAATAATATGAAAAGGCTGTGTTTCTGAATAAAGCTGAAAAGGATCTCTTACTTGCTGAAATTTCCCTTGATTGTACACATAACACAAGACTTCCACTGCCTACTAATCCCAACCAAGACAACCCCAAAGAGAAGCACTTATGAAGAATAGAATCATCAGTGGCTCCATTTGAGGTGATCTGAACTGGATTCACAAGGGGAAATGGCTTTTGATTCATTTAGTTGTTGTTGTCACTTAAAACTGCCCCAACAAGTAGCACTTACTGTATTCAACAGTCCAGTCAATGCTCAGGTTAGGGGAATAGGTAGGACCAACTCTTAAACTGGGATTTTTTTTCCCACAATTGTAACATGTCTGTCTTCATGAAATGTGTGAAGGAAAAAGAATGGCAAAATCAGCTACACTACCCCAACAAATAGCACTTACTGCATTAAGGAGCCAAGTCTGTGCTTGAGTTAGGGTAAAGTGTGTGATCACTTAGTTGTGTAACAAAATACAGGCTTTGTCAAAATGATTGTCAAGTTTTACTGAATCGTCCAATGCAGAAATTTTCTTAACCAAGACAACCCCAAAGAGAAGCACTTATGAAGAATAGTATCAACAGTGGCTCCATTTGAGGTGATCTGGGCTGGATTCACATGAGGAAATGGCTTTTGATGCATTCCAATGCAGAACTTTTCTTAACCAAGACAACCCCAAAGAGAAGCACTTATGAAGAAGAGAATCATCAGTGGCTCCATTTAAGGTGATCTGAGCTGGATTCACAATGGGAAATGGCTTTTGATGCATTTAGTTGTTGTTGTCACTTAAAACTGCCCCAACAAGTAGCACTTACTGTATTCAACAGTCCAGTCAATGCTCCGGTTAGGGGAATAGATAGGACCAACTCTCAAATTTGGAATTTATCAGCAATTAAGGATGCAACATGTCTGTCTTCATGAAATGTGTGAAGGAAAAAGAATGGCAAAATCAGCAACACTACCCCAACAAATAGCACTTACTGCTTTCAGAAATCAAGTCTGTGCTTATGTTAGAGTAATATTAGTGACAAGGAATAATTGACTTGGTTGGAGCTGGGTCACTGGCAATATCCTTTTGGACAAGAACTCTACCTCAGGTAAGACTTTCCTCATGGTCAAGATGATCCATTGCAGCATCTTCTGTGTTGTGTCCCAGCAGCAGTGGGATTTCTTCTACAGCTTTGCCCATCTTAAACTTGAATGTAGCCACACCCATCCTGCCCCACCTTCTTTTTTGATGAAGTTTCAATGGTCTTGTTAATGGTTCGTTATGGAAAGGATCACACCTTCTTGAACAGACGACCATCATCTTAAATCTATTCAGGCTTGTAGATGAGAAGGCAATTAGAATCCAATTACTTTTGAGAATGCATCTCATTGCCAAATAGTAGCCTGCAGTTGCAACTACAGAACATATCACATAATACCAACTAGAACTGCATACATACTTCAAACTTGAGGCATTGGTTGTAATTGTATGCTTAAAAGAGCAATGAAACCTAAACCCTCTTGTGTTGGAAATCAGTAAAAATGTTGTGTTTCTGAATAATATGAAAAGGCTGTGTTTCTGAATAAAGCTGAAAAGGATCTCTTACTTGCTGAAATTTCCCTTGATTGTACACATAACACAAGACTTCCACTGCCTACTAATCCCAACCAAGACAACCCCAAAGAGAAGCACTTATGAAGAATAGAATCATCAGTGGCTCCATTTGAGGTGATCTGAGCTGGATTCACAAGGGGAAATGGCTTTTGATTCATTTAGTTGTTGTTGTCACTTAAAACTGCCCCAACAAGTAGCACTTACTGTATTCAACAGTCCAGTCAATGCTCCGGTTAGGGGAATAGATAGGACCAACTCTCAAACTTGGAATTTATCAGCAATTAATGATGCAACATGTCTGTCTTCATGAAATGTGTGAAGGAAAAAGAATGGCAAAATCAGCAACACTACCCCAACAAATAGCACTTACTGCTTTCAGAAGTCAAGTCTGTGCTTATGTTAGAGTAATATTAGTGACAAAGTAATAATTGACTAATTTGGAGCTGGGTCACTGGCAATATCCTTTTGGACAAGAACTCTACCTCAGGTAAGACTTTCCTCATGGTCAAGATGATCCATTGCAGCATCTTCTGTGTTGTGTCCCAGCAGCAGTGGGATTTCTTCTACAGCTTTGCCCATCTTAAACTTGAATGTAGCCACACCCATCCTGCCCCACCTTCTTTTTGTATGATGTTTCAATGGTCTTGTTAATGGTTCGTTATGGAAAGGATCACACCTTCTTGAACAGACGACCATCATCTTAAATGTATTCAGGCTTATAGAGAAGGCAATTAGAATCCACTGACTTTTGAGAATGTATCTCATTGCCAAATAGTAGCCTGCAGTTGCAACTACAGAACATATCACATAATACCAACTAGAACTGCATACATACTTCAAACTTGAGGCATTGGTTGTAATTGTATGCTTAAAAGAGCAATGAAACCTAAACCCTCTTGTGTTGGAAATCAGTAAAAATGTTGTTTCTGAATAATATGAAAAGGCTGTGTTTCTGAATAAAGCTGAAAAGGATCTCTTACTTGCTGAAATTTCCCTTGATTGTACACATAACACAAGACTTCCACTGCCTACTAATCCCAACCAAGACAACCCCAAAGAGAAGCACTTATGAAGAATAGAATCATCAGTGGCTCCATTTGAGGTGATCTGAGCTGGATTCACAAGGGGAAATGGCTTTTGATTCATTTAGTTGTTGTTGTCACTTAAAACTGCCCCAACAAGTAGCACTTGCTGTATTCAACAGTCCAGTCAATGCTCAGGTTAGGGGAATAGGTAGGACCAACTTTTAAACTGGGATTTTTTTCCCACAATTGTAACATGTCTGTCTTCATGAAATGTGTGAAGGAAAAAGAATGGCAAAATCAGCTACACTACCCCAACAAATAGCACTTACTGCATTAAGGAGTCAAGTCTGTGCTTGAGTTAGGGTAAAGTGTGTGATCACTTAGTTGTGTAACAAAATACAGGCTTTGTCAAAATGATTGTCAAGTTTTACTGAATTTTCCAAAGCAGAAATTTTCTTAACCAAGACAACCCCAAAGAGAAGCACTTATGAAGAATAGTATCATCAGTGGCTCCATTTAAGGTGATCTGAGCTGGATTTACAATGGGAAATGGCTTTTGATTAATTTAGTTGTTGTTGTCACTTAAAACTGCCCCAACAAGTAGCACTTACTGTATTCAACAGTCCAGTCAATGCTCAGGTTAGGGGAATAGATAGGACCAACTCTCAAACTTGGAATTTATCAGCAATTAATGATGCAACATGTCTGTCTTCATGAAATGTGTGAAGGAAAAAGAATGGCACAATCAGCAACATTACCCCAACAAATAGCACTTACTGCTTTCAGAAGTCAAGTCTGTGCTTATGTTAGAGTAATATTAGCGACAAAGTAATAATTGACTAAGTTGGAGCTGGGTCACTGGCAATATCCTTTTGGACAAGAACTCTACCTCAGGTAAGACTTTCCTCATGGTCAAGATGATCCATTGCAGCATCTTCTGTTGTGTCCCAGCAGCAGTGGGATTTCTTCTACAGCTTTGCCCATCTTAAACTAGAATGTAGCCACACCCATCCTGCCCCACCTTCTTTTTGTATGAAGTTTCAATGGTCTTGTTAATGGTTCGTTATGGAAAGGATCACACCTTCTTGAACAGACGACCATCATCTTAAATGTATTCAGGCTTATAGAGAAGGCAATTAGAATCCAATTACTTTTGAGAATGTATCTCATTGCCAAATAGTAGCCTGCAGTTGCAACTACAGAACATATCACATAATACCAACTAGAACTGCATACATACTTCAAACTTGAGGCATTGGTTGTAATTGTATGATTAAAAGAGCAATGAAACCTAAACCCTCTTGTGTTGGAAATCAGTAAAAATGTTGTGTTTCTGAATAATATGAAAAGGCTGTGTTTCTGTATAAAGCTGAAAAGGATCTCTTACTTGCTGAAATTTCCCTTGATTGTACACATAACACAAGACTTCCACTGCCTACTAATCCCAACCAAGACAACCCCAAAGAGAAGCACTTATGAAGAATAGAATCATCAGTGGCTCCATTTGAGGTGATCTGAGCTGGATTCACAAGGGGAAATGGCTTTTGATTCATTTAGTTGTTGTTGTCACTTAAAACTGCCCCAACAAGTAGCACTTACTGTATTCAACAGTCCAGTCAATGCTCAGGTTAGGGGAATAGATAGGACCAACTCTCAAACTTGGAATTCATCAGCAATTAATGATGCAACATGTCTGTCTTCATGAAATGTGTGAAGGAAAAAGAATGGCAAAATCAGCAACACTACCCCAACAAATAGCACTTACTGCTTTCAGAAATCAAGTCTGTGCTTATGTTAGAGTAATATTAGCGACAAAGTAATAATTGACTTAGTTGGAGCTGGGTCACTGGCAATATCCTTTTGGAAAAGAACTCTACCTCAGGTAAGACTTTCCTCATGGTCAAGATGATCCATTGCAGCATCTTCTGTGTTGTGTCCCAGCAGCAGTGGGATTTCTTCTACAGCTTTGCCCATCTTAAACTTGAATGTAGCCACACCCATCCTGCCCCACCTTCTTTTTGTATGAAGTTTCAATGGTCTTGTTAATGGTTCGTTATGGAAAGGATCACACCTTCTTGAACAGACGACCATCATCTTAAATGTATTCAGGCTTGTAGATGAGAAGGCAATTAGAATCCAATTACTTTTGAGAATGTATCTCATTGCCAAATAGTAGCCTGCAGTTGCAACTACAGAACATATCACATAATACCAACTAGAACTGCATACATACTTCAAACTTGAGGCATTGGTTGTAATTGCATGCTTAAAAGAGCAATGAAACCGAAACCCTCTTGTGTTGGAAATCAGTAAAAATGTTGTGTTTCTGAATAATATGAAAAGGCTGTGTTTCTGAATAAAGCTGAAAAGGATCTCTTACTTGCTGAAATTTCCCTTGATTGTACACATAACACAAGACTTCCACTGCCTACTAATCCCAACCAAGACAACCCCAAAGAGAAGCACTTATGAAGAATAGAATCATCAGTGGCTCCATTTGAGGTGATCTGAACTGGATTCACAAGGGGAAATGGCTTTTGATTCATTTAGTTGTTGTTGTCACTTAAAACTGCCCCAACAAGTAGCACTTACTGTATTCAACAGTCCAGTCAATGCTCAGGTTAGGGGAATAGGTAGGACCAACTCTTAAACTGGGATTTTTTTTCCCACAATTGTAACATGTCTGTCTTCATGAAATGTGTGAAGGAAAAAGAATGGCAAAATCAGCTACACTACCCCAACAAATAGCACTTACTGCATTAAGGAGCCAAGTCTGTGCTTGAGTTAGGGTAAAGTGTGTGATCACTTAGTTGTGTAACAAAATACAGGCTTTGTCAAAATGATTGTCAAGTTTTACTGAATCGTCCAATGCAGAAATTTTCTTAACCAAGACAACCCCAAAGAGAAGCACTTATGAAGAATAGTATCAACAGTGGCTCCATTTGAGGTGATCTGGGCTGGATTCACATGAGGAAATGGCTTTTGATGCATTCCAATGCAGAACTTTTCTTAACCAAGACAACCCCAAAGAGAAGCACTTATGAAGAAGAGAATCATCAGTGGCTCCATTTAAGGTGATCTGAGCTGGATTCACAATGGGAAATGGCTTTTGATTCATTTAGTTGTTGTTGTCACTTAAAACTGCCCCAACAAGTAGCACTTACTGTATTCAACAGTCCAGTCAATGCTCCGGTTAGGGGAATAGATAGGACCAACTCTCAAATTTGGAATTTATCAGCAATTAAGGATGCAACATGTCTGTCTTCATGAAATGTGTGAAGGAAAAAGAATGGCAAAATCAGCAACACTACCCCAACAAATAGCACTTACTGCTTTCAGAAATCAAGTCTGTGCTTATGTTAGAGTAATATTAGTGACAAGGAATAATTGACTTGGTTGGAGCTGGGTCACTGGCAATATCCTTTTGGACAAGAACTCTACCTCAGGTAAGACTTTCCTCATGGTCAAGATGATCCATTGCAGCATCTTCTGTGTTGTGTCCCAGCAGCAGTGGGATTTCTTCTACAGCTTTGCCCATCTTAAACTTGAATGTAGCCACACCCATCCTGCCCCACCTTCTTTTTGTATGATGTTTCAATGGTCTTGTTAATGGTTCGTTATGGAAAGGATCACACCTTCTTGAACAGACGACCATCATCTTAAATGTATTCAGGCTTATAGAGAAGGCAATTAGAATCCACTGACTTTTGAGAATGTATCTCATTGCCAAATAGTAGCCTGCAGTTGCAACTACAGAACATATCACATAATACCAACTAGAACTGCATACATACTTCAAACTTGAGGCATTGGTTGTAATTGTATGATTAAAAGAGCAATGAAACCGAAACCCTCTTGTGTTGGAAATCAGTAAAAATGTTGTGTTTCTGAATAATATGAAAAGGCTGTGTTTCTGAATAAAGCTGAAAAGGATCTCTTACTTGCTGAAATTTCCCTTGATTGTACACATAACACAAGACTTCCACTGCCTACTAATCCCAACCAAGACAACCCCAAAGAGAAGCACTTATGAAGAATAGAATCATCAGTGGCTCCATTTGAGGTGATCTGAACTGGATTCACAAGGGGAAATGGCTTTTGATTCATTTAGTTGTTGTTGTCACTTAAAACTGCCCCAACAAGTAGCACTTACTGTATTCAACAGTCCAGTCAATGCTCAGGTTAGGGGAATAGGTAGGACCAACTCTTAAACTGGGATTTTTTTTCCCACAATTGTAACATGTCTGTCTTCATGAAATGTGTGAAGGAAAAAGAATGGCAAAATCAGCTACACTACCCCAACAAATAGCACTTACTGCATTAAGGAGCCAAGTCTGTGCTTGAGTTAGGGTAAAGTGTGTGATCACTTAGTTGTGTAACAAAATACAGGCTTTGTCAAAATGATTGTCAAGTTTTACTGAATCGTCCAATGCAGAAATTTTCTTAACCAAGACAACCCCAAAGAGAAGCACTTATGAAGAATAGTATCAACAGTGGCTCCATTTGAGGTGATCTGGGCTGGATTCACATGAGGAAATGGCTTTTGATGCATTCCAATGCAGAACTTTTCTTAACCAAGACAACCCCAAAGAGAAGCACTTATGAAGAAGAGAATCATCAGTGGCTCCATTTAAGGTGATCTGAGCTGGATTCACAATGGGAAATGGCTTTTGATTCATTTAGTTGTTGTTGTCACTTAAAACTGCCCCAACAAGTAGCACTTACTGTATTCAACAGTCCAGTCAATGCTCCGGTTAGGGGAATAGATAGGACCAACTCTCAAATTTGGAATTTATCAGCAATTAAGGATGCAACATGTCTGTCTTCATGAAATGTGTGAAGGAAAAAGAATGGCAAAATCAGCTACACTACCCCAACAAATAGCACTTACTGCTTTCAGAAATCAAGTCTGTGCTTATGTTAGAGTAATATTAGTGACAAGGAATAATTGACTTGGTTGGAGCTGGGTCACTGGCAATATCCTTTTGGACAAGAACTCTACCTCAGGTAAGACTTTCCTCATGGTCAAGATGATCCATTGCAGCATCTTCTGTGTTGTGTCCCAGCAGCAGTGGGATTTCTTCTACAGCTTTGCCCATCTTAAACTTGAATGTAGCCACACCCATCCTGCCCCACCTTCTTTTTTGATGAAGTTTCAATGGTCTTGTTAATGGTTCGTTATGGAAAGGATCACACCTTCTTGAACAGACGACCATCATCTTAAATCTATTCAGGCTTGTAGATGAGAAGGCAATTAGAATCCAATTACTTTTGAGAATGCATCTCATTGCCAAATAGTAGCCTGCAGTTGCAACTACAGAACATATCACATAATACCAACTAGAACTGCATACATACTTCAAACTTGAGGCATTGGTTGTAATTGTATGCTTAAAAGAGCAATGAAACCTAAACCCTCTTGTGTTGGAAATCAGTAAAAATGTTGTGTTTCTGAATAATATGAAAAGGCTGTGTTTCTGAATAAAGCTGAAAAGGATCTCTTACTTGCTGAAATTTCCCTTGATTGTACACATAACACAAGACTTCCACTGCCTACTAATCCCAACCAAGACAACCCCAAAGAGAAGCACTTATGAAGAATAGAATCATCAGTGGCTCCATTTGAGGTGATCTGAGCTGGATTCACAAGGGGAAATGGCTTTTGATTCATTTAGTTGTTGTTGTCACTTAAAACTGCCCCAACAAGTAGCACTTACTGTATTCAACAGTCCAGTCAATGCTCCGGTTAGGGGAATAGATAGGACCAACTCTCAAACTTGGAATTTATCAGCAATTAATGATGCAACATGTCTGTCTTCATGAAATGTGTGAAGGAAAAAGAATGGCAAAATCAGCAACACTACCCCAACAAATAGCACTTACTGCTTTCAGAAGTCAAGTCTGTGCTTATGTTAGAGTAATATTAGTGACAAAGTAATAATTGACTAATTTGGAGCTGGGTCACTGGCAATATCCTTTTGGACAAGAACTCTACCTCAGGTAAGACTTTCCTCATGGTCAAGATGATCCATTGCAGCATCTTCTGTGTTGTGTCCCAGCAGCAGTGGGATTTCTTCTACAGCTTTGCCCATCTTAAACTTGAATGTAGCCACACCCATCCTGCCCCACCTTCTTTTTGTATGATGTTTCAATGGTCTTGTTAATGGTTCGTTATGGAAAGGATCACACCTTCTTGAACAGACGACCATCATCTTAAATGTATTCAGGCTTATAGAGAAGGCAATTAGAATCCACTGACTTTTGAGAATGTATCTCATTGCCAAATAGTAGCCTGCAGTTGCAACTACAGAACATATCACATAATACCAACTAGAACTGCATACATACTTCAAACTTGAGGCATTGGTTGTAATTGTATGCTTAAAAGAGCAATGAAACCTAAACCCTCTTGTGTTGGAAATCAGTAAAAATGTTGTTTCTGAATAATATGAAAAGGCTGTGTTTCTGAATAAAGCTGAAAAGGATCTCTTACTTGCTGAAATTTCCCTTGATTGTACACATAACACAAGACTTCCACTGCCTACTAATCCCAACCAAGACAACCCCAAAGAGAAGCACTTATGAAGAATAGAATCATCAGTGGCTCCATTTGAGGTGATCTGAGCTGGATTCACAAGGGGAAATGGCTTTTGATTCATTTAGTTGTTGTTGTCACTTAAAACTGCCCCAACAAGTAGCACTTACTGTATTCAACAGTCCAGTCAATGCTCAGGTTAGGGGAATAGGTAGGACCAACTTTTAAACTGGGATTTTTTTCCCACAATTGTAACATGTCTGTCTTCATGAAATGTGTGAAGGAAAAAGAATGGCAAAATCAGCTACACTACCCCAACAAATAGCACTTACTGCATTAAGGAGTCAAGTCTGTGCTTGAGTTAGGGTAAAGTGTGTGATCACTTAGTTGTGTAACAAAATACAGGCTTTGTCAAAATGATTGTCAAGTTTTACTGAATTTTCCAAAGCAGAAATTTTCTTAACCAAGACAACCCCAAAGAGAAGCACTTATGAAGAATAGTATCATCAGTGGCTCCATTTAAGGTGATCTGAGCTGGATTTACAATGGGAAA
Source organism: Paralichthys olivaceus (assembly GCF_024713975.1). Classification (NCBI taxonomy): domain Eukaryota; kingdom Metazoa; phylum Chordata; class Actinopteri; order Pleuronectiformes; family Paralichthyidae; genus Paralichthys; species Paralichthys olivaceus. The sequence goes on from NC_091106.1 coordinate 1,874,624, forward strand.
TGGCTTTTGATTAATTTAGTTGTTGTTGTCACTTAAAACTGCCCCAACAAGTAGCACTTACTGTATTCAACAGTCCAGTCAATGCTCAGGTTAGGGGAATAGATAGGACCAACTCTCAAACTTGGAATTTATCAGCAATTAATGATGCAACATGTCTGTCTTCATGAAATGTGTGAAGGAAAAAGAATGGCACAATCAGCAACATTACCCCAACAAATAGCACTTACTGCTTTCAGAAGTCAAGTCTGTGCTTATGTTAGAGTAATATTAGCGACAAAGTAATAATTGACTAAGTTGGAGCTGGGTCACTGGCAATATCCTTTTGGACAAGAACTCTACCTCAGGTAAGACTTTCCTCATGGTCAAGATGATCCATTGCAGCATCTTCTGTTGTGTCCCAGCAGCAGTGGGATTTCTTCTACAGCTTTGCCCATCTTAAACTAGAATGTAGCCACACCCATCCTGCCCCACCTTCTTTTTGTATGAAGTTTCAATGGTCTTGTTAATGGTTCGTTATGGAAAGGATCACACCTTCTTGAACAGACGACCATCATCTTAAATGTATTCAGGCTTATAGAGAAGGCAATTAGAATCCAATTACTTTTGAGAATGTATCTCATTGCCAAATAGTAGCCTGCAGTTGCAACTACAGAACATATCACATAATACCAACTAGAACTGCATACATACTTCAAACTTGAGGCATTGGTTGTAATTGTATGATTAAAAGAGCAATGAAACCTAAACCCTCTTGTGTTGGAAATCAGTAAAAATGTTGTGTTTCTGAATAATATGAAAAGGCTGTGTTTCTGTATAAAGCTGAAAAGGATCTCTTACTTGCTGAAATTTCCCTTGATTGTACACATAACACAAGACTTCCACTGCCTACTAATCCCAACCAAGACAACCCCAAAGAGAAGCACTTATGAAGAATAGAATCATCAGTGGCTCCATTTGAGGTGATCTGAGCTGGATTCACAAGGGGAAATGGCTTTTGATTCATTTAGTTGTTGTTGTCACTTAAAACTGCCCCAACAAGTAGCACTTACTGTATTCAACAGTCCAGTCAATGCTCAGGTTAGGGGAATAGATAGGACCAACTCTCAAACTTGGAATTCATCAGCAATTAATGATGCAACATGTCTGTCTTCATGAAATGTGTGAAGGAAAAAGAATGGCAAAATCAGCAACACTACCCCAACAAATAGCACTTACTGCTTTCAGAAATCAAGTCTGTGCTTATGTTAGAGTAATATTAGCGACAAAGTAATAATTGACTTAGTTGGAGCTGGGTCACTGGCAATATCCTTTTGGAAAAGAACTCTACCTCAGGTAAGACTTTCCTCATGGTCAAGATGATCCATTGCAGCATCTTCTGTGTTGTGTCCCAGCAGCAGTGGGATTTCTTCTACAGCTTTGCCCATCTTAAACTTGAATGTAGCCACACCCATCCTGCCCCACCTTCTTTTTGTATGAAGTTTCAATGGTCTTGTTAATGGTTCGTTATGGAAAGGATCACACCTTCTTGAACAGACGACCATCATCTTAAATGTATTCAGGCTTGTAGATGAGAAGGCAATTAGAATCCAATTACTTTTGAGAATGTATCTCATTGCCAAATAGTAGCCTGCAGTTGCAACTACAGAACATATCACATAATACCAACTAGAACTGCATACATACTTCAAACTTGAGGCATTGGTTGTAATTGCATGCTTAAAAGAGCAATGAAACCGAAACCCTCTTGTGTTGGAAATCAGTAAAAATGTTGTGTTTCTGAATAATATGAAAAGGCTGTGTTTCTGAATAAAGCTGAAAAGGATCTCTTACTTGCTGAAATTTCCCTTGATTGTACACATAACACAAGACTTCCACTGCCTACTAATCCCAACCAAGACAACCCCAAAGAGAAGCACTTATGAAGAATAGAATCATCAGTGGCTCCATTTGAGGTGATCTGAACTGGATTCACAAGGGGAAATGGCTTTTGATTCATTTAGTTGTTGTTGTCACTTAAAACTGCCCCAACAAGTAGCACTTACTGTATTCAACAGTCCAGTCAATGCTCAGGTTAGGGGAATAGGTAGGACCAACTCTTAAACTGGGATTTTTTTTCCCACAATTGTAACATGTCTGTCTTCATGAAATGTGTGAAGGAAAAAGAATGGCAAAATCAGCTACACTACCCCAACAAATAGCACTTACTGCATTAAGGAGCCAAGTCTGTGCTTGAGTTAGGGTAAAGTGTGTGATCACTTAGTTGTGTAACAAAATACAGGCTTTGTCAAAATGATTGTCAAGTTTTACTGAATCGTCCAATGCAGAAATTTTCTTAACCAAGACAACCCCAAAGAGAAGCACTTATGAAGAATAGTATCAACAGTGGCTCCATTTGAGGTGATCTGGGCTGGATTCACATGAGGAAATGGCTTTTGATGCATTCCAATGCAGAACTTTTCTTAACCAAGACAACCCCAAAGAGAAGCACTTATGAAGAAGAGAATCATCAGTGGCTCCATTTAAGGTGATCTGAGCTGGATTCACAATGGGAAATGGCTTTTGATTCATTTAGTTGTTGTTGTCACTTAAAACTGCCCCAACAAGTAGCACTTACTGTATTCAACAGTCCAGTCAATGCTCCGGTTAGGGGAATAGATAGGACCAACTCTCAAATTTGGAATTTATCAGCAATTAAGGATGCAACATGTCTGTCTTCATGAAATGTGTGAAGGAAAAAGAATGGCAAAATCAGCAACACTACCCCAACAAATAGCACTTACTGCTTTCAGAAATCAAGTCTGTGCTTATGTTAGAGTAATATTAGTGACAAGGAATAATTGACTTGGTTGGAGCTGGGTCACTGGCAATATCCTTTTGGACAAGAACTCTACCTCAGGTAAGACTTTCCTCATGGTCAAGATGATCCATTGCAGCATCTTCTGTGTTGTGTCCCAGCAGCAGTGGGATTTCTTCTACAGCTTTGCCCATCTTAAACTTGAATGTAGCCACACCCATCCTGCCCCACCTTCTTTTTGTATGATGTTTCAATGGTCTTGTTAATGGTTCGTTATGGAAAGGATCACACCTTCTTGAACAGACGACCATCATCTTAAATGTATTCAGGCTTATAGAGAAGGCAATTAGAATCCACTGACTTTTGAGAATGTATCTCATTGCCAAATAGTAGCCTGCAGTTGCAACTACAGAACATATCACATAATACCAACTAGAACTGCATACATACTTCAAACTTGAGGCATTGGTTGTAATTGTATGATTAAAAGAGCAATGAAACCTAAACCCTCTTGTGTTGGAAATCAGTAAAAATGTTGTGTTTCTGAATAATATGAAAAGGCTGTGTTTCTGAATAAAGCTGAAAAGGATCTCTTACTTGCTGAAATTTCCCTTGATTGTACACATAACACAAGACTTCCACTGCCTACTAATCCCAACCAAGACAACCCCAAAGAGAAGCACTTATGAAGAATAGAATCATCAGTGGCTCCATTTGAGGTGATCTGAGCTGGATTCACAAGGGGAAATGGCTTTTGATTCATTTAGTTGTTGTTGTCACTTAAAACTGCCCCAACAAGTAGCACTTACTGTATTCAACAGTCCAGTCAATGCTCAGGTTAGGGGAATAGGTAGGACCAACTTTTAAACTGGGATTTTTTTCCCACAATTGTAACATGTCTGTCTTCATGAAATGTGTGAAGGAAAAAGAATGGCAAAATCAGCTACACTACCCCAACAAATAGCACTTACTGCATTAAGGAGTCAAGTCTGTGCTTGAGTTAGGGTAAAGTGTGTGATCACTTAGTTGTGTAACAAAATACAGGCTTTGTCAAAATGATTGTCAAGTTTTACTGAATTTTCCAAAGCAGAAATTTTCTTAACCAAGACAACCCCAAAGAGAAGCACTTATGAAGAATAGTATCATCAGTGGCTCAATTTAAGGTGATCTGAGCTGGATTTACAATGGGAAATGGCTTTTGATTAATTTAGTTGTTGTTGTCACTTAAAACTGCCCCAACAAGTAGCACTTACTGTATTCAACAGTCCAGTCAATGCTCAGGTTAGGGGAATAGATAGGACCAACTCTCAAACTTGGAATTTATCAGCAATTAATGATGCAACATGTCTGTCTTCATGAAATGTGTGAAGGAAAAAGAATGGCACAATCAGCAACATTACCCCAACAAATAGCACTTACTGCTTTCAGAAGTCAAGTCTGTGCTTATGTTAGAGTAATATTAGCGACAAAGTAATAATTGACTAAGTTGGAGCTGGGTCACTGGCAATATCCTTTTGGACAAGAACTCTACCTCAGGTAAGACTTTCCTCATGGTCAAGATGATCCATTGCAGCATCTTCTGTTGTTTCCCAGCAGCAGTGGGATTTCTTCTACAGCTTTGCCCATCTTAAACTAGAATGTAGCCACACCCATCCTGCCCCACCTTCTTTTTGTATGAAGTTTCAATGGTCTTGTTAATGGTTCGTTATGGAAAGGATCACACCTTCTTGAACAGACGACCATCATCTTAAATGTATTCAGGCTTATAGAGAAGGCAATTAGAATCCAATTACTTTTGAGAATGTATCTCATTGCCAAATAGTAGCCAGCAGTTGCAACTACAGAACATATCACATAATACCAACTAGAACTGCATACATACTTCAAACTTGAGGCATTGGTTGTAATTGCATGCTTAAAAGAGCAATGAAACCTAAACCCTCTTGTGTTGGAAATCAGTAAAAATATTGTGTTTCTGAATAATATGAAAAGGCTGTGTTTCTGAATAAAGCTGAAAAGGATCTCTTACTTGCTGAAATTTCCCTTGATTGTACACATAACACAAGACTTCCACTGCCTACTAATCCCAACCAAGACAACCCCAAAGAGAAGCACTTATGAAGAATAGAATCATCAGTGGCTCCATTTAAGGTGATCCGAGCTGGATTCACAAGGGGAAATGGCTTTTGATTCATTTAGTTGTTGTTGTCACTTAAAACTGCCCCAACAAGTAGCACTTACTGTATTCAACAGTCCAGTCAATGCTCAAGTTAGGGGAATAGGTAGGACCAACTCTTAAACTGGGATTTTTTTCCCACAATTGTAACATGTCTGTCTTCATGAAATGTGTGAAGGAAAAAGAATGGCAAAATCAGCTACACTACCCCAACAAATAGCACTTACTGCATTAAGGAGTCAAGTCTGTGCTTGAGTTAGGGTAAAGTGTGTGATCACTTAGTTGTGTAACAAAATACAGGCTTTGTCAAAATGATTGTCAAGTTTTACTGAATCTTCCAATGCAGAACTTTTCTTAACCAAGACAACCCCAAAGAGAAGCACTTATGAAGAATAGTATCAACAGTGGCTCCATTTGAGGTGATCTGGGCTGGATTCACATGAGGAAATGGCTTTTGATGCATTCCAATGCAGAACTTTTCTTAACCAAGACAACCCCAAAGAGAAGCACTTATGAAGAAGAGAATCATCAGTGGCTCCATTTAAGGTGATCTGAGCTGGATTCACAATGGGAAATGGCTTTTGATTCATTTAGTTGTTGTTGTCACTTAAAACTGCCCCAACAAGTAGCACTTACTGTATTCAACAGTCCAGTCAATGCTCCGGTTAGGGGAATAGATAGGACCAACTCTCAAATTTGGAATTTATCAGCAATTAAGGATGCAACATGTCTGTCTTCATGAAATGTGTGAAGGAAAAAGAATGGCAAAATCAGCCACACTACCCCAACAAATAGCACTTACTGCTTTCAGAAATCAAGTCTGTGCTTATGTTAGAGTAATATTAGTGACAAGGAATAATTGACTTGGTTGGAGCTGGGTCACTGGCAATATCCTTTTGGACAAGAACTCTACCTCAGGTAAGACTTTCCTCATGGTCAAGATGATCCATTGCAGCATCTTCTGTGTTGTGTCCCAGCAGCAGTGGGATTTCTTCTACAGCTTTGCCCATCTTAAACTTGAATGTAGCCACACCCATCCTGCCCCACCTTCTTTTTGTATGATGTTTCAATGGTCTTGTTAATGGTTCGTTATGGAAAGGATCACACCTTCTTGAACAGACGACCATCATCTTAAATGTATTCAGGCTTATAGAGAAGGCAATTAGAATCCACTGACTTTTGAGAATGTATCTCATTGCCAAATAGTAGCCTGCAGTTGCAACTACAGAACATATCACATAATACCAACTAGAACTGCATACATACTTCAAACTTGAGGCATTGGTTGTAATTGTATGATTAAAAGAGCAATGAAACCTAAACCCTCTTGTGTTGGAAATCAGTAAAAATGTTGTGTTTCTGAATAATATGAAAAGGCTGTGTTTCTGAATAAAGCTGAAAAGGATCTCTTACTTGCTGAAATTTCCCTTGATTGTACACATAACACAAGACTTCCACTGCCTACTAATCCCAACCAAGACAACCCCAAAGAGAAGCACTTATGAAGAATAGAATCATCAGTGGCTCCATTTGAGGTGATCTGAGCTGGATTCACAAGGGGAAATGGCTTTTGATTCATTTAGTTGTTGTTGTCACTTAAAACTGCCCCAACAAGTAGCACTTACTGTATTCAACAGTCCAGTCAATGCTCAGGTTAGGGGAATAGGTAGGACCAACTTTTAAACTGGGATTTTTTTCCCACAATTGTAACATGTCTGTCTTCATGAAATGTGTGAAGGAAAAAGAATGGCAAAATCAGCTACACTACCCCAACAAATAGCACTTACTGCATTAAGGAGTCAAGTCTGTGCTTGAGTTAGGGTAAAGTGTGTGATCACTTAGTTGTGTAACAAAATACAGGCTTTGTCAAAATGATTGTCAAGTTTTACTGAATTTTCCAAAGCAGAAATTTTCTTAACCAAGACAACCCCAAAGAGAAGCACTTATGAAGAATAGTATCATCAGTGGCTCCATTTAAGGTGATCTGAGCTGGATTTACAATGGGAAATGGCTTTTGATTAATTTAGTTGTTGTTGTCACTTAAAACTGCCCCAACAAGTAGCACTTACTGTATTCAACAGTCCAGTCAATGCTCAGGTTAGGGGAATAGATAGGACCAACTCTCAAACTTGGAATTTATCAGCAATTAATGATGCAACATGTCTGTCTTCATGAAATGTGTGAAGGAAAAAGAATGGCACAATCAGCAACATTACCCCAACAAATAGCACTTACTGCTTTCAGAAGTCAAGTCTGTGCTTATGTTAGAGTAATATTAGCGACAAAGTAATAATTGACTAAGTTGGAGCTGGGTCACTGGCAATATCCTTTTGGACAAGAACTCTACCTCAGGTAAGACTTTCCTCATGGTCAAGATGATCCATTGCAGCATCTTCTGTTGTGTCCCAGCAGCAGTGGGATTTCTTCTACAGCTTTGCCCATCTTAAACTAGAATGTAGCCACACCCATCCTGCCCCACCTTCTTTTTGTATGAAGTTTCAATGGTCTTGTTAATGGTTCGTTATGGAAAGGATCACACCTTCTTGAACAGACGACCATCATCTTAAATGTATTCAGGCTTATAGAGAAGGCAATTAGAATCCAATTACTTTTGAGAATGTATCTCATTGCCAAATAGTAGCCTGCAGTTGCAACTACAGAACATATCACATAATACCAACTAGAACTGCATACATACTTCAAACTTGAGGCATTGGTTGTAATTGTATGATTAAAAGAGCAATGAAACCTAAACCCTCTTGTGTTGGAAATCAGTAAAAATGTTGTGTTTCTGAATAATATGAAAAGGCTGTGTTTCTGTATAAAGCTGAAAAGGATCTCTTACTTGCTGAAATTTCCCTTGATTGTACACATAACACAAGACTTCCACTGCCTACTAATCCCAACCAAGACAACCCCAAAGAGAAGCACTTATGAAGAATAGAATCATCAGTGGCTCCATTTGAGGTGATCTGAGCTGGATTCACAAGGGGAAATGGCTTTTGATTCATTTAGTTGTTGTTGTCACTTAAAACTGCCCCAACAAGTAGCACTTACTGTATTCAACAGTCCAGTCAATGCTCAGGTTAGGGGAATAGATAGGACCAACTCTCAAACTTGGAATTCATCAGCAATTAATGATGCAACATGTCTGTCTTCATGAAATGTGTGAAGGAAAAAGAATGGCAAAATCAGCAACACTACCCCAACAAATAGCACTTACTGCTTTCAGAAATCAAGTCTGTGCTTATGTTAGAGTAATATTAGCGACAAAGTAATAATTGACTTAGTTGGAGCTGGGTCACTGGCAATATCCTTTTGGAAAAGAACTCTACCTCAGGTAAGACTTTCCTCATGGTCAAGATGATCCATTGCAGCATCTTCTGTGTTGTGTCCCAGCAGCAGTGGGATTTCTTCTACAGCTTTGCCCATCTTAAACTTGAATGTAGCCACACCCATCCTGCCCCACCTTCTTTTTGTATGAAGTTTCAATGGTCTTGTTAATGGTTCGTTATGGAAAGGATCACACCTTCTTGAACAGACGACCATCATCTTAAATGTATTCAGGCTTGTAGATGAGAAGGCAATTAGAATCCAATTACTTTTGAGAATGTATCTCATTGCCAAATAGTAGCCTGCAGTTGCAACTACAGAACATATCACATAATACCAACTAGAACTGCATACATACTTCAAACTTGAGGCATTGGTTGTAATTGCATGCTTAAAAGAGCAATGAAACCGAAACCCTCTTGTGTTGGAAATCAGTAAAAATGTTGTGTTTCTGAATAATATGAAAAGGCTGTGTTTCTGAATAAAGCTGAAAGGATCTCTTACTTGCTGAAATTTCCCTTGATTGTACACATAACACAAGACTTCCACTGCCTACTAATCCCAACCAAGACAACCCCAAAGAGAAGCACTTATGAAGAATAGAATCATCAGTGGCTCCATTTGAGGTGATCTGAACTGGATTCACAAGGGGAAATGGCTTTTGATTCATTTAGTTGTTGTTGTCACTTAAAACTGCCCCAACAAGTAGCACTTACTGTATTCAACAGTCCAGTCAATGCTCAGGTTAGGGGAATAGGTAGGACCAACTCTTAAACTGGGATTTTTTTTCCCACAATTGTAACATGTCTGTCTTCATGAAATGTGTGAAGGAAAAAGAATGGCAAAATCAGCTACACTACCCCAACAAATAGCACTTACTGCATTAAGGAGCCAAGTCTGTGCTTGAGTTAGGGTAAAGTGTGTGATCACTTAGTTGTGTAACAAAATACAGGCTTTGTCAAAATGATTGTCAAGTTTTACTGAATCGTCCAATGCAGAAATTTTCTTAACCAAGACAACCCCAAAGAGAAGCACTTATGAAGAATAGTATCAACAGTGGCTCCATTTGAGGTGATCTGGGCTGGATTCACATGAGGAAATGGCTTTTGATGCATTCCAATGCAGAACTTTTCTTAACCAAGACAACCCCAAAGAGAAGCACTTATGAAGAAGAGAATCATCAGTGGCTCCATTTAAGGTGATCTGAGCTGGATTCACAATGGGAAATGGCTTTTGATTCATTTAGTTGTTGTTGTCACTTAAAACTGCCCCAACAAGTAGCACTTACTGTATTCAACAGTCCAGTCAATGCTCCGGTTAGGGGAATAGATAGGACCAACTCTCAAATTTGGAATTTATCAGCAATTAAGGATGCAACATGTCTGTCTTCATGAAATGTGTGAAGGAAAAAGAATGGCAAAATCAGCAACACTACCCCAACAAATAGCACTTACTGCTTTCAGAAATCAAGTCTGTGCTTATGTTAGAGTAATATTAGTGACAAGGAATAATTGACTTGGTTGGAGCTGGGTCACTGGCAATATCCTTTTGGACAAGAACTCTACCTCAGGTAAGACTTTCCTCATGGTCAAGATGATCCATTGCAGCATCTTCTGTGTTGTGTCCCAGCAGCAGTGGGATTTCTTCTACAGCTTTGCCCATCTTAAACTTGAATGTAGCCACACCCATCCTGCCCCACCTTCTTTTTGTATGATGTTTCAATGGTCTTGTTAATGGTTCGTTATGGAAAGGATCACACCTTCTTGAACAGACGACCATCATCTTAAATGTATTCAGGCTTATAGAGAAGGCAATTAGAATCCACTGACTTTTGAGAATGTATCTCATTGCCAAATAGTAGCCTGCAGTTGCAACTACAGAACATATCACATAATACCAACTAGAACTGCATACATACTTCAAACTTGAGGCATTGGTTGTAATTGTATGATTAAAAGAGCAATGAAACCTAAACCCTCTTGTGTTGGAAATCAGTAAAAATGTTGTGTTTCTGAATAATATGAAAAGGCTGTGTTTCTGAATAAAGCTGAAAAGGATCTCTTACTTGCTGAAATTTCCCTTGATTGTACACATAACACAAGACTTCCACTGCCTACTAATCCCAACCAAGACAACCCCAAAGAGAAGCACTTATGAAGAATAGAATCATCAGTGGCTCCATTTGAGGTGATCTGAACTGGATTCACAAGGGGAAATGGCTTTTGATTCATTTAGTTGTTGTTGTCACTTAAAACTGCCCCAACAAGTAGCACTTACTGTATTCAACAGTCCAGTCAATGCTCAGGTTAGGGGAATAGGTAGGACCAACTCTTAAACTGGGATTTTTTTTCCCACAATTGTAACATGTCTGTCTTCATGAAATGTGTGAAGGAAAAAGAATGGCAAAATCAGCTACACTACCCCAACAAATAGCACTTACTGCATTAAGGAGCCAAGTCTGTGCTTGAGTTAGGGTAAAGTGTGTGATCACTTAGTTGTGTAACAAAATACAGGCTTTGTCAAAATGATTGTCAAGTTTTACTGAATCGTCCAATGCAGAAATTTTCTTAACCAAGACAACCCCAAAGAGAAGCACTTATGAAGAATAGTATCAACAGTGGCTCCATTTGAGGTGATCTGGGCTGGATTCACATGAGGAAATGGCTTTTGATGCATTCCAATGCAGAACTTTTCTTAACCAAGACAACCCCAAAGAGAAGCACTTATGAAGAAGAGAATCATCAGTGGCTCCATTTAAGGTGATCTGAGCTGGATTCACAATGGGAAATGGCTTTTGATTCATTTAGTTGTTGTTGTCACTTAAAACTGCCCCAACAAGTAGCACTTACTGTATTCAACAGTCCAGTCAATGCTCCGGTTAGGGGAATAGATAGGACCAACTCTCAAATTTGGAATTTATCAGCAATTAAGGATGCAACATGTCTGTCTTCATGAAATGTGTGAAGGAAAAAGAATGGCAAAATCAGCAACACTACCCCAACAAATAGCACTTACTGCTTTCAGAAATCAAGTCTGTGCTTATGTTAGAGTAATATTAGTGACAAGGAATAATTGACTTGGTTGGAGCTGGGTCACTGGCAATATCCTTTTGGACAAGAACTCTACCTCAGGTAAGACTTTCCTCATGGTCAAGATGATCCATTGCAGCATCTTCTGTGTTGTGTCCCAGCAGCAGTGGGATTTCTTCTACAGCTTTGCCCATCTTAAACTTGAATGTAGCCACACCCATCCTGCCCCACCTTCTTTTTGTATGATGTTTCAATGGTCTTGTTAATGGTTCGTTATGGAAAGGATCACACCTTCTTGAACAGACGACCATCATCTTAAATGTATTCAGGCTTATAGAGAAGGCAATTAGAATCCACTGACTTTTGAGAATGTATCTCATTGCCAAATAGTAGCCTGCAGTTGCAACTACAGAACATATCACATAATACCAACTAGAACTGCATACATACTTCAAACTTGAGGCATTGGTTGTAATTGTATGATTAAAAGAGCAATGAAACCTAAACCCTCTTGTGTTGGAAATCAGTAAAAATGTTGTGTTTCTGAATAATATGAAAAGGCTGTGTTTCTGAATAAAGCTGAAAAGGATCTCTTACTTGCTGAAATTTCCCTTGATTGTACACATAACACAAGACTTCCACTGCCTACTAATCCCAACCAAGACAACCCCAAAGAGAAGCACTTATGAAGAATAGAATCATCAGTGGCTCCATTTGAGGTGATCTGAGCTGGATTCACAAGGGGAAATGGCTTTTGATTCATTTAGTTGTTGTTGTCACTTAAAACTGCCCCAACAAGTAGCACTTACTGTATTCAACAGTCCAGTCAATGCTCAGGTTAGGGGAATAGGTAGGACCAACTTTTAAACTGGGATTTTTTTCCCACAATTGTAACATGTCTGTCTTCATGAAATGTGTGAAGGAAAAAGAATGGCAAAATCAGCTACACTACCCCAACAAATAGCACTTACTGCATTAAGGAGTCAAGTCTGTGCTTGAGTTAGGGTAAAGTGTGTGATCACTTAGTTGTGTAACAAAATACAGGCTTTGTCAAAATGATTGTCAAGTTTTACTGAATTTTCCAAAGCAGAAATTTTCTTAACCAAGACAACCCCAAAGAGAAGCACTTATGAAGAATAGTATCATCAGTGGCTCAATTTAAGGTGATCTGAGCTGGATTTACAATGGGAAATGGCTTTTGATTAATTTAGTTGTTGTTGTCACTTAAAACTGCCCCAACAAGTAGCACTTACTGTATTCAACAGTCCAGTCAATGCTCAGGTTAGGGGAATAGATAGGACCAACTCTCAAACTTGGAATTTATCAGCAATTAATGATGCAACATGTCTGTCTTCATGAAATGTGTGAAGGAAAAAGAATGGCACAATCAGCAACATTACCCCAACAAATAGCACTTACTGCTTTCAGAAGTCAAGTCTGTGCTTATGTTAGAGTAATATTAGCGACAAAGTAATAATTGACTAAGTTGGAGCTGGGTCACTGGCAATATCCTTTTGGACAAGAACTCTACCTCAGGTAAGACTTTCCTCATGGTCAAGATGATCCATTGCAGCATCTTCTGTTGTTTCCCAGCAGCAGTGGGATTTCTTCTACAGCTTTGCCCATCTTAAACTAGAATGTAGCCACACCCATCCTGCCCCACCTTCTTTTTGTATGAAGTTTCAATGGTCTTGTTAATGGTTCGTTATGGAAAGGATCACACCTTCTTGAACAGACGACCATCATCTTAAATGTATTCAGGCTTATAGAGAAGGCAATTAGAATCCAATTACTTTTGAGAATGTATCTCATTGCCAAATAGTAGCCAGCAGTTGCAACTACAGAACATATCACATAATACCAACTAGAACTGCATACATACTTCAAACTTGAGGCATTGGTTGTAATTGCATGCTTAAAAGAGCAATGAAACCTAAACCCTCTTGTGTTGGAAATCAGTAAAAATATTGTGTTTCTGAATAATATGAAAAGGCTGTGTTTCTGAATAAAGCTGAAAAGGATCTCTTACTTGCTGAAATTTCCCTTGATTGTACACATAACACAAGACTTCCACTGCCTACTAATCCCAACCAAGACAACCCCAAAGAGAAGCACTTATGAAGAATAGAATCATCAGTGGCTCCATTTGAGGTGATCTGAGCTGGATTCACAAGGGGAAATGGCTTTTGATTCATTTAGTTGTTGTTGTCACTTAAAACTGCCCCAACAAGTAGCACTTACTGTATTCAACAGTCCAGTCAATGCTCAAGTTAGGGGAATAGGTAGGACCAACTCTTAAACTGGGATTTTTTTCCCACAATTGTAACATGTCTGTCTTCATGAAATGTGTGAAGGAAAAAGAATGGCAAAATCAGCTACACTACCCCAACAAATAGCACTTACTGCATTAAGGAGTCAAGTCTGTGCTTGAGTTAGGGTAAAGTGTGTGATCACTTAGTTGTGTAACAAAATACAGGCTTTGTCAAAATGATTGTCAAGTTTTACTGAATCTTCCAATGCAGAACTTTTCTTAACCAAGACAACCCCAAAGAGAAGCACTTATGAAGAATAGTATCAACAGTGGCTCCATTTGAGGTGATCTGGGCTGGATTCACATGAGGAAATGGCTTTTGATGCATTCCAATGCAGAACTTTTCTTAACCAAGACAACCCCAAAGAGAAGCACTTATGAAGAAGAGAATCATCAGTGGCTCCATTTAAGGTGATCTGAGCTGGATTCACAATGGGAAATGGCTTTTGATTCATTTAGTTGTTGTTGTCACTTAAAACTGCCCCAACAAGTAGCACTTACTGTATTCAACAGTCCAGTCAATGCTCCGGTTAGGGGAATAGATAGGACCAACTCTCAAATTTGGAATTTATCAGCAATTAAGGATGCAACATGTCTGTCTTCATGAAATGTGTGAAGGAAAAAGAATGGCAAAATCAGCCACACTACCCCAACAAATAGCACTTACTGCTTTCAGAAATCAAGTCTGTGCTTATGTTAGAGTAATATTAGTGACAAGGAATAATTGACTTGGTTGGAGCTGGGTCACTGGCAATATCCTTTTGGACAAGAACTCTACCTCAGGTAAGACTTTCCTCATGGTCAAGATGATCCATTGCAGCATCTTCTGTGTTGTGTCCCAGCAGCAGTGGGATTTCTTCTACAGCTTTGCCCATCTTAAACTTGAATGTAGCCACACCCATCCTGCCCCACCTTCTTTTTGTATGATGTTTCAATGGTCTTGTTAATGGTTCGTTATGGAAAGGATCACACCTTCTTGAACAGACGACCATCATCTTAAATGTATTCAGGCTTATAGAGAAGGCAATTAGAATCCACTGACTTTTGAGAATGTATCTCATTGCCAAATAGTAGCCTGCAGTTGCAACTACAGAACATATCACATAATACCAACTAGAACTGCATACATACTTCAAACTTGAGGCATTGGTTGTAATTGTATGATTAAAAGAGCAATGAAACCTAAACCCTCTTGTGTTGGAAATCAGTAAAAATGTTGTGTTTCTGAATAATATGAAAAGGCTCTGTTTCTGAATAAAGCTGAAAAGGATCTCTTACTTGCTGAAATTTCCCTTGATTGTACACATAACACAAGACTTCCACTGCCTACTAATCCCAACCAAGACAACCCCAAAGAGAAGCACTTATGAAGAATAGAATCATCAGTGGCTCCATTTGAGGTGATCTGAGCTGGATTCACAAGGGGAAATGGCTTTTGATTCATTTAGTTGTTGTTGTCACTTAAAACTGCCCCAACAAGTAGCACTTACTGTATTCAACAGTCCAGTCAATGCTCAGGTTAGGGGAATAGGTAGGACCAACTTTTAAACTGGGATTTTTTTCCCACAATTGTAACATGTCTGTCTTCATGAAATGTGTGAAGGAAAAAGAATGGCAAAATCAGCTACACTACCCCAACAAATAGCACTTACTGCATTAAGGAGTCAAGTCTGTGCTTGAGTTAGGGTAAAGTGTGTGATCACTTAGTTGTGTAACAAAATACAGGCTTTGTCAAAATGATTGTCAAGTTTTACTGAATTTTCCAAAGCAGAAATTTTCTTAACCAAGACAACCCCAAAGAGAAGCACTTATGAAGAATAGTATCATCAGTGGCTCAATTTAAGGTGATCTGAGCTGGATTTACAATGGGAAATGGCTTTTGATTAATTTAGTTGTTGTTGTCACTTAAAACTGCCCAAACAAGTAGCACTTACTGTATTCAACAGTCCAGTCAATGCTCAGGTTAGGGGAATAGATAGGACCAACTCTCAAACTTGGAATTTATCAGCAATTAATGATGCAACATGTCTGTCTTCATGAAATGTGTGAAGGAAAAAGAATGGCACAATCAGCAACATTACCCCAACAAATAGCACTTACTGCTTTCAGAAGTCAAGTCTGTGCTTATGTTAGAGTAATATTAGCGACAAAGTAATAATTGACTAAGTTGGAGCTGGGTCACTGGCAATATCCTTTTGGACAAGAACTCTACCTCAGGTAAGACTTTCCTCATGGTCAAGATGATCCATTGCAGCATCTTCTGTTGTGTCCCAGCAGCAGTGGGATTTCTTCTACAGCTTTGCCCATCTTAAACTAGAATGTAGCCACACCCATCCTGCCCCACCTTCTTTTTGTATGAAGTTTCAATGGTCTTGTTAATGGTTCGTTATGGAAAGGATCACACCTTCTTGAACAGACGACCATCATCTTAAATGTATTCAGGCTTATAGAGAAGGCAATTAGAATCCAATTACTTTTGAGAATGTATCTCATTGCCAAATAGTAGCCAGCAGTTGCAACTACAGAACATATCACATAATACCAACTAGAACTGCATACATACTTCAAACTTGAGGCATTGGTTGTAATTGCATGCTTAAAAGAGCAATGAAACCTAAACCCTCTTGTGTTGGAAATCAGTAAAAATATTGTGTTTCTGAATAATATGAAAAGGCTGTGTTTCTGAATAAAGCTGAAAAGGATCTCTTACTTGCTGAAATTTCCCTTGATTGTACACATAACACAAGACTTCCACTGCCTACTAATCCCAACCAAGACAACCCCAAAGAGAAGCACTTATGAAGAATAGAATCATCAGTGGCTCCATTTAAGGTGATCTGAGCTGGATTTACAATGGGAAATGGCTTTTGATTCATTTAGTTGTTGTTGTCACTTAAAACTGCCCCAACAAGTAGCACTTACTGTATTCAACAGTCCAGTCAATGCTCAAGTTAGGGGAATAGGTAGGACCAACTCTTAAACTGGGATTTTTTTCCCACAATTGTAACATGTCTGTCTTCATGAAATGTGTGAAGGAAAAAGAATGGCAAAATCAGCTACACTACCCCAACAAATAGCACTTACTGCATTAAGGAGTCAAGTCTGTGCTTGAGTTAGGGTAAAGTGTGTGATCACTTAGTTGTGTAACAAAATACAGGCTTTGTCAAAATGATTGTCAAGTTTTACTGAATCTTCCAATGCAGAACTTTTCTTAACCAAGACAACCCCAAAGAGAAGCACTTATGAAGAATAGTATCATCAGTGGCTCCATTTGAGGTGATCTGGGCTGGATTCACATGAGGAAATGGCTTTTGATGCATTCCAATGCAGAACTTTTCTTAACCAAGACAACCCCAAAGAGAAGCACTTATGAAGAAGAGAATCATCAGTGGCTCCATTTAAGGTGATCTGAGCTGGATTCACAATGGGAAATGGCTTTTGATTCATTTAGTTGTTGTTGTCACTTAAAACTGCCCCAACAAGTAGCACTTACTGTATTCAACAGTCCAGTCAATGCTCCGGTTAGGGGAATAGATAGGACCAACTCTCAAATTTGGAATTTATCAGCAATTAAGGATGCAACATGTCTGTCTTCATGAAATGTGTGAAGGAAAAAGAATGGCAAAATCAGCCACACTACCCCAACAAATAGCACTTACTGCTTTCAGAAATCAAGTCTGTGCTTATGTTAGAGTAATATTAGTGACAAGGAATAATTGACTTGGTTGGAGCTGGGTCACTGGCAATATCCTTTTGGACAAGAACTCTACCTCAGGTAAGACTTTCCTCATGGTCAAGATGATCCATTGCAGCATCTTCTGTGTTGTGTCCCAGCAGCAGTGGGATTTCTTCTACAGCTTTGCCCATCTTAAACTTGAATGTAGCCACACCCATCCTGCCCCACCTTCTTTTTTGATGAAGTTTCAATGGTCTTGTTAATGGTTCGTTATGGAAAGGATCACACCTTCTTGAACAGACGACCATCATCTTAAATGTATTCAGGCTTGTAGATGAGAAGGCAATTAGAATCCAATTACTTTTGAGAATGCATCTCATTGCCAAATAGTAGCCTGCAGTTGCAACTACAGAACATATCACATAATACCAACTAGAACTGCATACATACTTCAAACTTGAGGCATTGGTTGTAATTGTATGATTAAAAGAGCAATGAAACCTAAACCCTCTTGTGTTGGAAATCAGTAAAAATGTTGTGTTTCTGAATAATATGAAAAGGCTGTGTTTCTGAATAAAGCTGAAAAGGATCTCTTACTTGCTGAAATTTCCCTTGATTGTACACATAACACAAGACTTCCACTGCCTACTAATCCCAACCAAGACAACCCCAAAGAGAAGCACTTATGAAGAATAGAATCATCAGTGGCTCCATTTGAGGTGATCTGAGCTGGATTCACAAGGGGAAATGGCTTTTGATTCATTTAGTTGTTGTTGTCACTTAAAACTGCCCCAACAAGTAGCACTTACTGTATTCAACAGTCCAGTCAATGCTCCGGTTAGGGGAATAGATAGGACCAACTCTCAAATTTGGAATTTATCAGCAATTAAGGATGCAACATGTCTGTCTTCATGAAATGTGTGAAGGAAAAAGAATGGCAAAATCAGCAACACTACCCCAACAAATAGCACTTACTGCTTTCAGAAATCAAGTCTGTGCTTATGTTAGAGTAATATTAGTGACAAGGAATAATTGACTTGGTTGGAGCTGGGTCACTGGCAATATCCTTTTGGACAAGAACTCTACCTCAGGTAAGACTTTCCTCATGGTCAAGATGATCCATTGCAGCATCTTCTGTGTTGTGTCCCAGCAGCAGTGGGATTTCTTCTACAGCTTTGCCCATCTTAAACTTGAATGTAGCCACACCCATCCTGCCCCACCTTCTTTTTGTATGATGTTTCAATGGTCTTGTTAATGGTTCGTTATGGAAAGGATCACACCTTCTTGAACAGACGACCATCATCTTAAATGTATTCAGGCTTATAGAGAAGGCAATTAGAATCCACTGACTTTTGAGAATGTATCTCATTGCCAAATAGTAGCCTGCAGTTGCAACTACAGAACATATCACATAATACCAACTAGAACTGCATACATACTTCAAACTTGAGGCATTGGTTGTAATTGTATGATTAAAAGAGCAATGAAACCTAAACCCTCTTGTGTTGGAAATCAGTAAAAATGTTGTGTTTCTGAATAATATGAAAAGGCTGTGTTTCTGAATAAAGCTGAAAAGGATCTCTTACTTGCTGAAATTTCCCTTGATTGTACACATAACACAAGACTTCCACTGCCTACTAATCCCAACCAAGACAACCCCAAAGAGAAGCACTTATGAAGAATAGAATCATCAGTGGCTCCATTTGAGGTGATCTGAGCTGGATTCACAAGGGGAAATGGCTGTTGATTCATTTAGTTGTTGTTGTCACTTAAAACTGCCCCAACAAGTAGCACTTACTGTATTCAACAGTCCAGTCAATGCTCCGGTTAGGGGAATAGATAGGACCAACTCTCAAACTTGGAATTTATCAGCAATTAATGATGCAACATGTCTGTCTTCATGAAATGTGTGAAGGAAAAAGAATGGCAAAATCAGCAACACTACCCCAACAAATAGCACTTACTGCTTTCAGAAGTCAAGTCTGTGCTTATGTTAGAGTAATATTAGTGACAAAGTAATAATTGACTAATTTGGAGCTGGGTCACTGGCAATATCCTTTTGGACAAGAACTCTACCTCAGGTAAGACTTTCCTCATGGTCAAGATGATCCATTGCAGCATCTTCTGTGTTGTGTCCCAGCAGCAGTGGGATTTCTTCTACAGCTTTGCCCATCTTAAACTTGAATGTAGCCACACCCATCCTGCCCCACCTTCTTTTTTGATGAAGTTTCAATGGTCTTGTTAATGGTTCGTTATGGAAAGGATCACACCTTCTTGAACAGACGACCATCATCTTAAATGTATTCAGGCTTGTAGATGAGAAGGCAATTAGAATCCAATTACTTTTGAGAATGCATCTCATTGCCAAATAGTAGCCTGCAGTTGCAACTACAGAACATATCACATAATACCAACTAGAACTGCATACATACTTCAAACTTGAGGCATTGGTTGTAATTGTATGATTAAAAGAGCAATGAAACCTAAACCCTCTTGTGTTGGAAATCAGTAAAAATGTTGTGTTTATGAATAAAATGAAAAGGCTGTGTTTCTGAATAAAGCTGAAAAGGATCTCTTACTTGCTGAAATTTTCCTTGATTGTACACATAACACAAGACTTCCACTGCCTACTAATCCCAACCAAGACAACCCCAAAGAGAAGCACTTATGAAGAATAGAATCATCAGTGGCTCCATTTGAGGTGATCTGAGCTGGATTCACAAGGGGAAATGGCTTTTGATTCATTTAGTTGTTGTTGTCACTTAAAACTGCCCCAACAAGTAGCACTTACTGTATTCAACAGTCCAGTCAATGCTCATGTTAGGGGAATAGGTAGGACCAACTCTTAAACTGGGATTTTTTTCCCACAATTGTAACATGTCTGTCTTCATGAAATGTGTGAAGGAAAAAGAATGGCAAAATCAGCTACACTACCCCAACAAATAGCACTTACTGCATTAAGGAGTCAAGTCTGTGCTTGAGTTGGGGTAAAGTGTGTGATCACTTAGTTGTGTAACAAAATACAGGTTTTGTCAAAATGATTGTCAAGTTTTACTGAATCTTCCAATGCAGAACTTTTCTTAACCATGACAACCCCAAAGAGAAGCACTTATGAAGAATAGTATCATCAGTGGCTCCATTTGAGGTGATCTGGGCTGGATTCACAAGGGGAAATGGCTTTTGATGCATTCCAATGCAGAACTTTTCTTAACCAAGACAACCCCAAAGAGAAGCACTTATGAAGAATAGAATCATCAGTGGCTCCATTTAAGGTGATCTGAGCTGGATTTACAATGGGAAATGGCTTTTGATTAATTTAGTTGTTGTTGTCACTTAAAACTGCCCCAACAAGTAGCACTTACTGTATTCAACAGTCCAGTCAATGCTCAGGTTAGGGGAATAGATAGGACCAACTCTCAAACTTGGAATTTATCAGCAATTGATGATGCAACATGTCTGTCTTCATGAAATGTGTGAAGGAAAAAGAATGGCAAAATCAGCAACACTACCCCAACAAATAGCACTTACTGCTTTCAGAAGTCAAGTCTGTGCTTATGTTAGAGTAATATTAGTGACAAAGTAATAATTGACTAAGTTGGAGCTGGGTCACTGGCAATATCCTTTTGGACAAGAACTCTACCTCAGGTAAGACTTTCCTCATGGTCAAGATGATCCATTGCAGCATCTTCTGTGTTGTGTCCCAGCAGCAGTGGGATTTCTTCTACAGCTTTGCCCATCTTAAACTAGAATGTAGCCACACCCATCCTGCCCCACCTTCTTTTTGTATGAAGTTTCAATGGTCTTGTTAATGGTTCGTTATGGAAAGGATCACACCTTCTTGAATAGACCACCATCATCTTAAATGTATTCAGGCTTGTAGATGAGAAGGCAATTAGAATCCAGTTACTTTTGAGAATGTATCTCATTGCCAAATAGTAGCCAGCAGTTGCAACTACAGAACATATCACATTATACCAACTAGAACTGCATAAATACTTCAAACTTGAGGCATTGGTTGTAATTGTATGAATAAAAGAGCAATGAAACCTAAACCCTCTTGTGTTGGAAATCAGTAAAAATGTTGTGTTTCTGAATAATATGAAAAGGCTGTGTTTCTGAATAAAGCTGAAAAGGATCTCTTACTTGCTGAAATTTCCCTTGATTGTACACATAACACAAGACTTCCACTGCCTACTAATCCCAACCAAGACAACCCCAAAGAGAAGCACTTATGAAGAATAGAATCATCAGTGGCTCCATTTGAGGTGATCTGAGCTGGATTCACAAGGGGAAATGGCTTTTGATTCAATTAGTTGTTGTTGTCACTTAAAACTGCCCCAACAAGTAGCACTTACTGTATTCAACAGTCCAGTCAATGCTCAGGTTAGGGGAATAGGTAGGACCAACTCTTAAACTGGGATTTTTTTCCCACAATTGTAACATGTCTGTCTTCATGAAATGTGTGAAGGAAAAAGAATGGCAAAATCAGCTACACTACCCCAACAAATAGCACTTACTGCATTAAGGAGTCAAGTCTGTGCTTGAGTTAGGGTAAAGTGTGTGATCACTTAGTTGTGTAACAAAATACAGGCTTTGTCAAAATGATTGTCAAGTTTTACTGAATCGTCTAATGCTGAAATTTTCTTAACCAAGACAACCCCAAAGAGAAGCACTTATGAAGAATAGTATCATCAGTGGCTCCATTTGAGGTGATCTGGGCTGGATTCACATGGGGAAATGGCTTTTGATGCATTCCAATGCAGAACTTTTCTTAACCAAGACAACCCCAAAGAGAAGCACTTATGAAGAATAGTATCATCAGTGGCTCCATTTGAGGTGATCTGGGCTGGATTCACATGAGGAAATGGCTTTTGATGCATTCCAATGCAGAACTTTTCTTAACCAAGACAACCCCAAAGAGAAGCACTTATGAAGAATAGTATCATCAGTGGCTCCATTTGAGGTGATCTGGGCTGGATTCACAATGGGAAATGGCTTTTGATTCATTTGGTTGTTGTTGTCACTTAAAACTGCCCCAACAAGTAGCACTTACTGTATTCAACAGTCCAGTCAATGCTCAGGTTAGGGGAATAGATAGGACCAACTCTCAAACTTGGAATTTATCAGCAATTAATGATGCAACATGTCTGTCTTCATGAAATGTGTGAAGGAAAAAGAATGGAAAAATCAGCAACACTACCCCAACAAATAGCACTTACTGCTTTCAGAAGTCAAGTCTGTGCTTATGTTAGAGTAATATTAGTGACAAAGTAATAATTGACTTAGTTGGAGCTGGGTCACTGGCAATATCCTTTTGGAAAAGAACTCTACCTCAGGTAAGACTTTCCTCATGATCAAGATGATCCATTGCAGCATCTTCTGTGTTGTGTCCCAGCAGCAGTGGGATTTCTTCTACAGCTTTGCCCATCTTAAACTTGAATGTAGCCACACCCATCCTGCCCCACCTTCTTTTTGTATGATGTTTCAATGGTCTTGTTAATGGTTCGTTATGGAAAGGATCACACCTTCTTGAATAGACCACCATCATCTTAAATGTATTCAGGCTTGTAGATGAGAAGGCAATTAGAATCCACTGACTTTTGAGAATGCATCTCATTGCCAAATAGTAGCCTGCAGTTGCAACTACAGAACATATCACATAATACCAACTAGAACTGCATACATACTTCAAACTTGAGGCATTGGTTGTAATTGTATGATTAAAAGAGCAATGAAACCTAAACCCTCTTGTGTTGGAAATCAGTAAAAATGTTGTGTTTCTGAATAATATGAAAAGGCTGTGTTTCTGAATAAAGCTGAAAAGGATCTCTTACTTGCTGAAATTTCCCTTGATTGTACACATAACACAAGACTTCCACTGCCTACTAATCCCAACCAAGACAACCCCAAAGAGAAGCACTTATGAAGAATAGAATCATCAGTGGCTCCATTTGAGGTGATCTGAGCTGGATTCACAAGGGGAAATGGCTGTTGATTCATTTAGTTGTTGTTGTCACTTAAAACTGCCCCAACAAGTAGCACTTACTGTATTCAACAGTCCAGTCAATGCTCCGGTTAGGGGAATAGATAGGACCAACTCTCAAACTTGGAATTTATCAGCAATTAATGATGCAACATGTCTGTCTTCATGAAATGTGTGAAGGAAAAAGAATGGCAAAATCAGCAACACTACCCCAACAAATAGCACTTACTGCTTTCAGAAGTCAAGTCTGTGCTTATGTTAGAGTAATATTAGTGACAAAGTAATAATTGACTAATTTGGAGCTGGGTCACTGGCATATCCTTTTGGACAAGAACTCTACCTCAGGTAAGACTTTCCTCATGGTCAAGATGATCCATTGCAGCATCTTCTGTGTTGTGTCCCAGCAGCAGTGGGATTTCTTCTACAGCTTTGCCCATCTTAAACTTGAATGTAGCCACACCCATCCTGCCCCACCTTCTTTTTTGATGAAGTTTCAATGGTCTTGTTAATGGTTCGTTATGGAAAGGATCACACCTTCTTGAACAGACGACCATCATCTTAAATGTATTCAGGCTTGTAGATGAGAAGGCAATTAGAATCCAATTACTTTTGAGAATGCATCTCATTGCCAAATAGTAGCCTGCAGTTGCAACTACAGAACATATCACATAATACCAACTAGAACTGCATACATACTTCAAACTTGAGGCATTGGTTGTAATTGTATGATTAAAAGAGCAATGAAACCTAAACCCTCTTGTGTTGGAAATCAGTAAAAATGTTGTGTTTATGAATAAAATGAAAAGGCTGTGTTTCTGAATAAAGCTGAAAAGGATCTCTTACTTGCTGAAATTTTCCTTGATTGTACACATAACACAAGACTTCCACTGCCTACTAATCCCAACCAAGACAACCCCAAAGAGAAGCACTTATGAAGAATAGAATCATCAGTGGCTCCATTTGAGGTGATCTGAGCTGGATTCACAAGGGGAAATGGCTTTTGATTCATTTAGTTGTTGTTGTCACTTAAAACTGCCCCAACAAGTAGCACTTACTGTATTCAACAGTCCAGTCAATGCTCATGTTAGGGGAATAGGTAGGACCAACTCTTAAACTGGGATTTTTTTCCCACAATTGTAACATGTCTGTCTTCATGAAATGTGTGAAGGAAAAAGAATGGCAAAATCAGCTACACTACCCCAACAAATAGCACTTACTGCATTAAGGAGTCAAGTCTGTGCTTGAGTTGGGGTAAAGTGTGTGATCACTTAGTTGTGTAACAAAATACAGGTTTTGTCAAAATGATTGTCAAGTTTTACTGAATCTTCCAATGCAGAACTTTTCTTAACCATGACAACCCCAAAGAGAAGCACTTATGAAGAATAGTATCATCAGTGGCTCCATTTGAGGTGATCTGGGCTGGATTCACAAGGGGAAATGGCTTTTGATGCATTCCAATGCAGAACTTTTCTTAACCAAGACAACCCCAAAGAGAAGCACTTATGAAGAATAGAATCATCAGTGGCTCCATTTAAGGTGATCTGAGCTGGATTTACAATGGGAAATGGCTTTTGATTAATTTAGTTGTTGTTGTCACTTAAAACTGCCCCAACAAGTAGCACTTACTGTATTCAACAGTCCAGTCAATGCTCAGGTTAGGGGAATAGATAGGACCAACTCTCAAACTTGGAATTTATCAGCAATTGATGATGCAACATGTCTGTCTTCATGAAATGTGTGAAGGAAAAAGAATGGCAAAATCAGCAACACTACCCCAACAAATAGCACTTACTGCTTTCAGAAGTCAAGTCTGTGCTTATGTTAGAGTAATATTAGTGACAAAGTAATAATTGACTAAGTTGGAGCTGGGTCACTGGCAATATCCTTTTGGACAAGAACTCTACCTCAGGTAAGACTTTCCTCATGGTCAAGATGATCCATTGCAGCATCTTCTGTGTTGTGTCCCAGCAGCAGTGGGATTTCTTCTACAGCTTTGCCCATCTTAAACTAGAATGTAGCCACACCCATCCTGCCCCACCTTCTTTTTGTATGAAGTTTCAATGGTCTTGTTAATGGTTCGTTATGGAAAGGATCACACCTTCTTGAATAGACCACCATCATCTTAAATGTATTCAGGCTTGTAGATGAGAAGGCAATTAGAATCCAGTTACTTTTGAGAATGTATCTCATTGCCAAATAGTAGCCAGCAGTTGCAACTACAGAACATATCACATTATACCAACTAGAACTGCATAAATACTTCAAACTTGAGGCATTGGTTGTAATTGTATGAATAAAAGAGCAATGAAACCTAAACCCTCTTGTGTTGGAAATCAGTAAAAATGTTGTGTTTCTGAATAATATGAAAAGGCTGTGTTTCTGAATAAAGCTGAAAAGGATCTCTTACTTGCTGAAATTTCCCTTGATTGTACACATAACACAAGACTTCCACTGCCTACTAATCCCAACCAAGACAACCCCAAAGAGAAGCACTTATGAAGAATAGAATCATCAGTGGCTCCATTTGAGGTGATCTGAGCTGGATTCACAAGGGGAAATGGCTTTTGATTCAATTAGTTGTTGTTGTCACTTAAAACTGCCCCAACAAGTAGCACTTACTGTATTCAACAGTCCAGTCAATGCTCAGGTTAGGGGAATAGGTAGGACCAACTCTTAAACTGGGATTTTTTTCCCACAATTGTAACATGTCTGTCTTCATGAAATGTGTGAAGGAAAAAGAATGGCAAAATCAGCTACACTACCCCAACAAATAGCACTTACTGCATTAAGGAGTCAAGTCTGTGCTTGAGTTAGGGTAAAGTGTGTGATCACTTAGTTGTGTAACAAAATACAGGCTTTGTCAAAATGATTGTCAAGTTTTACTGAATCGTCTAATGCTGAAATTTTCTTAACCAAGACAACCCCAAAGAGAAGCACTTATGAAGAATAGTATCATCAGTGGCTCCATTTGAGGTGATCTGGGCTGGATTCACATGGGGAAATGGCTTTTGATGCATTCCAATGCAGAACTTTTCTTAACCAAGACAACCCCAAAGAGAAGCACTTATGAAGAATAGTATCATCAGTGGCTCCATTTGAGGTGATCTGGGCTGGATTCACATGAGGAAATGGCTTTTGATGCATTCCAATGCAGAACTTTTCTTAACCAAGACAACCCCAAAGAGAAGCACTTATGAAGAATAGTATCATCAGTGGCTCCATTTGAGGTGATCTGGGCTGGATTCACAATGGGAAATGGCTTTTGATTCATTTGGTTGTTGTTGTCACTTAAAACTGCCCCAACAAGTAGCACTTACTGTATTCAACAGTCCAGTCAATGCTCAGGTTAGGGGAATAGATAGGACCAACTCTCAAACTTGGAATTTATCAGCAATTAATGATGCAACATGTCTGTCTTCATGAAATGTGTGAAGGAAAAAGAATGGAAAAATCAGCAAAACTACCCCAACAAATAGCACTTACTGCTTTCAGAAGTCAAGTCTGTGCTTATGTTAGAGTAATATTAGTGACAAAGTAATAATTGACTTAGTTGGAGCTGGGTCACTGGCAATATCCTTTTGGAAAAGAACTCTACCTCAGGTAAGACTTTCCTCATGATCAAGATGATCCATTGCAGCATCTTCTGTGTTGTGTCCCAGCAGCAGTGGGATTTCTTCTACAGCTTTGCCCATCTTAAACTTGAATGTAGCCACACCCATCCTGCCCCACCTTCTTTTTGTATGATGTTTCAATGGTCTTGTTAATGGTTCGTTATGGAAAGGATCACACCTTCTTGAATAGACCACCATCATCTTAAATGTATTCAGGCTTGTAGATGAGAAGGCAATTAGAATCCAATTACTTTTGAGAATGCATCTCATTGCCAAATAGTAGCCTGCAGTTGCAACTACAGAACATATCACATAATACCAACTAGAACTGCATACATACTTCAAACTTGAGGCATTGGTTGTAATTGTATGATTAAAAGAGCAATGAAACCTAAACCCTCTTGTGTTGGAAATCAGTAAAAATGTTGTGTTTATGAATAAAATGAAAAGGCTGTGTTTCTGAATAAAGCTGAAAAGGATCTCTTACTTGCTGAAATTTTCCTTGATTGTACACATAACACAAGACTTCCACTGCCTACTAATCCCAACCAAGACAACCCCAAAGAGAAGCACTTATGAAGAATAGAATCATCAGTGGCTCCATTTGAGGTGATCTGAGCTGGATTCACAAGGGGAAATGGCTTTTGATTCATTTAGTTGTTGTTGTCACTTAAAACTGCCCCAACAAGTAGCACTTACTGTATTCAACAGTCCAGTCAATGCTCATGTTAGGGGAATAGGTAGGACCAACTCTTAAACTGGGATTTTTTTCCCACAATTGTAACATGTCTGTCTTCATGAAATGTGTGAAGGAAAAAGAATGGCAAAATCAGCTACACTACCCCAACAAATAGCACTTACTGCATTAAGGAGTCAAGTCTGTGCTTGAGTTGGGGTAAAGTGTGTGATCACTTAGTTGTGTAACAAAATACAGGTTTTGTCAAAATGATTGTCAAGTTTTACTGAATCTTCCAATGCAGAACTTTTCTTAACCATGACAACCCCAAAGAGAAGCACTTATGAAGAATAGTATCATCAGTGGCTCCATTTGAGGTGATCTGGGCTGGATTCACAAGGGGAAATGGCTTTTGATGCATTCCAATGCAGAACTTTTCTTAACCAAGACAACCCCAAAGAGAAGCACTTATGAAGAATAGAATCATCAGTGGCTCCATTTAAGGTGATCTGAGCTGGATTTACAATGGGAAATGGCTTTTGATTAATTTAGTTGTTGTTGTCACTTAAAACTGCCCCAACAAGTAGCACTTACTGTATTCAACAGTCCAGTCAATGCTCAGGTTAGGGGAATAGATAGGACCAACTCTCAAACTTGGAATTTATCAGCAATTGATGATGCAACATGTCTGTCTTCATGAAATGTGTGAAGGAAAAAGAATGGCAAAATCAGCAACACTACCCCAACAAATAGCACTTACTGCTTTCAGAAGTCAAGTCTGTGCTTATGTTAGAGTAATATTAGTGACAAAGTAATAATT
Source organism: Paralichthys olivaceus (assembly GCF_024713975.1). Lineage (NCBI taxonomy): Eukaryota > Metazoa > Chordata > Actinopteri > Pleuronectiformes > Paralichthyidae > Paralichthys > Paralichthys olivaceus. The sequence continues at coordinate 1,903,033 of NC_091106.1, forward strand.
GACTAAGTTGGAGCTGGGTCACTGGCAATATCCTTTTGGACAAGAACTCTACCTCAGGTAAGACTTTCCTCATGGTCAAGATGATCCATTGCAGCATCTTCTGTGTTGTGTCCCAGCAGCAGTGGGATTTCTTCTACAGCTTTGCCCATCTTAAACTAGAATGTAGCCACACCCATCCTGCCCCACCTTCTTTTTGTATGAAGTTTCAATGGTCTTGTTAATGGTTCGTTATGGAAAGGATCACACCTTCTTGAATAGACCACCATCATCTTAAATGTATTCAGGCTTGTAGATGAGAAGGCAATTAGAATCCAGTTACTTTTGAGAATGTATCTCATTGCCAAATAGTAGCCAGCAGTTGCAACTACAGAACATATCACATTATACCAACTAGAACTGCATAAATACTTCAAACTTGAGGCATTGGTTGTAATTGTATGAATAAAAGAGCAATGAAACCTAAACCCTCTTGTGTTGGAAATCAGTAAAAATGTTGTGTTTCTGAATAATATGAAAAGGCTGTGTTTCTGAATAAAGCTGAAAAGGATCTCTTACTTGCTGAAATTTCCCTTGATTGTACACATAACACAAGACTTCCACTGCCTACTAATCCCAACCAAGACAACCCCAAAGAGAAGCACTTATGAAGAATAGAATCATCAGTGGCTCCATTTGAGGTGATCTGAGCTGGATTCACAAGGGGAAATGGCTTTTGATTCAATTAGTTGTTGTTGTCACTTAAAACTGCCCCAACAAGTAGCACTTACTGTATTCAACAGTCCAGTCAATGCTCAGGTTAGGGGAATAGGTAGGACCAACTCTTAAACTGGGATTTTTTTCCCACAATTGTAACATGTCTGTCTTCATGAAATGTGTGAAGGAAAAAGAATGGCAAAATCAGCTACACTACCCCAACAAATAGCACTTACTGCATTAAGGAGTCAAGTCTGTGCTTGAGTTAGGGTAAAGTGTGTGATCACTTAGTTGTGTAACAAAATACAGGCTTTGTCAAAATGATTGTCAAGTTTTACTGAATCGTCTAATGCTGAAATTTTCTTAACCAAGACAACCCCAAAGAGAAGCACTTATGAAGAATAGTATCATCAGTGGCTCCATTTGAGGTGATCTGGGCTGGATTCACATGGGGAAATGGCTTTTGATGCATTCCAATGCAGAACTTTTCTTAACCAAGACAACCCCAAAGAGAAGCACTTATGAAGAATAGTATCATCAGTGGCTCCATTTGAGGTGATCTGGGCTGGATTCACATGAGGAAATGGCTTTTGATGCATTCCAATGCAGAACTTTTCTTAACCAAGACAACCCCAAAGAGAAGCACTTATGAAGAATAGTATCATCAGTGGCTCCATTTGAGGTGATCTGGGCTGGATTCACAATGGGAAATGGCTTTTGATTCATTTGGTTGTTGTTGTCACTTAAAACTGCCCCAACAAGTAGCACTTACTGTATTCAACAGTCCAGTCAATGCTCAGGTTAGGGGAATAGATAGGACCAACTCTCAAACTTGGAATTTATCAGCAATTAATGATGCAACATGTCTGTCTTCATGAAATGTGTGAAGGAAAAAGAATGGAAAAATCAGCAACACTACCCCAACAAATAGCACTTACTGCTTTCAGAAGTCAAGTCTGTGCTTATGTTAGAGTAATATTAGTGACAAAGTAATAATTGACTTAGTTGGAGCTGGGTCACTGGCAATATCCTTTTGGAAAAGAACTCTACCTCAGGTAAGACTTTCCTCATGATCAAGATGATCCATTGCAGCATCTTCTGTGTTGTGTCCCAGCAGCAGTGGGATTTCTTCTACAGCTTTGCCCATCTTAAACTTGAATGTAGCCACACCCATCCTGCCCCACCTTCTTTTTGTATGATGTTTCAATGGTCTTGTTAATGGTTCGTTATGGAAAGGATCACACCTTCTTGAACAGACGACCATCATCTTAAATGTATTCAGGCTTATAGAGAAGGCAATTAGAATCCACTGACTTTTGAGAATGTATCTCATTGCCAAATAGTAGCCTGCAGTTGCAACTACAGAACATATCACATAATACCAACTAGAACTGCATACATACTTCAAACTTGAGGCATTGGTTGTAATTGTATGATTAAAAGAGCAATGAAACCTAAACCCTCTTGTGTTGGAAATCAGTAAAAATGTTGTGTTTCTGAATAATATGAAAAGGCTGTGTTTCTGAATAAAGCTGAAAAGGATCTCTTACTTGCTGAAATTTCCCTTGATTGTACACATAACACAAGACTTCCACTGCCTACTAATCCCAACCAAGACAACCCCAAAGAGAAGCACTTATGAAGAATAGAATCATCAGTGGCTCCATTTGAGGTGATCTGAGCTGGATTTACAATGGGAAATGGCTTTTGATTCATTTAGTTGTTGTTGTCACTTAAAACTGCCCCAACAAGTAGCACTTACTGTATTCAACAGTCCAGTCAATGCTCAGGTTAGGGGAATAGGTAGGACCAACTCTTAAACTGGGATTTTTTTTCCCACAATTGTAACATGTCTGTCTTCATGAAATGTGTGAAGGAAAAAGAATGGCAAAATCAGCTACACTACCCCAACAAATAGCACTTACTGCATTAAGGAGCCAAGTCTGTGCTTGAGTTAGGGTAAAGTGTGTGATCACTTAGTTGTGTAACAAAATACAGGCTTTGTCAAAATGATTGTCAAGTTTTACTGAATCGTCCAATGCAGAAATTTTCTTAACCAAGACAACCCCAAAGAGAAGCACTTATGAAGAATAGTATCAACAGTGGCTCCATTTGAGGTGATCTGGGCTGGATTCACATGAGGAAATGGCTTTTGATGCATTCCAATGCAGAACTTTTCTTAACCAAGACAACCCCAAAGAGAAGCACTTATGAAGAAGAGAATCATCAGTGGCTCCATTTAAGGTGATCTGAGCTGGATTCACAATGGGAAATGGCTTTTGATTCATTTAGTTGTTGTTGTCACTTAAAACTGCCCCAACAAGTAGCACTTACTGTATTCAACAGTCCAGTCAATGCTCCGGTTAGGGGAATAGATAGGACCAACTCTCAAATTTGGAATTTATCAGCAATTAAGGATGCAACATGTCTGTCTTCATGAAATGTGTGAAGGAAAAAGAATGGCAAAATCAGCAACACTACCCCAACAAATAGCACTTACTGCTTTCAGAAATCAAGTCTGTGCTTATGTTAGAGTAATATTAGTGACAAGGAATAATTGACTTGGTTGGAGCTGGGTCACTGGCAATATCCTTTTGGACAAGAACTCTACCTCAGGTAAGACTTTCCTCATGGTCAAGATGATCCATTGCAGCATCTTCTGTGTTGTGTCCCAGCAGCAGTGGGATTTCTTCTACAGCTTTGCCCATCTTAAACTTGAATGTAGCCACACCCATCCTGCCCCACCTTCTTTTTGTATGATGTTTCAATGGTCTTGTTAATGGTTCGTTATGGAAAGGATCACACCTTCTTGAACAGACGACCATCATCTTAAATGTATTCAGGCTTATAGAGAAGGCAATTAGAATCCACTGACTTTTGAGAATGTATCTCATTGCCAAATAGTAGCCTGCAGTTGCAACTACAGAACATATCACATAATACCAACTAGAACTGCATACATACTTCAAACTTGAGGCATTGGTTGTAATTGTATGCTTAAAAGAGCAATGAAACCTAAACCCTCTTGTGTTGGAAATCAGTAAAAATGTTGTTTCTGAATAATATGAAAAGGCTGTGTTTCTGAATAAAGCTGAAAAGGATCTCTTACTTGCTGAAATTTCCCTTGATTGTACACATAACACAAGACTTCCACTGCCTACTAATCCCAACCAAGACAACCCCAAAGAGAAGCACTTATGAAGAATAGAATCATCAGTGGCTCCATTTGAGGTGATCTGAGCTGGATTCACAAGGGGAAATGGCTTTTGATTCATTTAGTTGTTGTTGTCACTTAAAACTGCCCCAACAAGTAGCACTTACTGTATTCAACAGTCCAGTCAATGCTCAGGTTAGGGGAATAGATAGGACCAACTCTCAAACTTGGAATTCATCAGCAATTAATGATGCAACATGTATGTCTTCATGAAATGTGTGAAGGAAAAAGAATGGCAAAATCAGCAACATTACCCCAACAAATAGCACTTACTGCTTTCAGAAGTCAAGTCTGTGCTTATGTTAGAGTAATATTAGCGACAAAGTAATAATTGACTTAGTTGGAGCTGGGTCACTGGCAATATCCTTTTGGAAAAGAACTCTACCTCAGGTAAGACTTTCCTCATGGTCAAGATGATCCATTGCAGCATCTTCTGTGTTGTGTCCCAGCAGCAGTGGGATTTCTTCTACAGCTTTGCCCATCTTAAACTTGAATGTAGCCACACCCATCCTGCCCCACCTTCTTTTTGTATGAAGTTTCAATGGTCTTGTTAATGGTTCGTTATGGAAAGGATCACACCTTCTTGAACAGACGACCATCATCTTAAATGTATTCAGGCTTATAGAGAAGGCAATTAGAATCCAATTACTTTTGAGAATGTATCTCATTGCCAAATAGTAGCCTGCAGTTGCAACTACAGAACATATCACATAATACCAACTAGAACTGCATACATACTTCAAACTTGAGGCATTGGTTGTAATTGCATGCTTAAAAGAGCAATGAAACCGAAACCCTCTTGTGTTGGAAATCAGTAAAAATGTTGTGTTTCTGAATAATATGAAAAGGCTGTGTTTCTGAATAAAGCTGAAAAGGATCTCTTACTTGCTGAAATTTCCCTTGATTGTACACATAACACAAGACTTCCACTGCCTACTAATCCCAACCAAGACAACCCCAAAGAGAAGCACTTATGAAGAATAGAATCATCAGTGGCTCCATTTGAGGTGATCTGAACTGGATTCACAAGGGGAAATGGCTTTTGATTCATTTAGTTGTTGTTGTCACTTAAAACTGCCCCAACAAGTAGCACTTACTGTATTCAACAGTCCAGTCAATGCTCAGGTTAGGGGAATAGGTAGGACCAACTCTTAAACTGGGATTTTTTTTCCCACAATTGTAACATGTCTGTCTTCATGAAATGTGTGAAGGAAAAAGAATGGCAAAATCAGCTACACTACCCCAACAAATAGCACTTACTGCATTAAGGAGCCAAGTCTGTGCTTGAGTTAGGGTAAAGTGTGTGATCACTTAGTTGTGTAACAAAATACAGGCTTTGTCAAAATGATTGTCAAGTTTTACTGAATCGTCCAATGCAGAAATTTTCTTAACCAAGACAACCCCAAAGAGAAGCACTTATGAAGAATAGTATCAACAGTGGCTCCATTTGAGGTGATCTGGGCTGGATTCACATGAGGAAATGGCTTTTGATGCATTCCAATGCAGAACTTTTCTTAACCAAGACAACCCCAAAGAGAAGCACTTATGAAGAAGAGAATCATCAGTGGCTCCATTTAAGGTGATCTGAGCTGGATTCACAATGGGAAATGGCTTTTGATTCATTTAGTTGTTGTTGTCACTTAAAACTGCCCCAACAAGTAGCACTTACTGTATTCAACAGTCCAGTCAATGCTCCGGTTAGGGGAATAGATAGGACCAACTCTCAAATTTGGAATTTATCAGCAATTAAGGATGCAACATGTCTGTCTTCATGAAATGTGTGAAGGAAAAAGAATGGCAAAATCAGCAACACTACCCCAACAAATAGCACTTACTGCTTTCAGAAATCAAGTCTGTGCTTATGTTAGAGTAATATTAGTGACAAGGAATAATTGACTTGGTTGGAGCTGGGTCACTGGCAATATCCTTTTGGACAAGAACTCTACCTCAGGTAAGACTTTCCTCATGGTCAAGATGATCCATTGCAGCATCTTCTGTGTTGTGTCCCAGCAGCAGTGGGATTTCTTCTACAGCTTTGCCCATCTTAAACTTGAATGTAGCCACACCCATCCTGCCCCACCTTCTTTTTGTATGATGTTTCAATGGTCTTGTTAATGGTTCGTTATGGAAAGGATCACACCTTCTTGAACAGACGACCATCATCTTAAATGTATTCAGGCTTATAGAGAAGGCAATTAGAATCCACTGACTTTTGAGAATGTATCTCATTGCCAAATAGTAGCCTGCAGTTGCAACTACAGAACATATCACATAATACCAACTAGAACTGCATACATACTTCAAACTTGAGGCATTGGTTGTAATTGTATGCTTAAAAGAGCAATGAAACCTAAACCCTCTTGTGTTGGAAATCAGTAAAAATGTTGTTTCTGAATAATATGAAAAGGCTGTGTTTCTGAATAAAGCTGAAAAGGATCTCTTACTTGCTGAAATTTCCCTTGATTGTACACATAACACAAGACCTCCACTGCCTACTAATCCCAACCAAGACAACCCCAAAGAGAAGCACTTATGAAGAATAGAATCATCAGTGGCTCCATTTGAGGTGATCTGAGCTGGATTCACAAGGGGAAATGGCTTTTGATTCATTTAGTTGTTGTTGTCACTTAAAACTGCCCCAACAAGTAGCACTTACTGTATTCAACAGTCCAGTCAATGCTCAGGTTAGGGGAATAGATAGGACCAACTCTCAAACTTGGAATTCATCAGCAATTAATGATGCAACATGTCTGTCTTCATGAAATGTGTGAAGGAAAAAGAATGGCAAAATCAGCAACACTACCCCAACAAATAGCACTTACTGCTTTCAGAAATCAAGTCTGTGCTTATGTTAGAGTAATATTAGCGACAAAGTAATAATTGACTTAGTTGGAGCTGGGTCACTGGCAATATCCTTTTGGAAAAGAACTCTACCTCAGGTAAGACTTTCCTCATGGTCAAGATGATCCATTGCAGCATCTTCTGTGTTGTGTCCCAGCAGCAGTGGGATTTCTTCTACAGCTTTGCCCATCTTAAACTTGAATGTAGCCACACCCATCCTGCCCCACCTTCTTTTTGTATGAAGTTTCAATGGTCTTGTTAATGGTTCGTTATGGAAAGGATCACACCTTCTTGAACAGACGACCATCATCTTAAATGTATTCAGGCTTGTAGATGAGAAGGCAATTAGAATCCAATTACTTTTGAGAATGTATCTCATTGCCAAATAGTAGCCTGCAGTTGCAACTACAGAACATATCACATAATACCAACTAGAACTGCATACATACTTCAAACTTGAGGCATTGGTTGTAATTGCATGCTTAAAAGAGCAATGAAACCGAAACCCTCTTGTGTTGGAAATCAGTAAAAATGTTGTGTTTCTGAATAATATGAAAATGCTGTGTTTCTGAATAAAGCTGAAAAGGATCTCTTACTTGCTGAAATTTCCCTTGATTGTACACATAACACAAGACTTCCACTGCCTACTAATCCCAACCAAGACAACCCCAAAGAGAAGCACTTATGAAGAATAGAATCATCAGTGGCTCCATTTGAGGTGATCTGAACTGGATTCACAAGGGGAAATGGCTTTTGATTCATTTAGTTGTTGTTGTCACTTAAAACTGCCCCAACAAGTAGCACTTACTGTATTCAACAGTCCAGTCAATGCTCAGGTTAGGGGAATAGGTAGGACCAACTCTTAAACTGGGATTTTTTTTCCCACAATTGTAACATGTCTGTCTTCATGAAATGTGTGAAGGAAAAAGAATGGCAAAATCAGCTACACTACCCCAACAAATAGCACTTACTGCATTAAGGAGCCAAGTCTGTGCTTGAGTTAGGGTAAAGTGTGTGATCACTTAGTTGTGTAACAAAATACAGGCTTTGTCAAAATGATTGTCAAGTTTTACTGAATCGTCCAATGCAGAAATTTTCTTAACCAAGACAACCCCAAAGAGAAGCACTTATGAAGAATAGTATCAACAGTGGCTCCATTTGAGGTGATCTGGGCTGGATTCACATGAGGAAATGGCTTTTGATGCATTCCAATGCAGAACTTTTCTTAACCAAGACAACCCCAAAGAGAAGCACTTATGAAGAAGAGAATCATCAGTGGCTCCATTTAAGGTGATCTGAGCTGGATTCACAATGGGAAATGGCTTTTGATTCATTTAGTTGTTGTTGTCACTTAAAACTGCCCCAACAAGTAGCACTTACTGTATTCAACAGTCCAGTCAATGCTCCGGTTAGGGGAATAGATAGGACCAACTCTCAAATTTGGAATTTATCAGCAATTAAGGATGCAACATGTCTGTCTTCATGAAATGTGTGAAGGAAAAAGAATGGCAAAATCAGCAACACTACCCCAACAAATAGCACTTACTGCTTTCAGAAATCAAGTCTGTGCTTATGTTAGAGTAATATTAGTGACAAGGAATAATTGACTTGGTTGGAGCTGGGTCACTGGCAATATCCTTTTGGACAAGAACTCTACCTCAGGTAAGACTTTCCTCATGGTCAAGATGATCCATTGCAGCATCTTCTGTGTTGTGTCCCAGCAGCAGTGGGATTTCTTCTACAGCTTTGCCCATCTTAAACTTGAATGTAGCCACACCCATCCTGCCCCACCTTCTTTTTGTATGATGTTTCAATGGTCTTGTTAATGGTTCGTTATGGAAAGGATCACACCTTCTTGAACAGACGACCATCATCTTAAATGTATTCAGGCTTATAGAGAAGGCAATTAGAATCCACTGACTTTTGAGAATGTATCTCATTGCCAAATAGTAGCCTGCAGTTGCAACTACAGAACATATCACATAATACCAACTAGAACTGCATACATACTTCAAACTTGAGGCATTGGTTGTAATTGTATGATTAAAAGAGCAATGAAACCTAAACCCACTTGTGTTGGAAATCAGTAAAAATGTTGTGTTTCTGAATAATATGAAAAGGCTGTGTTTCTGAATAAAGCTGAAAAGGATCTCTTACTTGCTGAAATTTCCCTTGATTGTACACATAACACAAGACTTCCACTGCCTACTAATCCCAACCAAGACAACCCCAAAGAGAAGCACTTATGAAGAATAGAATCATCAGTGGCTCCATTTGAGGTGATCTGAGCTGGATTCACAAGGGGAAATGGCTGTTGATTCATTTAGTTGTTGTTGTCACTTAAAATTGCCCCAACAAGTAGCACTTACTGTATTCAACAGTCCAGTCAATGCTCCGGTTAGGGGAATAGATAGGACCAACTCTCAAACTTGGAATTTATCAGCAATTAATGATGCAACATGTCTGTCTTCATGAAATGTGTGAAGGAAAAAGAATGGCAAAATCAGCAACACTACCCCAACAAATAGCACTTACTGCTTTCAGAAGTCAAGTCTGTGCTTATGTTAGAGTAATATTAGTGACAAAGTAATAATTGACTAATTTGGAGCTGGGTCACTGGCAATATCCTTTTGGACAAGAACTCTACCTCAGGTAAGACTTTCCTCATGGTCAAGATGATCCATTGCAGCATCTTCTGTGTTGTGTCCCAGCAGCAGTGGGATTTCTTCTACAGCTTTGCCCATCTTAAACTTGAATGTAGCCACACCCATCCTGCCCCACCTTCTTTTTTGATGAAGTTTCAATGGTCTTGTTAATGGTTCGTTATGGAAAGGATCACACCTTCTTGAACAGACGACCATCATCTTAAATGTATTCAGGCTTGTAGATGAGAAGGCAATTAGAATCCAATTACTTTTGAGAATGCATCTCATTGCCAAATAGTAGCCTGCAGTTGCAACTACAGAACATATCACATAATACCAACTAGAACTGCATACATACTTCAAACTTGAGGCATTGGTTGTAATTGTATGATTAAAAGAGCAATGAAACCTAAACCCTCTTGTGTTGGAAATCAGTAAAAATGTTGTGTTTATGAATAAAATGAAAAGGCTGTGTTTCTGAATAAAGCTGAAAAGGATCTCTTACTTGCTGAAATTTCCCTTGATTGTACACATAACACAAGACTTCCACTGCCTACTAATCCCAACCAAGACAACCCCAAAGAGAAGCACTTATGAAGAATAGAATCATCAGTGGCTCCATTTGAGGTGATCTGAGCTGGATTCACAAGGGGAAATGGCTTTTGATTCATTTAGTTGTTGTTGTCACTTAAAACTGCCCCAACAAGTAGCACTTACTGTATTCAACAGTCCAGTCAATGCTCATGTTAGGGGAATAGGTAGGACCAACTCTTAAACTGGGATTTTTTTCCCACAATTGTAACATGTCTGTCTTCATGAAATGTGTGAAGGAAAAAGAATGGCAAAATCAGCTACACTACCCCAACAAATAGCACTTACTGCATTAAGGAGTCAAGTCTGTGCTTGAGTTGGGGTAAAGTGTGTGATCACTTAGTTGTGTAACAAAATACAGGCTTTGTCAAAATGATTGTCAAGTTTTACTGAATCTTCCAATGCAGAACTTTTCTTAACCATGACAACCCCAAAGAGAAGCACTTATGAAGAATAGTATCATCAGTGGCTCCATTTGAGGTGATCTGGGCTGGATTCACAAGGGGAAATGGCTTTTGATGCATTCCAATGCAGAACTTTTCTTAACCAAGACAACCCCAAAGAGAAGCACTTATGAAGAATAGAATCATCAGTGGCTCCATTTAAGGTGATCTGAGCTGGATTTACAATGGGAAATGGCTTTTGATTAATTTAGTTGTTGTTGTCACTTAAAACTGCCCCAACAAGTAGCACTTACTGTATTCAACAGTCCAGTCAATGCTCAGGTTAGGGGAATAGATAGGACCAACTCTCAAACTTGGAATTTATCAGCAATTGATGATGCAACATGTCTGTCTTCATGAAATGTGTGAAGGAAAAAGAATGGCAAAATCAGCAACACTACCCCAACAAATAGCACTTACTGCTTTCAGAAGTCAAGTCTGTGCTTATGTTAGAGTAATATTAGTGACAAAGTAATAATTGACTAAGTTGGAGCTGGGTCACTGGCAATATCCTTTTGGACAAGAACTCTACCTCAGGTAAGACTTTCCTCATGGTCAAGATGATCCATTGCAGCATCTTCTGTGTTGTGTCCCAGCAGCAGTGGGATTTCTTCTACAGCTTTGCCCATCTTAAACTAGAATGTAGCCACACCCATCCTGCCCCACCTTCTTTTTGTATGAAGTTTCAATGGTCTTGTTAATGGTTCGTTATGGAAAGGATCACACCTTCTTGAATAGACCACCATCATCTTAAATGTATTCAGGCTTGTAGATGAGAAGGCAATTAGAATCCAGTTACTTTTGAGAATGTATCTCATTGCCAAATAGTAGCCAGCAGTTGCAACTACAGAACATATCACATTATACCAACTAGAACTGCATAAATACTTCAAACTTGAGGCATTGGTTGTAATTGTATGAATAAAAGAGCAATGAAACCTAAACCCTCTTGTGTTGGAAATCAGTAAAAATGTTGTGTTTCTGAATAATATGAAAAGGCTGTGTTTCTGAATAAAGCTGAAAAGGATCTCTTACTTGCTGAAATTTCCCTTGATTGTACACATAACACAAGACTTCCACTGCCTACTAATCCCAACCAAGACAACCCCAAAGAGAAGCACTTATGAAGAATAGAATCATCAGTGGCTCCATTTGAGGTGATCTGAGCTGGATTCACAAGGGGAAATGGCTTTTGATTCATTTAGTTGTTGTTGTCACTTAAAACTGCCCCAACAAGTAGCACTTACTGTATTCAACAGTCCAGTCAATGCTCAGGTTAGGGGAATAGGTAGGACCAACTCTTAAACTGGGATTTTTTTCCCACAATTGTAACATGTCTGTCTTCATGAAATGTGTGAAGGAAAAAGAATGGCAAAATCAGCTACACTACCCCAACAAATAGCACTTACTGCATTAAGGAGTCAAGTCTGTGCTTGAGTTAGGGTAAAGTGTGTGATCACTTAGTTGTGTAACAAAATACAGGCTTTGTCAAAATGATTGTCAAGTTTTACTGAATCGTCTAATGCTGAAATTTTCTTAACCAAGACAACCCCAAAGAGAAGCACTTATGAAGAATAGTATCATCAGTGGCTCCATTTGAGGTGATCTGGGCTGGATTCACATGGGGAAATGGCTTTTGATGCATTCCAATGCAGAACTTTTCTTAACCAAGACAACCCCAAAGAGAAGCACTTATGAAGAATAGTATCATCAGTGGCTCCATTTGAGGTGATCTGGGCTGGATTCACATGAGGAAATGGCTTTTGATGCATTCCAATGCAGAACTTTTCTTAACCAAGACAACCCCAAAGAGAAGCACTTATGAAGAATAGTATCATCAGTGGCTCCATTTGAGGTGATCTGGGCTGGATTCACAATGGGAAATGGCTTTTGATTCATTTGGTTGTTGTTGTCACTTAAAACTGCCCCAACAAGTAGCACTTACTGTATTCAACAGTCCAGTCAATGCTCAGGTTAGGGGAATAGATAGGACCAACTCTCAAACTTGGAATTTATCAGCAATTAATGATGCAACATGTCTGTCTTCATGAAATGTGTGAAGGAAAAAGAATGGAAAAATCAGCAACAAATAGCACTTACTGCTTTCAGAAGTCAAGTCTGTGCTTATGTTAGAGTAATATTAGTGACAAAGTAATAATTGACTTAGTTGGAGCTGGGTCACTGGCAATATCCTTTTGGAAAAGAACTCTACCTCAGGTAAGACTTTCCTCATGATCAAGATGATCCATTGCAGCATCTTCTGTGTTGTGTCCCAGCAGCAGTGGGATTTCTTCTACAGCTTTGCCCATCTTAAACTTGAATGTAGCCACACCCATCCTGCCCCACCTTCTTTTTGTATGAAGTTTCAATGGTCTTGTTAATGGTTCGTTATGGAAAGGATCACACCTTCTTGAACAGACGACCATCATCTTAAATGTATTCAGGCTTGTAGATGAGAAGGCAATTAGAATCCAATTACTTTTGAGAATGTATCTCATTGCCAAATAGTAGCCTGCAGTTGCAACTACAGAACATATCACATAATACCAACTAGAACTGCATACATACTTCAAACTTGAGGCATTGGTTGTAATTGCATGCTTAAAAGAGCAATGAAACCGAAACCCTCTTGTGTTGGAAATCAGTAAAAATGTTGTGTTTCTGAATAATATGAAAAGGCTGTGTTTCTGAATAAAGCTGAAAAGGATCTCTTACTTGCTGAAATTTTCCTTGATTGTACACATAACACAAGACTTCCACTGCCTACTAATCCCAACCAAGACAACCCCAAAGAGAAGCACTTATGAAGAATAGAATCATCAGTGGCTCCATTTGAGGTGATCTGAACTGGATTCACAAGGGGAAATTGCTTTTGATTCATTTAGTTGTTGTTGTCACTTAAAACTGCCCCAACAAGTAGCACTTACTGTATTCAACAGTCCAGTCAATGCTCAGGTTAGGGGAATAGGTAGGACCAACTCTTAAACTGGGATTTTTTTTCCCACAATTGTAACATGTCTGTCTTCATGAAATGTGTGAAGGAAAAAGAATGGCAAAATCAGCTACACTACCCCAACAAATAGCACTTACTGCATTAAGGAGCCAAGTCTGTGCTTGAGTTAGGGTAAAGTGTGTGATCACTTAGTTGTGTAACAAAATACAGGCTTTGTCAAAATGATTGTCAAGTTTTACTGAATCGTCCAATGCAGAAATTTTCTTAACCAAGACAACCCCAAAGAGAAGCACTTATGAAGAATAGTATCAACAGTGGCTCCATTTGAGGTGATCTGGGCTGGATTCACATGAGGAAATGGCTTTTGATGCATTCCAATGCAGAACTTTTCTTAACCAAGACAACCCCAAAGAGAAGCACTTATGAAGAAGAGAATCATCAGTGGCTCCATTTAAGGTGATCTGAGCTGGATTCACAATGGGAAATGGCTTTTGATTCATTTAGTTGTTGTTGTCACTTAAAACTGCCCCAACAAGTAGCACTTACTGTATTCAACAGTCCAGTCAATGCTCCGGTTAGGGGAATAGATAGGACCAACTCTCAAATTTGGAATTTATCAGCAATTAAGGATGCAACATGTCTGTCTTCATGAAATGTGTGAAGGAAAAAGAATGGCAAAATCAGCAACACTACCCCAACAAATAGCACTTACTGCTTTCAGAAATCAAGTCTGTGCTTATGTTAGAGTAATATTAGTGACAAGGAATAATTGACTTGGTTGGAGCTGGGTCACTGGCAATATCCTTTTGGACAAGAACTCTACCTCAGGTAAGACTTTCCTCATGGTCAAGATGATCCATTGCAGCATCTTCTGTGTTGTGTCCCAGCAGCAGTGGGATTTCTTCTACAGCTTTGCCCATCTTAAACTTGAATGTAGCCACACCCATCCTGCCCCACCTTCTTTTTGTATGATGTTTCAATGGTCTTGTTAATGGTTCGTTATGGAAAGGATCACACCTTCTTGAACAGACGACCATCATCTTAAATGTATTCAGGCTTATAGAGAAGGCAATTAGAATCCACTGACTTTTGAGAATGTATCTCATTGCCAAATAGTAGCCTGCAGTTGCAACTACAGAACATATCACATAATACCAACTAGAACTGCATACATACTTCAAACTTGAGGCATTGGTTGTAATTGTATGATTAAAAGAGCAATGAAACCTAAACCCACTTGTGTTGGAAATCAGTAAAAATGTTGTGTTTCTGAATAATATGAAAAGGCTGTGTTTCTGAATAAAGCTGAAAAGGATCTCTTACTTGCTGAAATTTCCCTTGATTGTACACATAACACAAGACTTCCACTGCCTACTAATCCCAACCAAGACAACCCCAAAGAGAAGCACTTATGAAGAATAGAATCATCAGTGGCTCCATTTGAGGTGATCTGAGCTGGATTCACAAGGGGAAATGGCTGTTGATTCATTTAGTTGTTGTTGTCACTTAAAATTGCCCCAACAAGTAGCACTTACTGTATTCAACAGTCCAGTCAATGCTCCGGTTAGGGGAATAGATAGGACCAACTCTCAAACTTGGAATTTATCAGCAATTAATGATGCAACATGTCTGTCTTCATGAAATGTGTGAAGGAAAAAGAATGGCAAAATCAGCAACACTACCCCAACAAATAGCACTTACTGCTTTCAGAAGTCAAGTCTGTGCTTATGTTAGAGTAATATTAGTGACAAAGTAATAATTGACTAATTTGGAGCTGGGTCACTGGCAATATCCTTTTGGACAAGAACTCTACCTCAGGTAAGACTTTCCTCATGGTCAAGATGATCCATTGCAGCATCTTCTGTGTTGTGTCCCAGCAGCAGTGGGATTTCTTCTACAGCTTTGCCCATCTTAAACTTGAATGTAGCCACACCCATCCTGCCCCACCTTCTTTTTTGATGAAGTTTCAATGGTCTTGTTAATGGTTCGTTATGGAAAGGATCACACCTTCTTGAACAGACGACCATCATCTTAAATGTATTCAGGCTTGTAGATGAGAAGGCAATTAGAATCCAATTACTTTTGAGAATGCATCTCATTGCCAAATAGTAGCCTGCAGTTGCAACTACAGAACATATCACATAATACCAACTAGAACTGCATACATACTTCAAACTTGAGGCATTGGTTGTAATTGTATGATTAAAAGAGCAATGAAACCTAAACCCTCTTGTGTTGGAAATCAGTAAAAATGTTGTGTTTATGAATAAAATGAAAAGGCTGTGTTTCTGAATAAAGCTGAAAAGGATCTCTTACTTGCTGAAATTTCCCTTGATTGTACACATAACACAAGACTTCCACTGCCTACTAATCCCAACCAAGACAACCCCAAAGAGAAGCACTTATGAAGAATAGAATCATCAGTGGCTCCATTTGAGGTGATCTGAGCTGGATTCACAAGGGGAAATGGCTTTTGATTCATTTAGTTGTTGTTGTCACTTAAAACTGCCCCAACAAGTAGCACTTACTGTATTCAACAGTCCAGTCAATGCTCATGTTAGGGGAATAGGTAGGACCAACTCTTAAACTGGGATTTTTTTCCCACAATTGTAACATGTCTGTCTTCATGAAATGTGTGAAGGAAAAAGAATGGCAAAATCAGCTACACTACCCCAACAAATAGCACTTACTGCATTAAGGAGTCAAGTCTGTGCTTGAGTTGGGGTAAAGTGTGTGATCACTTAGTTGTGTAACAAAATACAGGCTTTGTCAAAATGATTGTCAAGTTTTACTGAATCTTCCAATGCAGAACTTTTCTTAACCATGACAACCCCAAAGAGAAGCACTTATGAAGAATAGTATCATCAGTGGCTCCATTTGAGGTGATCTGGGCTGGATTCACAAGGGGAAATGGCTTTTGATGCATTCCAATGCAGAACTTTTCTTAACCAAGACAACCCCAAAGAGAAGCACTTATGAAGAATAGAATCATCAGTGGCTCCATTTAAGGTGATCTGAGCTGGATTTACAATGGGAAATGGCTTTTGATTAATTTAGTTGTTGTTGTCACTTAAAACTGCCCCAACAAGTAGCACTTACTGTATTCAACAGTCCAGTCAATGCTCAGGTTAGGGGAATAGATAGGACCAACTCTCAAACTTGGAATTTATCAGCAATTGATGATGCAACATGTCTGTCTTCATGAAATGTGTGAAGGAAAAAGAATGGCAAAATCAGCAACACTACCCCAACAAATAGCACTTACTGCTTTCAGAAGTCAAGTCTGTGCTTATGTTAGAGTAATATTAGTGACAAAGTAATAATTGACTAAGTTGGAGCTGGGTCACTGGCAATATCCTTTTGGACAAGAACTCTACCTCAGGTAAGACTTTCCTCATGGTCAAGATGATCCATTGCAGCATCTTCTGTGTTGTGTCCCAGCAGCAGTGGGATTTCTTCTACAGCTTTGCCCATCTTAAACTAGAATGTAGCCACACCCATCCTGCCCCACCTTCTTTTTGTATGAAGTTTCAATGGTCTTGTTAATGGTTCGTTATGGAAAGGATCACACCTTCTTGAATAGACCACCATCATCTTAAATGTATTCAGGCTTGTAGATGAGAAGGCAATTAGAATCCAGTTACTTTTGAGAATGTATCTCATTGCCAAATAGTAGCCAGCAGTTGCAACTACAGAACATATCACATTATACCAACTAGAACTGCATAAATACTTCAAACTTGAGGCATTGGTTGTAATTGTATGAATAAAAGAGCAATGAAACCTAAACCCTCTTGTGTTGGAAATCAGTAAAAATGTTGTGTTTCTGAATAATATGAAAAGGCTGTGTTTCTGAATAAAGCTGAAAAGGATCTCTTACTTGCTGAAATTTCCCTTGATTGTACACATAACACAAGACTTCCACTGCCTACTAATCCCAACCAAGACAACCCCAAAGAGAAGCACTTATGAAGAATAGAATCATCAGTGGCTCCATTTGAGGTGATCTGAGCTGGATTCACAAGGGGAAATGGCTTTTGATTCATTTAGTTGTTGTTGTCACTTAAAACTGCCCCAACAAGTAGCACTTACTGTATTCAACAGTCCAGTCAATGCTCAGGTTAGGGGAATAGGTAGGACCAACTCTTAAACTGGGATTTTTTTCCCACAATTGTAACATGTCTGTCTTCATGAAATGTGTGAAGGAAAAAGAATGGCAAAATCAGCTACACTACCCCAACAAATAGCACTTACTGCATTAAGGAGTCAAGTCTGTGCTTGAGTTAGGGTAAAGTGTGTGATCACTTAGTTGTGTAACAAAATACAGGCTTTGTCAAAATGATTGTCAAGTTTTACTGAATCGTCTAATGCTGAAATTTTCTTAACCAAGACAACCCCAAAGAGAAGCACTTATGAAGAATAGTATCATCAGTGGCTCCATTTGAGGTGATCTGGGCTGGATTCACATGGGGAAATGGCTTTTGATGCATTCCAATGCAGAACTTTTCTTAACCAAGACAACCCCAAAGAGAAGCACTTATGAAGAATAGTATCATCAGTGGCTCCATTTGAGGTGATCTGGGCTGGATTCACATGAGGAAATGGCTTTTGATGCATTCCAATGCAGAACTTTTCTTAACCAAGACAACCCCAAAGAGAAGCACTTATGAAGAATAGTATCATCAGTGGCTCCATTTGAGGTGATCTGGGCTGGATTCACAATGGGAAATGGCTTTTGATTCATTTGGTTGTTGTTGTCACTTAAAACTGCCCCAACAAGTAGCACTTACTGTATTCAACAGTCCAGTCAATGCTCAGGTTAGGGGAATAGATAGGACCAACTCTCAAACTTGGAATTTATCAGCAATTAATGATGCAACATGTCTGTCTTCATGAAATGTGTGAAGGAAAAAGAATGGAAAAATCAGCAACAAATAGCACTTACTGCTTTCAGAAGTCAAGTCTGTGCTTATGTTAGAGTAATATTAGTGACAAAGTAATAATTGACTTAGTTGGAGCTGGGTCACTGGCAATATCCTTTTGGAAAAGAACTCTACCTCAGGTAAGACTTTCCTCATGATCAAGATGATCCATTGCAGCATCTTCTGTGTTGTGTCCCAGCAGCAGTGGGATTTCTTCTACAGCTTTGCCCATCTTAAACTTGAATGTAGCCACACCCATCCTGCCCCACCTTCTTTTTGTATGATGTTTCAATGGTCTTGTTAATGGTTCGTTATGGAAAGGATCACACCTTCTTGAACAGACGACCATCATCTTAAATGTATTCAGGCTTATAGAGAAGGCAATTAGAATCCACTGACTTTTGAGAATGTATCTCATTGCCAAATAGTAGCCTGCAGTTGCAACTACAGAACATATCACATAATACCAACTAGAACTGCATACATACTTCAAACTTGAGGCATTGGTTGTAATTGTATGATTAAAAGAGCAATGAAACCTAAACCCTCTTGTGTTGGAAATCAGTAAAAATGTTGTGTTTATGAATAAAATGAAAAGGCTGTGTTTCTGAATAAAGCTGAAAAGGATCTCTTACTTGCTGAAATTTTCCTTGATTGTACACATAACACAAGACTTCCACTGCCTACTAATCCCAACCAAGACAACCCCAAAGAGAAGCACTTATGAAGAATAGAATCATCAGTGGCTCCATTTGAGGTGATCTGAGCTGGATTCACAAGGGGAAATGGCTTTTGATTAATTTAGTTGTTGTTGTCACTTAAAACTGCCCCAACAAGTAGCACTTACTGTATTCAACAGTCCAGTCAATGCTCAGGTTAGGGGAATAGGTAGGACCAACTCTTAAACTGGGATTTTTTTCCCACAATTGTAACATGTCTGTCTTCATGAAATGTGTGAAGGAAAAAGAATGGCAAAATCAGCTACACTACCCCAACAAATAGCACTTACTGCATTAAGGAGTCAAGTCTGTGCTTGAGTTAGGGTAAAGTGTGTGATCACTTAGTTGTGTAACAAAATACAGGCTTTGTCAAAATGATTGTCAAGTTTTACTGAATTTTCCAAAGCAGAAATTTTCTTAACCAAGACAACCCCAAAGAGAAGCACTTATGAAGAATAGTATCATCAGTGGCTCCATTTGAGGTGATCTGGGCTGGATTCACATGAGGAAATGGCTTTTGATGCATTCCAATGCAGAACTTTTCTTAACCAAGACAACCCCAAAGAGAAGCACTTATGAAGAAGAGAATCATCAGTGGCTCCATTCGAGGTGATCTGAGCTGGATTCACAATGGGAAATGCCTTTTGATGCGTTTAGTTGTTGTTGTCACTTAAAACTGCCCCAACAAGTAGCACTTACTGTATTCAACAGTCCAGTCAATGCTCAGGTTAGGGGAATAGATAGGACCAACTCTCAAACTTGGAATTTATCAGCAATTAATGATGCAACATGTCTGTCTTCATGAAATGTGTGAAGGAAAAAGAATGGCACAATCAGCAACATTACCCCAACAAATAGCACTTACTGCTTTCAGAAGTCAAGTCTGTGCTTATGTTAGAGTAATATTAGCGACAAAGTAATAATTGACTAAGTTGGAGCTGGGTCACTGGCAATATCCTTTTGGACAAGAACTCTACCTCAGGTAAGACTTTCCTCATGGTCAAGATGATCCATTGCAGCATCTTCTGTGTTGTGTCCCAGCAGCAGTGGGATTTCTTCTACAGCTTTGCCCATCTTAAACTAGAATGTAGCCACACCCATCCTGCCCCACCTTCTTTTTGTATGAAGTTTCAATGGTCTTGTTAATGGTTCGTTATGGAAAGGATCACACCTTCTTGAACAGACGACCATCATCTTAAATGTATTCAGGCTTGTAGATGAGAAGGCAATTAGAATCCAATTACTTTTGAGAATGTATCTCATTGCCAAATAGTAGCCAGCAGTTGCAACTACAGAACATATCACATAATACCAACTAGAACTGCATACATACTTCAAACTTGAGGCATTGGTTGTAATTGTATGAATAAAAGAGCAATGAAACCTAAACCCTCTTGTGTTGGAAATCAGTAAAAATGTTGTGTTTCTGAATAATATGAAAAGGCTGTGTTTCTGAATAAAGATGAAAAGGATCTCTTACTTGCTGAAATTTCCCTTGATTGTACACATAACACAAGACTTCCACTGCCTACTAATCCCAACCAAGACAACCCCAAAGAGAAGCACTTATGAAGAATAGAATCATCAGTGGCTCCATTTGAGGTGATCTGAGCTGGATTCACAAGGGGAAATGGCTTTTGATTCATTTAGTTGTTGTCACTTAAAACTGCCCCAACAAGTAGCACTTACTGTATTCAACAGTCCAGTCAATGCTCAGGTTAGGGGAATAGGTAGGACCAACTCTTAAACTGGGATTTTTTTCCACAATTGTAACATGTCTGTCTTCATGAAATGTGTGAAGGAAAAAGAATGGCAAAATCAGCTACACTACCCCAACAAATAGCACTTACTGCATTAAGGAGTCAAGTCTGTGCTTGAGTTAGGGTAAAGTGTGTGATCACTTAGTTGTGTAACAAAATACAGGCTTTGTCAAAATGATTGTCAAGTTTTACTGAATCGTCTAATGCTGAAATTTTCTTAACCAAGACAACCCCAAAGAGAAGCACTTATGAAGAATAGTATCATCAGTGGCTCCATTTGAGGTGATCTGGGCTGGATTCACATGGGGAAATGGCTTTTGATGCATTCCAATGCAGAACTTTTCTTAACCAAGACAACCCCAAAGAGAAGCACTTATGAAGAATAGTATCATCAGTGGCTCCATTTGAGGTGATCTGGGCTGGATTCACATGAGGAAATGGCTTTTGATGCATTCCAATGCAGAACTTTTCTTAACCAAGACAACCCCAAAGAGAAGCACTTATGAAGAATAGTATCATCAGTGGCTCCATTTAAGGTGATCTGAGCTGGATTTACAATGGGAAATGGCTTTTGATTCATTTAGTTGTTGTTGTCACTTAAAACTGCCCCAACAAGTAGCACTTACTGTATTCAACAGTCCAGTCAATGCTCAGGTTAGGGGAATAGGTAGGACCAACTCTTAAACTGGGATTTTTTTTCCCACAATTGTAACATGTCTGTCTTCATGAAATGTGTGAAGGAAAAAGAATGGCAAAATCAGCTACACTACCCCAACAAATAGCACTTACTGCATTAAGGAGCCAAGTCTGTGCTTGAGTTAGGGTAAAGTGTGTGATCACTTAGTTGTGTAACAAAATACAGGCTTTGT
Organism: Paralichthys olivaceus; assembly: GCF_024713975.1. Lineage (NCBI taxonomy): Eukaryota > Metazoa > Chordata > Actinopteri > Pleuronectiformes > Paralichthyidae > Paralichthys > Paralichthys olivaceus. Next base: position 1,924,683 of record NC_091106.1, read on the forward strand.
CAAAATGATTGTCAAGTTTTACTGAATCGTCCAATGCAGAAATTTTCTTAACCAAGACAACCCCAAAGAGAAGCACTTATGAAGAATAGTATCAACAGTGGCTCCATTTGAGGTGATCTGGGCTGGATTCACATGAGGAAATGGCTTTTGATGCATTCCAATGCAGAACTTTTCTTAACCAAGACAACCCCAAAGAGAAGCACTTATGAAGAAGAGAATCATCACTGGCTCCATTTAAGGTGATCTGAGCTGGATTCACAATGGGAAATGGCTTTTGATTCATTTAGTTGTTGTTGTCACTTAAAACTGCCCCAACAAGTAGCACTTACTGTATTCAACAGTCCAGTCAATGCTCCGGTTAGGGGAATAGATAGGACCAACTCTCAAATTTGGAATTTATCAGCAATTAAGGATGCAACATGTCTGTCTTCATGAAATGTGTGAAGGAAAAAGAATGGCAAAATCAGCAACACTACCCCAACAAATAGCACTTACTGCTTTCAGAAATCAAGTCTGTGCTTATGTTAGAGTAATATTAGTGACAAGGAATAATTGACTTGGTTGGAGCTGGGTCACTGGCAATATCCTTTTGGACAAGAACTCTACCTCAGGTAAGACTATCCTCATGGTCAAGATGATCCATTGCAGCATCTTCTGTGTTGTGTCCCAGCAGCAGTGGGATTTCTTCTACAGCTTTGCCCATCTTAAACTTGAATGTAGCCACACCCATCCTGCCCCACCTTCTTTTTGTATGATGTTTCAATGGTCTTGTTAATGGTTCGTTATGGAAAGGATCACACCTTCTTGAACAGACGACCATCATCTTAAATGTATTCAGGCTTATAGAGAAGGCAATTAGAATCCACTGACTTTTGAGAATGTATCTCATTGCCAAATAGTAGCCTGCAGTTGCAACTACAGAACATATCACATAATACCAACTAGAACTGCATACATACTTCAAACTTGAGGCATTGGTTGTAATTGTATGATTAAAAGAGCAATGAAACCTAAACCCTCTTGTGTTGGAAATCAGTAAAAATGTTGTGTTTCTGAATAATATGAAAAGGCTGTGTTTCTGAATAAAGCTGAAAAGGATCTCTTACTTGCTGAAATTTCCCTTGATTGTACACATAACACAAGACTTCCACTGCCTACTAATCCCAACCAAGACAACCCCAAAGAGAAGCACTTATGAAGAATAGAATCATCAGTGGCTCCATTTGAGGTGATCTGAGCTGGATTCACAAGGGGAAATGGCTGTTGATTCATTTAGTTGTTGTTGTCACTTAAAATTGCCCCAACAAGTAGCACTTACTGTATTCAACAGTCCAGTCAATGCTCCGGTTAGGGGAATAGATAGGACCAACTCTCAAACTTGGAATTTATCAGCAATTAATGATGCAACATGTCTGTCTTCATGAAATGTGTGAAGGAAAAAGAATGGCAAAATCAGCAACACTACCCCAACAAATAGCACTTACTGCTTTCAGAAGTCAAGTCTGTGCTTATGTTAGAGTAATATTAGTGACAAAGTAATAATTGACTAATTTGGAGCTGGGTCACTGGCAATATCCTTTTGGACAAGAACTCTACCTCAGGTAAGACTTTCCTCATGGTCAAGATGATCCATTGCAGCATCTTCTGTGTTGTGTCCCAGCAGCAGTGGGATTTCTTCTACAGCTTTGCCCATCTTAAACTTGAATGTAGCCACACCCATCCTGCCCCACCTTCTTTTTTGATGAAGTTTCAATGGTCTTGTTAATGGTTCGTTATGGAAAGGATCACACCTTCTTGAACAGACGACCATCATCTTAAATGTATTCAGGCTTGTAGATGAGAAGGCAATTAGAATCCAATTACTTTTGAGAATGCATCTCATTGCCAAATAGTAGCCTGCAGTTGCAACTACAGAACATATCACATAATACCAACTAGAACTGCATACATACTTCAAACTTGAGGCATTGGTTGTAATTGTATGATTAAAAGAGCAATGAAACCTAAACCCTCTTGTGTTGGAAATCAGTAAAAATGTTGTGTTTATGAATAAAATGAAAAGGCTGTGTTTCTGAATAAAGCTGAAAAGGATCTCTTACTTGCTGAAATTTTCCTTGATTGTACACATAACACAAGACTTCCACTGCCTACTAATCCCAACCAAGACAACCCCAAAGAGAAGCACTTATGAAGAATAGAATCATCAGTGGCTCCATTTGAGGTGATCTGAGCTGGATTCACAAGGGGAAATGGCTTTTGATTCATTTAGTTGTTGTTGTCACTTAAAACTGCCCCAACAAGTAGCACTTACTGTATTCAACAGTCCAGTCAATGCTCATGTTAGGGGAATAGGTAGGACCAACTCTTAAACTGGGATTTTTTTCCCACAATTGTAACATGTCTGTCTTCATGAAATGTGTGAAGGAAAAAGAATGGCAAAATCAGCTACACTACCCCAACAAATAGCACTTACTGCATTAAGGAGTCAAGTCTGTGCTTGAGTTGGGGTAAAGTGTGTGATCACTTAGTTGTGTAACAAAATACAGGCTTTGTCAAAATGATTGTCAAGTTTTACTGAATCTTCCAATGCAGAACTTTTCTTAACCATGACAACCCCAAAGAGAAGCACTTATGAAGAATAGTATCATCAGTGGCTCCATTTGAGGTGATCTGGGCTGGATTCACAAGGGGAAATGGCTTTTGATGCATTCCAATGCAGAACTTTTCTTAACCAAGACAACCCCAAAGAGAAGCACTTATGAAGAATAGAATCATCAGTGGCTCCATTTAAGGTGATCTGAGCTGGATTTACAATGGGAAATGGCTTTTGATTAATTTAGTTGTTGTTGTCACTTAAAACTGCCCCAACAAGTAGCACTTACTGTATTCAACAGTCCAGTCAATGCTCAGGTTAGGGGAATAGATAGGACCAACTCTCAAACTTGGAATTTATCAGCAATTGATGATGCAACATGTCTGTCTTCATGAAATGTGTGAAGGAAAAAGAATGGCAAAATCAGCAACACTACCCCAACAAATAGCACTTACTGCTTTCAGAAGTCAAGTCTGTGCTTATGTTAGAGTAATATTAGTGACAAAGTAATAATTGACTAAGTTGGAGCTGGGTCACTGGCAATATCCTTTTGGACAAGAACTCTACCTCAGGTAAGACTTTCCTCATGGTCAAGATGATCCATTGCAGCATCTTCTGTGTTGTGTCCCAGCAGCAGTGGGATTTCTTCTACAGCTTTGCCCATCTTAAACTAGAATGTAGCCACACCCATCCTGCCCCACCTTCTTTTTGTATGAAGTTTCAATGGTCTTGTTAATGGTTCGTTATGGAAAGGATCACACCTTCTTGAATAGACCACCATCATCTTAAATGTATTCAGGCTTGTAGATGAGAAGGCAATTAGAATCCAGTTACTTTTGAGAATGTATCTCATTGCCAAATAGTAGCCAGCAGTTGCAACTACAGAACATATCACATTATACCAACTAGAACTGCATAAATACTTCAAACTTGAGGCATTGGTTGTAATTGTATGAATAAAAGAGCAATGAAACCTAAACCCTCTTGTGTTGGAAATCAGTAAAAATGTTGTGTTTCTGAATAATATGAAAAGGCTGTGTTTCTGAATAAAGCTGAAAAGGATCTCTTACTTGCTGAAATTTCCCTTGATTGTACACATAACACAAGACTTCCACTGCCTACTAATCCCAACCAAGACAACCCCAAAGAGAAGCACTTATGAAGAATAGAATCATCAGTGGCTCCATTTGAGGTGATCTGAGCTGGATTCACAAGGGGAAATGGCTTTTGATTCATTTAGTTGTTGTTGTCACTTAAAACTGCCCCAACAAGTAGCACTTACTGTATTCAACAGTCCAGTCAATGCTCAGGTTAGGGGAATAGGTAGGACCAACTCTTAAACTGGGATTTTTTTCCCACAATTGTAACATGTCTGTCTTCATGAAATGTGTGAAGGAAAAAGAATGGCAAAATCAGCTACACTACCCCAACAAATAGCACTTACTGCATTAAGGAGTCAAGTCTGTGCTTGAGTTAGGGTAAAGTGTGTGATCACTTAGTTGTGTAACAAAATACAGGCTTTGTCAAAATGATTGTCAAGTTTTACTGAATCGTCTAATGCTGAAATTTTCTTAACCAAGACAACCCCAAAGAGAAGCACTTATGAAGAATAGTATCATCAGTGGCTCCATTTGAGGTGATCTGGGCTGGATTCACATGGGGAAATGGCTTTTGATGCATTCCAATGCAGAACTTTTCTTAACCAAGACAACCCCAAAGAGAAGCACTTATGAAGAATAGTATCATCAGTGGCTCCATTTGAGGTGATCTGGGCTGGATTCACATGAGGAAATGGCTTTTGATGCATTCCAATGCAGAACTTTTCTTAACCAAGACAACCCCAAAGAGAAGCACTTATGAAGAATAGTATCATCAGTGGCTCCATTTAAGGTGATCTGAGCTGGATTTACAATGGGAAATGGCTTTTGATTCATTTAGTTGTTGTTGTCACTTAAAACTGCCCCAACAAGTAGCACTTACTGTATTCAACAGTCCAGTCAATGCTCAGGTTAGGGGAATAGGTAGGACCAACTCTTAAACTGGGATTTTTTTTCCCACAATTGTAACATGTCTGTCTTCATGAAATGTGTGAAGGAAAAAGAATGGCAAAATCAGCTACACTACCCCAACAAATAGCACTTACTGCATTAAGGAGCCAAGTCTGTGCTTGAGTTAGGGTAAAGTGTGTGATCACTTAGTTGTGTAACAAAATACAGGCTTTGTCAAAATGATTGTCAAGTTTTACTGAATCGTCCAATGCAGAAATTTTCTTAACCAAGACAACCCCAAAGAGAAGCACTTATGAAGAATAGTATCAACAGTGGCTCCATTTGAGGTGATCTGGGCTGGATTCACATGAGGAAATGGCTTTTGATGCATTCCAATGCAGAACTTTTCTTAACCAAGACAACCCCAAAGAGAAGCACTTATGAAGAAGAGAATCATCACTGGCTCCATTTAAGGTGATCTGAGCTGGATTCACAATGGGAAATGGCTTTTGATTCATTTAGTTGTTGTTGTCACTTAAAACTGCCCCAACAAGTAGCACTTACTGTATTCAACAGTCCAGTCAATGCTCCGGTTAGGGGAATAGATAGGACCAACTCTCAAATTTGGAATTTATCAGCAATTAAGGATGCAACATGTCTGTCTTCATGAAATGTGTGAAGGAAAAAGAATGGCAAAATCAGCAACACTACCCCAACAAATAGCACTTACTGCTTTCAGAAATCAAGTCTGTGCTTATGTTAGAGTAATATTAGTGACAAGGAATAATTGACTTGGTTGGAGCTGGGTCACTGGCAATATCCTTTTGGACAAGAACTCTACCTCAGGTAAGACTATCCTCATGGTCAAGATGATCCATTGCAGCATCTTCTGTGTTGTGTCCCAGCAGCAGTGGGATTTCTTCTACAGCTTTGCCCATCTTAAACTTGAATGTAGCCACACCCATCCTGCCCCACCTTCTTTTTGTATGATGTTTCAATGGTCTTGTTAATGGTTCGTTATGGAAAGGATCACACCTTCTTGAACAGACGACCATCATCTTAAATGTATTCAGGCTTATAGAGAAGGCAATTAGAATCCACTGACTTTTGAGAATGTATCTCATTGCCAAATAGTAGCCTGCAGTTGCAACTACAGAACATATCACATAATACCAACTAGAACTGCATACATACTTCAAACTTGAGGCATTGGTTGTAATTGTATGATTAAAAGAGCAATGAAACCTAAACCCTCTTGTGTTGGAAATCAGTAAAAATGTTGTGTTTCTGAATAATATGAAAAGGCTGTGTTTCTGAATAAAGCTGAAAAGGATCTCTTACTTGCTGAAATTTCCCTTGATTGTACACATAACACAAGACTTCCACTGCCTACTAATCCCAACCAAGACAACCCCAAAGAGAAGCACTTATGAAGAATAGAATCATCAGTGGCTCCATTTGAGGTGATCTGAGCTGGATTCACAAGGGGAAATGGCTGTTGATTCATTTAGTTGTTGTTGTCACTTAAAACTGCCCCAACAAGTAGCACTTACTGTATTCAACAGTCCAGTCAATGCTCATGTTAGGGGAATAGGTAGGACCAACTCTTAAACTGGGATTTTTTTCCCACAATTGTAACATGTCTGTCTTCATGAAATGTGTGAAGGAAAAAGAATGGCAAAATCAGCTACACTACCCCAACAAATAGCACTTACTGCATTAAGGAGTCAAGTCTGTGCTTGAGTTGGGGTAAAGTGTGTGATCACTTAGTTGTGTAACAAAATACAGGCTTTGTCAAAATGATTGTCAAGTTTTACTGAATCTTCCAATGCAGAACTTTTCTTAACCATGACAACCCCAAAGAGAAGCACTTATGAAGAATAGTATCATCAGTGGCTCCATTTGAGGTGATCTGGGCTGGATTCACAAGGGGAAATGGCTTTTGATGCATTCCAATGCAGAACTTTTCTTAACCAAGACAACCCCAAAGAGAAGCACTTATGAAGAATAGAATCATCAGTGGCTCCATTTAAGGTGATCTGAGCTGGATTTACAATGGGAAATGGCTTTTGATTAATTTAGTTGTTGTTGTCACTTAAAACTGCCCCAACAAGTAGCACTTACTGTATTCAACAGTCCAGTCAATGCTCAGGTTAGGGGAATAGATAGGACCAACTCTCAAACTTGGAATTTATCAGCAATTGATGATGCAACATGTCTGTCTTCATGAAATGTGTGAAGGAAAAAGAATGGCAAAATCAGCAACACTACCCCAACAAATAGCACTTACTGCTTTCAGAAGTCAAGTCTGTGCTTATGTTAGAGTAATATTAGTGACAAAGTAATAATTGACTAAGTTGGAGCTGGGTCACTGGCAATATCCTTTTGGACAAGAACTCTACCTCAGGTAAGACTTTCCTCATGGTCAAGATGATCCATTGCAGCATCTTCTGTGTTGTGTCCCAGCAGCAGTGGGATTTCTTCTACAGCTTTGCCCATCTTAAACTAGAATGTAGCCACACCCATCCTGCCCCACCTTCTTTTTGTATGAAGTTTCAATGGTCTTGTTAATGGTTCGTTATGGAAAGGATCACACCTTCTTGAATAGACCACCATCATCTTAAATCTATTCAGGCTTGTAGATGAGAAGGCAATTAGAATCCAATTACTTTTGAGAATGTATCTCATTGCCAAATAGTAGCCAGCAGTTGCAACTACAGAACATATCACATAATACCAACTAGAACTGCATACATACTTCAAACTTGAGGCATTGGTTGTAATTGTATGATTAAAAGAGCAATGAAACCTAAACCCTCTTGTGTTGGAAATCAGTAAAAATGTTGTGTTTATGAATAAAATGAAAAGGCTGTGTTTCTGAATAAAGCTGAAAAGGATCTCTTACTTGCTGAAATTTTCCTTGATTGTACACATAACACAAGACTTCCACTGCCTACTAATCCCAACCAAGACAACCCCAAAGAGAAGCACTTATGAAGAATAGAATCATCAGTGGCTCCATTTGAGGTGATCTGAGCTGGATTCACAAGGGGAAATGGCTTTTGATTCATTTAGTTGTTGTCACTTAAAACTGCCCCAACAAGTAGCACTTACTGTATTCAACAGTCCAGTCAATGCTCCGGTTAGGGGAATAGATAGGACCAACTCTCAAATTTGGAATTTATCAGCAATTAAGGATGCAACATGTCTGTCTTCATGAAATGTGTGAAGGAAAAAGAATGGCAAAATCAGCAACACTACCCCAACAAATAGCACTTACTGCTTTCAGAAATCAAGTCTGTGCTTATGTTAGAGTAATATTAGTGACAAGGAATAATTGACTTGGTTGGAGCTGGGTCACTGGCAATATCCTTTTGGACAAGAACTCTACCTCAGGTAAGACTTTCCTCATGGTCAAGATGATCCATTGCAGCATCTTCTGTGTTGTGTCCCAGCAGCAGTGGGATTTCTTCTACAGCTTTGCCCATCTTAAACTTGAATGTAGCCACACCCATCCTGCCCCACCTTCTTTTTGTATGATGTTTCAATGGTCTTGTTAATGGTTCGTTATGGAAAGGATCACACCTTCTTGAACAGACGACCATCATCTTAAATGTATTCAGGCTTATAGAGAAGGCAATTAGAATCCACTGACTTTTGAGAATGTATCTCATTGCCAAATAGTAGCCTGCAGTTGCAACTACAGAACATATCACATAATACCAACTAGAACTGCATACATACTTCAAACTTGAGGCATTGGTTGTAATTGTATGATTAAAAGAGCAATGAAACCTAAACCCTCTTGTGTTGGAAATCAGTAAAAATGTTGTGTTTCTGAATAATATGAAAAGGCTGTGTTTCTGAATAAAGCTGAAAAGGATCTCTTACTTGCTGAAATTTCCCTTGATTGTACACATAACACAAGACTTCCACTGCCTACTAATCCCAACCAAGACAACCCCAAAGAGAAGCACTTATGAAGAATAGAATCATCAGTGGCTCCATTTGAGGTGATCTGAGCTGGATTCACAAGGGGAAATGGCTGTTGATTCATTTAGTTGTTGTTGTCACTTAAAATTGCCCCAACAAGTAGCACTTACTGTATTCAACAGTCCAGTCAATGCTCCGGTTAGGGGAATAGATAGGACCAACTCTTAAACTGGGAGTTTTTCCCACAATTGTAACATGTCTGTCTTCATGAAATGTGTGAAGGAAAAAGAATGGCAAAATCAGCTACACTACCCCAACAAATAGCACTTACTGCATTAAGGAGTCAAGTCTGTGCTTGAGTTAGGGTAAAGTGTGTGACCACTTAGTTGTGGAACAAAATACAGGCTTTGTCAAAATGATTGTCAAGTTTTACTGAATCGTCCAATGCAGAAATTTTCTTAACCAAGACAACCCCAAAGAGAAGCACTTATGAAGAATAGTATCATCAGTGGCTCCATTTGAGGTGATCTGGGCTGGATTCACAAGGGGAAATGGCTTTTGATGCATTCCAATGCAGAACTTATCTTAACCAAGACAACCCCAAAGAGAAGCACTTATGAAGAAGAGAATCACCAGTGGCTCCATTCGAGGTGATCTGAGCTGGATTCACAATGGGAAATGCCTTTTGATGCGTTTAGTTGTTGTTGTCACTTAAAACTGCCCCAACAAGTAGCACTTACTGTATTCAACAGTCCAGTCAATGCTCAGGTTAGGGGAATAGATAGGACCAACTCTCAAACTTGGAATTTATCAGCAATTAATGATGCAACATGTCTGTCTTCATGAAATGTGTGAAGGAAAAAGAATGGCAAAATCAGCAACACTACCCCAACAAATAGCACTTACTGCTTTCAGAAGTCAAGTCTGTGCTTATGTTAGAGTAATATTAGTGACAAAGTAATAATTGACTTAGTTGGAGCTGGGTCACTGGCAATATCCTTTTGGAAAAGAACTCTACCTCAGGTAAGACTTTCCTCATGGTCAAGATGATCCATTGCAGCATCTTCTGTTGTGTCCCAGCAGCAGTGGGATTTCTTCTACAGCTTTGCCCATCTTAAACTAGAATGTAGCCACACCCATCCTGCCCCACCTTCTTTTTGTATGAAGTTTCAACGGTCTTGTTAATGGTTCGTTATGGAAAGGATCACACCTTCTTGAACAGACGACCATCATCTTAAATCTATTCAGGCTTGTAGATGAGAAGGCAATTAGAATCCAATTACTTTTGAGAATGTATCTCATTGCCAAATAGTAGCCAGCAGTTGCAACTACAGAACATATCACATAATACCAACTAGAACTGCATACATACTTCAAACTTGAGGCATTGGTTGTAATTGTATGATTAAAAGAGCAATGAAACCTAAACCCTCTTGTGTTGGAAATCAGTAAAAATGTTGTGTTTATGAATAAAATGAAAAGGCTGTGTTTCTGAATAAAGCTGAAAAGGATCTCTTACTTGCTGAAATTTTCCTTGATTGTACACATAACACAAGACTTCCACTGCCTACTAATCCCAACCAAGACAACCCCAAAGAGAAGCACTTATGAAGAATAGAATCATCAGTGGCTCCATTTGAGGTGATCTGAGCTGGATTCACAAGGGGAAATGGCTTTTGATTCATTTAGTTGTTGTCACTTAAAACTGCCCCAACAAGTAGCACTTACTGTATTCAACAGTCCAGTCAATGCTCCGGTTAGGGGAATAGATAGGACCAACTCTCAAATTTGGAATTTATCAGCAATTAAGGATGCAACATGTCTGTCTTCATGAAATGTGTGAAGGAAAAAGAATGGCAAAATCAGCAACACTACCCCAACAAATAGCACTTACTGCTTTCAGAAATCAAGTCTGTGCTTATGTTAGAGTAATATTAGTGACAAGGAATAATTGACTTGGTTGGAGCTGGGTCACTGGCAATATCCTTTTGGACAAGAACTCTACCTCAGGTAAGACTTTCCTCATGGTCAAGATGATCCATTGCAGCATCTTCTGTGTTGTGTCCCAGCAGCAGTGGGATTTCTTCTACAGCTTTGCCCATCTTAAACTTGAATGTAGCCACACCCATCCTGCCCCACCTTCTTTTTGTATGATGTTTCAATGGTCTTGTTAATGGTTCGTTATGGAAAGGATCACACCTTCTTGAACAGACGACCATCATCTTAAATGTATTCAGGCTTATAGAGAAGGCAATTAGAATCCACTGACTTTTGAGAATGTATCTCATTGCCAAATAGTAGCCTGCAGTTGCAACTACAGAACATATCACATAATACCAACTAGAACTGCATACATACTTCAAACTTGAGGCATTGGTTGTAATTGTATGATTAAAAGAGCAATGAAACCTAAACCCTCTTGTGTTGGAAATCAGTAAAAATGTTGTGTTTCTGAATAATATGAAAAGGCTGTGTTTCTGAATAAAGCTGAAAAGGATCTCTTACTTGCTGAAATTTCCCTTGATTGTACACATAACACAAGACTTCCACTGCCTACTAATCCCAACCAAGACAACCCCAAAGAGAAGCACTTATGAAGAATAGAATCATCAGTGGCTCCATTTGAGGTGATCTGAGCTGGATTCACAAGGGGAAATGGCTGTTGATTCATTTAGTTGTTGTTGTCACTTAAAATTGCCCCAACAAGTAGCACTTACTGTATTCAACAGTCCAGTCAATGCTCCGGTTAGGGGAATAGATAGGACCAACTCTCAAACTTGGAATTTATCAGCAATTAATGATGCAACATGTCTGTCTTCATGAAATGTGTGAAGGAAAAAGAATGGCAAAATCAGCAACACTACCCCAACAAATAGCACTTACTGCTTTCAGAAGTCAAGTCTGTGCTTATGTTAGAGTAATATTAGTGACAAAGTAATAATTGACTAATTTGGAGCTGGGTCACTGGCAATATCCTTTTGGACAAGAACTCTACCTCAGGTAAGACTTTCCTCATGGTCAAGATGATCCATTGCAGCATCTTCTGTGTTGTGTCCCAGCAGCAGTGGGATTTCTTCTACAGCTTTGCCCATCTTAAACTTGAATGTAGCCACACCCATCCTGCCCCACCTTCTTTTTTGATGAAGTTTCAATGGTCTTGTTAATGGTTCGTTATGGAAAGGATCACACCTTCTTGAACAGACGACCATCATCTTAAATGTATTCAGGCTTGTAGATGAGAAGGCAATTAGAATCCAATTACTTTTGAGAATGCATCTCATTGCCAAATAGTAGCCTGCAGTTGCAACTACAGAACATATCACATAATACCAACTAGAACTGCATACATACTTCAAACTTGAGGCATTGGTTGTAATTGTATGATTAAAAGAGCAATGAAACCTAAACCCTCTTGTGTTGGAAATCAGTAAAAATGTTGTGTTTATGAATAAAATGAAAAGGCTGTGTTTCTGAATAAAGCTGAAAAGGATCTCTTACTTGCTGAAATTTTCCTTGATTGTACACATAACACAAGACTTCCACTGCCTACTAATCCCAACCAAGACAACCCCAAAGAGAAGCACTTATGAAGAATAGAATCATCAGTGGCTCCATTTGAAGTGATCTGAGCTGGATTCACAAGGGGAAATGGCTTTTGATTCATTTAGTTGTTGTTGTCACTTAAAACTGCCCCAACAAGTAGCACTTACTGTATTTAACAGTCCAGTCAATGCTCAGGTTAGGGGAATAGGTAGGACCAACTCTTAAACTGGGATTTTTTTCCCACAATTGTAACATGTCTGTCTTCATGAAATGTGTGAAGGAAAAAGAATGGCAAAATCAGCTACACTACCCCAACAAATAGCACTTACTGCATTAAGGAGTCAAGTCTGTGCTTGAGTTAGGGTAAAGTGTGTGATCACTTAGTTGTGTAACAAAATACAGGCTTTGTCAAAATGATTGTCAAGTTTTACTGAATCGTCTAATGCTGAAATTTTCTTAACCAAGACAACCCCAAAGAGAAGCACTTATGAAGAATAGTATCATCAGTGGCTCCATTTGAGGTGATCTGGGCTGGATTCACATGGGGAAATGGCTTTTGATGCATTCCAATGCAGAACTTTTCTTAACCAAGACAACCCCAAAGAGAAGCACTTATGAAGAATAGTATCATCAGTGGCTCCATTTGAGGTGATCTGGGCTGGATTCACAATGGGAAATGGCTTTTGATTCATTTGGTTGTTGTTGTCACTTAAAACTGCCCCAACAAGTAGCACTTACTGTATTCAACAGTCCAGTCAATGCTCAGGTTAGGGGAATAGATAGGACCAACTCTCAAACTTGGAATTTATCAGCAATTAATGATGCAACATGTCTGTCTTCATGAAATGTGTGAAGGAAAAAGAATGGAAAAATCAGCAACACTACCCCAACAAATAGCACTTACTGCTTTCAGAAGTCAAGTCTGTGCTTATGTTAGAGTAATATTAGTGACAAAGTAATAATTGACTTAGTTGGAGCTGGGTCACTGGCAATATCCTTTTGGAAAAGAACTCTACCTCAGGTAAGACTTTCCTCATGATCAAGATGATCCATTGCAGCATCTTCTGTGTTGTGTCCCAGCAGCAGTGGGATTTCTTCTACAGCTTTGCCCATCTTAAACTTGAATGTAGCCACACCCATCCTGCCCCACCTTCTTTTTGTATGATGTTTCAATGGTCTTGTTAATGGTTCGTTATGGAAAGGATCACACCTTCTTGAACAGACGACCATCATCTTAAATGTATTCAGGCTTATAGAGAAGGCAATTAGAATCCACTGACTTTTGAGAATGTATCTCATTGCCAAATAGTAGCCTGCAGTTGCAACTACAGAACATATCACATAATACCAACTAGAACTGCATACATACTTCAAACTTGAGGCATTGGTTGTAATTGTATGATTAAAAGAGCAATGAAACCTAAACCCTCTTGTGTTGGAAATCAGTAAAAATGTTGTGTTTATGAATAAAATGAAAAGGCTGTGTTTCTGAATAAAGCTGAAAAGGATCTCTTACTTGCTGAAATTTTCCTTGATTGTACACATAACACAAGACTTCCACTGCCTACTAATCCCAACCAAGACAACCCCAAAGAGAAGCACTTATGAAGAATAGAATCATCAGTGGCTCCATTTGAGGTGATCTGGGCTGGATTCACAAGGGGAAATGGCTTTTGATGCATTCCAATGCAGAACTTTTCTTAACCAAGACAACCCCAAAGAGAAGCACTTATGAAGAATAGTATCATCAGTGGCTCCATTTAAGGTGATCTGAGCTGGATTTACAATGGGAAATGGCTTTTGATTCATTTAGTTGTTGTTGTCACTTAAAACTGCCCCAACAAGTAGCACTTACTGTATTCAACAGTCCAGTCAATGCTCAGGTTAGGGGAATAGATAGGACCAACTCTTAAACTGGGAGTTTTTTCCACAATTGTAACATGTCTGTCTTCATGAAATGTGTGAAGGAAAAAGAATGGCAAAATCAGCTACACTACCCCAACAAATAGCACTTACTGCATTAAGGAGTCAAGTCTGTGCTTGAGTTAGGGTAAAGTGTGTGACCACTTAGTTGTGGAACAAAATACAGGCTTTGTCAAAATGATTGTCAAGTTTTACTGAATCGTCCAATGCAGAAATTTTCTTAACCAAGACAACCCCAAAGAGAAGCACTTATGAAGAATAGTATCATCAGTGGCTCCATTTGAGGTGATCTGGGCTGGATTCACAAGGGGAAATGGCTTTTGATGCATTCCAATGCAGAACTTATCTTAACCAAGACAACCCCAAAGAGAAGCACTTATGAAGAAGAGAATCACCAGTGGCTCCATTCGAGGTGATCTGAGCTGGATTCACAATGGGAAATGCCTTTTGATGCGTTTAGTTGTTGTTGTCACTTAAAACTGCCCCAACAAGTAGCACTTACTGTATTCAACAGTCCAGTCAATGCTCAGGTTAGGGGAATAGGTAGGACCAACTCTTAAACTGGGATTTTTTTCCACAATTGTAACATGTCTGTCTTCATGAAATGTGTGAAGGAAAAAGAATGGCAAAATCAGCTACACTACCCCAACAAATAGCACTTACTGCATTAAGGAGTCAAGTCTGTGCTTGAGTTAGGGTAAAGTGTGTGATCACTTAGTTGTGTAACAAAATACAGGCTTTGTCAAAATGATTGTCAAGTTTTACTGAATCGTCTAATGCTGAAATTTTCTTAACCAAGACAACCCCAAAGAGAAGCACTTATGAAGAATAGTATCATCAGTGGCTCCATTTGAGGTGATCTGGGCTGGATTCACATGGGGAAATGGCTTTTGATGCATTCCAATGCAGAACTTTTCTTAACCAAGACAACCCCAAAGAGAAGCACTTATGAAGAATAGTATCATCAGTGGCTCCATTTGAGGTGATCTGGGCTGGATTCACATGAGGAAATGGCTTTTGATGCATTCCAATGCAGAACTTTTCTTAACCAAGACAACCCCAAAGAGAAGCACTTATGAAGAATAGTATCATCAGTGGCTCCATTTAAGGTGATCTGAGCTGGATTTACAATGGGAAATGGCTTTTGATTCATTTAGTTGTTGTTGTCACTTAAAACTGCCCCAACAAGTAGCACTTACTGTATTCAACAGTCCAGTCAATGCTCAGGTTAGGGGAATAGATAGGACCAACTCTCAAACTTGGAATTTATCAGCAATTGATGATGCAACATGTCTGTCTTCATGAAATGTGTGAAGGAAAAAGAATGGCAAAATCAGCAACACTACCCCAACAAATAGCACTTACTGCTTTCAGAAGTCAAGTCTGTGCTTATGTTAGAGTAATATTAGTGACAAAGTAATAATTGACTAAGTTGGAGCTGGGTCACTGGCAATATCCTTTTGGACAAGAACTCTACCTCAGGTAAGACTTTCCTCATGGTCAAGATGATCCATTGCAGCATCTTCTGTGTTGTGTCCCAGCAGCAGTGGGATTTCTTCTACAGCTTTGCCCATCTTAAACTAGAATGTAGCCACACCCATCCTGCCCCACCTTCTTTTTGTATGAAGTTTCAATGGTCTTGTTAATGGTTCGTTATGGAAAGGATCACACCTTCTTGAACAGACGACCATCATCTTAAATGTATTCAGGCTTGTAGATGAGAAGGCAATTAGAATCCAATTACTTTTGAGAATGTATCTCATTGCCAAATAGTAGCCTGCAGTTGCAACTACAGAACATATCACATAATACCAACTAGAACTGCATACATACTTCAAACTTGAGGCATTGGTTGTAATTGTATGCTTAAAAGAGCAATGAAACCGAAACCCTCTTGTGTTGGAAATCAGTAAAAATGTTGTGTTTCTGAATAATATGAAAAGGCTGTGTTTCTGAATAAAGCTGAAAAGGATCTCTTACTTGCTGAAATTTCCCTTGATTGTACACATAACACAAGACTTCCACTGCCTACTAATCCCAACCAAGACAACCCCAAAGAGAAGCACTTATGAAGAATAGAATCATCAGTGGCTCCATTTGAGGTGATCTGAACTGGATTCACAAGGGGAAATGGCTTTTGATGCATTTAGTTGTTGTTGTCACTTAAAACTGCCCCAACAAGTAGCACTTACTGTATTCAACAGTCCAGTCAATTCTCAGGTTAGGGGAATAGATAGGACCAACTCTTAAACTGGGAGTTTTTTCCACAATTGTAACATGTCTGTCTTCATGAAATGTGTGAAGGAAAAAGAATGGCAAAATCAGCTACACTACCCCAACAAATAGCACTTACTGCATTAAGGAGTCAAGTCTGTGCTTGAGTTAGGGTAAAGTGTGTGACCACTTAGTTGTGGAACAAAATACAGGCTTTGTCAAAATGATTGTCAAGTTTTACTGAATCGTCCAATGCAGAAATTTTCTTAACCAAGACAACCCCAAAGAGAAGCACTTATGAAGAATAGTATCATCAGTGGCTCCATTTGAGGTGATCTGGGCTGGATTCACAAGGGGAAATGGCTTTTGATGCATTCCAATGCAGAACTTATCTTAACCAAGACAACCCCAAAGAGAAGCACTTATGAAGAAGAGAATCACCAGTGGCTCCATTCGAGGTGATCTGAGCTGGATTCACAATGGGAAATGCCTTTTGATGCGTTTAGTTGTTGTTGTCACTTAAAACTGCCCCAACAAGTAGCACTTACTGTATTCAACAGTCCAGTCAATGCTCATGTGGGAATAGATAGGACCAACTCTTAAACTGGGATTTTTTTCCCACAATTGTAACATGTCTGTCTTCATGAAATGTGTGAAGGAAAAAGAATGGCAAAATCAGCAACACTACCCCAACAAATAGCACTTACTGCTTTCAGAAGTCAAGTCTGTGCTTATGTTAGAGTAATATTAGTGACAAAGTAATAATTGACTAAGTTGGAGCTGGGTCACTGGCAATATCCTTTTGGACAAGAACTCTACCTCAGGTAAGACTTTCCTCATGGTCAAGATGATCCATTGCAGCATCTTCTGTGTTGTGTCCCAGCAGCAGTGGGATTTCTTCTACAGCTTTGCCCATCTTAAACTTGAATGTAGCCACACCCATCCTGCCCCACCTTCTTTTTTGATGAAGTTTCAATGGTCTTGTTAATGGTTCGTTATGGAAAGGATCACACCTTCTTGAACAGACGACCATCATCTTAAATGTATTCAGGCTTGTAGATGAGAAGGCAATTAGAATCCAATTACTTTTGAGAATGTATCTCATTGCCAAATAGTAGCCTGCAGTTGCAACTACAGAACATATCACATAATACCAACTAGAACTGCATACATACTTCAAACTTGAGGCATTGGTTGTAATTGCATGCTTAAAAGAGCAATGAAACCGAAACCCTCTTGTGTTGGAAATCAGTAAAAATGTTGTGTTTCTGAATAATATGAAAAGGCTGTGTTTCTGAATAAAGCTGAAAAGGATCTCTTACTTGCTGAAATTTCCCTTGATTGTACACATAACACAAGACTTCCACTGCCTACTAATCCCAACCAAGACAACCCCAAAGAGAAGCACTTATGAAGAATAGAATCATCAGTGGCTCCATTTGAGGTGATCTGAACTGGATTCACAAGGGGAAATGGCTTTTGATTCATTTAGTTGTTGTTGTCACTTAAAACTGCCCCAACAAGTAGCACTTACTGTATTCAACAGTCCAGTCAATGCTCAGGTTAGGGGAATAGGTAGGACCAACTCTTAAACTGGGATTTTTTTTCCCACAATTGTAACATGTCTGTCTTCATGAAATGTGTGAAGGAAAAAGAATGGCAAAATCAGCTACACTACCCCAACAAATAGCACTTACTGCATTAAGGAGCCAAGTCTGTGCTTGAGTTAGGGTAAAGTGTGTGATCACTTAGTTGTGTAACAAAATACAGGCTTTGTCAAAATGATTGTCAAGTTTTACTGAATCGTCCAATGCAGAAATTTTCTTAACCAAGACAACCCCAAAGAGAAGCACTTATGAAGAATAGTATCAACAGTGGCTCCATTTGAGGTGATCTGGGCTGGATTCACATGAGGAAATGGCTTTTGATGCATTCCAATGCAGAACTTTTCTTAACCAAGACAACCCCAAAGAGAAGCACTTATGAAGAAGAGAATCATCAGTGGCTCCATTTAAGGTGATCTGAGCTGGATTCACAATGGGAAATGGCTTTTGATTCATTTAGTTGTTGTTGTCACTTAAAACTGCCCCAACAAGTAGCACTTACTGTATTCAACAGTCCAGTCAATGCTCCGGTTAGGGGAATAGATAGGACCAACTCTCAAATTTGGAATTTATCAGCAATTAAGGATGCAACATGTCTGTCTTCATGAAATGTGTGAAGGAAAAAGAATGGCAAAATCAGCAACACTACCCCAACAAATAGCACTTACTGCTTTCAGAAATCAAGTCTGTGCTTATGTTAGAGTAATATTAGTGACAAGGAATAATTGACTTGGTTGGAGCTGGGTCACTGGCAATATCCTTTTGGACAAGAACTCTACCTCAGGTAAGACTTTCCTCATGGTCAAGATGATCCATTGCAGCATCTTCTGTGTTGTGTCCCAGCAGCAGTGGGATTTCTTCTACAGCTTTGCCCATCTTAAACTTGAATGTAGCCACACCCATCCTGCCCCACCTTCTTTTTTGATGAAGTTTCAATGGTCTTGTTAATGGTTCGTTATGGAAAGGATCACACCTTCTTGAACAGACGACCATCATCTTAAATGTATTCAGGCTTGTAGATGAGAAGGCAATTAGAATCCAATTACTTTTGAGAATGCATCTCATTGCCAAATAGTAGCCTGCAGTTGCAACTACAGAACATATCACATAATACCAACTAGAACTGCATACATACTTCAAACTTGAGGCATTGGTTGTAATTGTATGCTTAAAAGAGCAATGAAACCTAAACCCTCTTGTGTTGGAAATCAGTAAAAATGTTGTGTTTCTGAATAATATGAAAAGGCTGTGTTTCTGAATAAAGCTGAAAAGGATCTCTTACTTGCTGAAATTTCCCTTGATTGTACACATAACACAAGACTTCCACTGCCTACTAATCCCAACCAAGACAACCCCAAAGAGAAGCACTTATGAAGAATAGAATCATCAGTGGCTCCATTTGAGGTGATCTGGGCTGGATTCACAAGGGGAAATGGCTTTTGATTCATTTAGTTGTTGTTGTCACTTAAAACTGCCCCAACAAGTAGCACTTACTGTATTCAACAGTCCAGTCAATGCTCAGGTTAGGGGAATAGATAGGACCAACTCTCAAACTTGGAATTTATCAGCAATTAATGATGCAACATGTCTGTCTTCATGAAATGTGTGAAGGAAAAAGAATGGCACAATCAGCAACATTACCCCAACAAATAGCACTTACTGCTTTCAGAAGTCAAGTCTGTGCTTATGTTAGAGTAATATTAGCGACAAAGTAATAATTGACTAAATTGGAGCTGGGTCACTGGCAATATCCTTTTGGACAAGAACTCTACCTCAGGTAAGACTTTCCTCATGGTCAAGATGATCCATTGCAGCATCTTCTGTTGTGTCCCAGCAGCAGTGGGATTTCTTCTACAGCTTTGCCCATCTTAAACTAGAATGTAGCCACACCCATCCTGCCCCACCTTCTTTTTGTATGAAGTTTCAATGGTCTTGTTAATGGTTCGTTATGGAAAGGATCACACCTTCTTGAACAGACGACCATCATCTTAAATGTATTCAGGCTTATAGAGAAGGCAATTAGAATCCACTGACTTTTGAGAATGTATCTCATTGCCAAATAGTAGCCTGCAGTTGCAACTACAGAACATATCACATAATACCAACTAGAACTGCATACATACTTCAAACTTGAGGCATTGGTTGTAATTGTATGATTAAAAGAGCAATGAAACCTAAACCCTCTTGTGTTGGAAATCAGTAAAAATGTTGTGTTTCTGAATAATATGAAAAGGCTGTGTTTCTGAATAAAGCTGAAAAGGATCTCTTACTTGCTGAAATTTCCCTTGATTGTACACATAACACAAGACTTCCACTGCCTACTAATCCCAACCAAGACAACCCCAAAGAGAAGCACTTATGAAGAATAGAATCATCAGTGGCTCCATTTGAGGTGATCTGAGCTGGATTCACAAGGGGAAATGGCTGTTGATTCATTTAGTTGTTGTTGTCACTTAAAATTGCCCCAACAAGTAGCACTTACTGTATTCAACAGTCCAGTCAATGCTCCGGTTAGGGGAATAGATAGGACCAACTCTCAAACTTGGAATTTATCAGCAATTAATGATGCAACATGTCTGTCTTCATGAAATGTGTGAAGGAAAAAGAATGGCAAAATCAGCAACACTACCCCAACAAATAGCACTTACTGCTTTCAGAAGTCAAGTCTGTGCTTATGTTAGAGTAATATTAGTGACAAAGTAATAATTGACTAATTTGGAGCTGGGTCACTGGCAATATCCTTTTGGACAAGAACTCTACCTCAGGTAAGACTTTCCTCATGGTCAAGATGATCCATTGCAGCATCTTCTGTGTTGTGTCCCAGCAGCAGTGGGATTTCTTCTACAGCTTTGCCCATCTTAAACTTGAATGTAGCCACACCCATCCTGCCCCACCTTCTTTTTTGATGAAGTTTCAATGGTCTTGTTAATGGTTCGTTATGGAAAGGATCACACCTTCTTGAACAGACGACCATCATCTTAAATGTATTCAGGCTTGTAGATGAGAAGGCAATTAGAATCCAATTACTTTTGAGAATGCATCTCATTGCCAAATAGTAGCCTGCAGTTGCAACTACAGAACATATCACATAATACCAACTAGAACTGCATACATACTTCAAACTTGAGGCATTGGTTGTAATTGTATGATTAAAAGAGCAATGAAACCTAAACCCTCTTGTGTTGGAAATCAGTAAAAATGTTGTGTTTATGAATAAAATGAAAAGGCTGTGTTTCTGAATAAAGCTGAAAAGGATCTCTTACTTGCTGAAATTTTCCTTGATTGTACACATAACACAAGACTTCCACTGCCTACTAATCCCAACCAAGACAACCCCAAAGAGAAGCACTTATGAAGAATAGAATCATCAGTGGCTCCATTTGAAGTGATCTGAGCTGGATTCACAAGGGGAAATGGCTTTTGATTCATTTAGTTGTTGTTGTCACTTAAAACTGCCCCAACAAGTAGCACTTACTGTATTCAACAGTCCAGTCAATGCTCAGGTTAGGGGAATAGGTAGGACCAACTCTTAAACTGGGATTTTTTTCCACAATTGTAACATGTCTGTCTTCATGAAATGTGTGAAGGAAAAAGAATGGCAAAATCAGCTACACTACCCCAACAAATAGCACTTACTGCATTAAGGAGTCAAGTCTGTGCTTGAGTTAGGGTAAAGTGTGTGACCACTTAGTTGTGGAACAAAATACAGGCTTTGTCAAAATGATTGTCAAGTTTTACTGAATCGTCCAATGCAGAAATTTTCTTAACCAAGACAACCCCAAAGAGAAGCACTTATGAAGAATAGTATCATCAGTGGCTCCATTTGAGGTGATCTGGGCTGGATTCACAAGGGGAAATGGCTTTTGATGCATTCCAATGCAGAACTTATCTTAACCAAGACAACCCCAAAGAGAAGCACTTATGAAGAAGAGAATCACCAGTGGCTCCATTCGAGGTGATCTGAGCTGGATTCACAATGGGAAATGCCTTTTGATGCGTTTAGTTGTTGTTGTCACTTAAAACTGCCCCAACAAGTAGCACTTACTGTATTCAACAGTCCAGTCAATGCTCAGGTTAGGGGAATAGGTAGGACCAACTCTTAAACTGGGATTTTTTTCCACAATTGTAACATGTCTGTCTTCATGAAATGTGTGAAGGAAAAAGAATGGCAAAATCAGCTACACTACCCCAACAAATAGCACTTACTGCATTAAGGAGTCAAGTCTGTGCTTGAGTTAGGGTAAAGTGTGTGATCACTTAGTTGTGTAACAAAATACAGGCTTTGTCAAAATGATTGTCAAGTTTTACTGAATCGTCTAATGCTGAAATTTTCTTAACCAAGACAACCCCAAAGAGAAGCACTTATGAAGAATAGTATCATCAGTGGCTCCATTTGAGGTGATCTGGGCTGGATTCACATGGGGAAATGGCTTTTGATGCATTCCAATGCAGAACTTTTCTTAACCAAGACAACCCCAAAGAGAAGCACTTATGAAGAATAGTATCATCAGTGGCTCCATTTGAGGTGATCTGGGCTGGATTCACATGAGGAAATGGCTTTTGATGCATTCCAATGCAGAACTTTTCTTAACCAAGACAACCCCAAAGAGAAGCACTTATGAAGAATAGTATCATCAGTGGCTCCATTTAAGGTGATCTGAGCTGGATTTACAATGGGAAATGGCTTTTGATTCATTTAGTTGTTGTTGTCACTTAAAACTGCCCCAACAAGTAGCACTTACTGTATTCAACAGTCCAGTCAATGCTCAGGTTAGGGGAATAGATAGGACCAACTCTCAAACTTGGAATTTATCAGCAATTGATGATGCAACATGTCTGTCTTCATGAAATGTGTGAAGGAAAAAGAATGGCAAAATCAGCAACACTACCCCAACAAATAGCACTTACTGCTTTCAGAAGTCAAGTCTGTGCTTATGTTAGAGTAATATTAGTGACAAAGTAATAATTGACTAAGTTGGAGCTGGGTCACTGGCAATATCCTTTTGGACAAGAACTCTACCTCAGGTAAGACTTTCCTCATGGTCAAGATGATCCATTGCAGCATCTTCTGTGTTGTGTCCCAGCAGCAGTGGGATTTCTTCTACAGCTTTGCCCATCTTAAACTAGAATGTAGCCACACCCATCCTGCCCCACCTTCTTTTTGTATGAAGTTTCAATGGTCTTGTTAATGGTTCGTTATGGAAAGGATCACACCTTCTTGAACAGACGACCATCATCTTAAATGTATTCAGGCTTGTAGATGAGAAGGCAATTAGAATCCAATTACTTTTGAGAATGTATCTCATTGCCAAATAGTAGCCTGCAGTTGCAACTACAGAACATATCACATAATACCAACTAGAACTGCATACATACTTCAAACTTGAGGCATTGGTTGTAATTGTATGCTTAAAAGAGCAATGAAACCGAAACCCTCTTGTGTTGGAAATCAGTAAAAATGTTGTGTTTCTGAATAATATGAAAAGGCTGTGTTTCTGAATAAAGCTGAAAAGGATCTCTTACTTGCTGAAATTTCCCTTGATTGTACACATAACACAAGACTTCCACTGCCTACTAATCCCAACCAAGACAACCCCAAAGAGAAGCACTTATGAAGAATAGAATCATCAGTGGCTCCATTTGAGGTGATCTGAACTGGATTCACAAGGGGAAATGGCTTTTGATGCATTTAGTTGTTGTTGTCACTTAAAACTGCCCCAACAAGTAGCACTTACTGTATTCAACAGTCCAGTCAATTCTCAGGTTAGGGGAATAGATAGGACCAACTCTTAAACTGGGAGTTTTTTCCACAATTGTAACATGTCTGTCTTCATGAAATGTGTGAAGGAAAAAGAATGGCAAAATCAGCTACACTACCCCAACAAATAGCACTTACTGCATTAAGGAGTCAAGTCTGTGCTTGAGTTAGGGTAAAGTGTGTGACCACTTAGTTGTGGAACAAAATACAGGCTTTGTCAAAATGATTGTCAAGTTTTACTGAATCGTCCAATGCAGAAATTTTCTTAACCAAGACAACCCCAAAGAGAAGCACTTATGAAGAATAGTATCATCAGTGGCTCCATTTGAGGTGATCTGGGCTGGATTCACAAGGGGAAATGGCTTTTGATGCATTCCAATGCAGAACTTATCTTAACCAAGACAACCCCAAAGAGAAGCACTTATGAAGAAGAGAATCACCAGTGGCTCCATTCGAGGTGATCTGAGCTGGATTCACAATGGGAAATGCCTTTTGATGCGTTTAGTTGTTGTTGTCACTTAAAACTGCCCCAACAAGTAGCACTTACTGTATTCAACAGTCCAGTCAATGCTCAGGTTAGGGGAATAGATAGGACCAACTCTCAAACTTGGAATTTATCAGCAATTAATGATGCAACATGTCTGTCTTCATGAAATGTGTGAAGGAAAAAGAATGGCAAAATCAGCAACACTACCCCAACAAATAGCACTTACTGCTTTCAGAAGTCAAGTCTGTGCTTATGTTAGAGTAATATTAGTGACAAAGTAATAATTGACTTAGTTGGAGCTGGGTCACTGGCAATATCCTTTTGGAAAAGAACTCTACCTCAGGTAAGACTTTCCTCATGGTCAAGATGATCCATTGCAGCATCTTCTGTGTTGTGTCCCAGCAGCAGTGGGATTTCTTCTACAGCTTTGCCCATCTTAAACTAGAATGTAGCCACACCCATCCTGCCCCACCTTCTTTTTGTATGAAGTTTCAATGGTCTTGTTAATGGTTCGTTATGGAAAGGATCACACCTTCTTGAATAGACCACCATCATCTTAAATGTATTCAGGCTTGTAGATGAGAAGGCAATTAGAATCCAGTTACTTTTGAGAATGTATCTCATTGCCAAATAGTAGCCAGCAGTTGCAACTACAGAACATATCACATTATACCAACTAGAACTGCATACATACTTCAAACTTGAGGCATTGGTTGTAATTGTATGAATAAAAGAGCAATGAAACCTAAACCCTCTTGTGTTGGAAATCAGTAAAAATGTTGTGTTTCTGAATAATATGAAAAGGCTGTGTTTCTGAATAAAGCTGAAAAGGATCTCTTACTTGCTGAAATTTCCCTTGATTGTACACATAACACAAGACTTCCACTGCCTACTAATCCCAACCAAGACAACCCCAAAGAGAAGCACTTATGAAGAATAGAATCATCAGTGGCTCCATTTGAGGTGATCTGAGCTGGATTCACAAGGGGAAATGGCTTTTGATTCATTTAGTTGTTGTTGTCACTTAAAACTGCCCCAACAAGTAGCACTTACTGTATTCAACAGTCCAGTCAATGCTCAGGTTAGGGGAATAGGTAGGACCAACTCTTAAACTGGGATTTTTTTCCCACAATTGTAACATGTCTGTCTTCATGAAATGTGTGAAGGAAAAAGAATGGCAAAATCAGCTACACTACCCCAACAAATAGCACTTACTGCATTAAGGAGTCAAGTCTGTGCTTGAGTTAGGGTAAAGTGTGTGATCACTTAGTTGTGTAACAAAATACAGGCTTTGTCAAAATGATTGTCAAGTTTTACTGAATCGTCTAATGCTGAAATTTTCTTAACCAAGACAACCCCAAAGAGAAGCACTTATGAAGAATAGTATCATCAGTGGCTCCATTTGAGGTGATCTGGGCTGGATTCACAAGGGGAAATGGCTTTTGATGCATTCCAATGCAGAACTTTTCTTAACCAAGACAACCCCAAAGAGAAGCACTTATGAAGAATAGAATCATCAGTGGCTCCATTTAAGGTGATCTGAGCTGGATTTACAATGGGAAATGGCTTTTGATTCATTTAGTTGTTGTTGTCACTTAAAACTGCCCCAACAAGTAGCACTTACTGTATTCAACAGTCCAGTCAATGCTCATGTGGGAATAGATAGGACCAACTCTTAAACTGGGATTTTTTTCCCACAATTGTAACATGTCTGTCTTCATGAAATGTGTGAAGGAAAAAGAATGGCAAAATCAGCAACACTACCCCAACAAATAGCACTTACTGCTTTCAGAAGTCAAGTCTGTGCTTATGTTAGAGTAATATTAGTGACAAAGTAATAATTGACTAAGTTGGAGCTGGGTCACTGGCAATATCCTTTTGGACAAGAACTCTACCTCAGGTAAGACTTTCCTCATGGTCAAGATGATCCATTGCAGCATCTTCTGTGTTGTGTCCCAGCAGCAGTGGGATTTCTTCTACAGCTTTGCCCATCTTAAACTTGAATGTAGCCACACCCATCCTGCCCCACCTTCTTTTTTGATGAAGTTTCAATGGTCTTGTTAATGGTTCGTTATGGAAAGGATCACACCTTCTTGAACAGACGACCATCATCTTAAATGTATTCAGGCTTGTAGATGAGAAGGCAATTAGAATCCAATTACTTTTGAGAATGTATCTCATTGCCAAATAGTAGCCTGCAGTTGCAACTACAGAACATATCACATAATACCAACTAGAACTGCATACATACTTCAAACTTGAGGCATTGGTTGTAATTGCATGCTTAAAAGAGCAATGAAACCGAAACCCTCTTGTGTTGGAAATCAGTAAAAATGTTGTGTTTCTGAATAATATGAAAAGGCTGTGTTTCTGAATAAAGCTGAAAAGGATCTCTTACTTGCTGAAATTTCCCTTGATTGTACACATAACACAAGACTTCCACTGCCTACTAATCCCAACCAAGACAACCCCAAAGAGAAGCACTTATGAAGAATAGAATCATCAGTGGCTCCATTTGAGGTGATCTGAACTGGATTCACAAGGGGAAATGGCTTTTGATTCATTTAGTTGTTGTTGTCACTTAAAACTGCCCCAACAAGTAGCACTTACTGTATTCAACAGTCCAGTCAATGCTCAGGTTAGGGGAATAGGTAGGACCAACTCTTAAACTGGGATTTTTTTTCCCACAATTGTAACATGTCTGTCTTCATGAAATGTGTGAAGGAAAAAGAATGGCAAAATCAGCTACACTACCCCAACAAATAGCACTTACTGCATTAAGGAGCCAAGTCTGTGCTTGAGTTAGGGTAAAGTGTGTGATCACTTAGTTGTGTAACAAAATACAGGCTTTGTCAAAATGATTGTCAAGTTTTACTGAATCGTCCAATGCAGAAATTTTCTTAACCAAGACAACCCCAAAGAGAAGCACTTATGAAGAATAGTATCAACAGTGGCTCCATTTGAGGTGATCTGGGCTGGATTCACATGAGGAAATGGCTTTTGATGCATTCCAATGCAGAACTTTTCTTAACCAAGACAACCCCAAAGAGAAGCACTTATGAAGAAGAGAATCATCAGTGGCTCCATTTAAGGTGATCTGAGCTGGATTCACAATGGGAAATGGCTTTTGATTCATTTAGTTGTTGTTGTCACTTAAAACTGCCCCAACAAGTAGCACTTACTGTATTCAACAGTCCAGTCAATGCTCCGGTTAGGGGAATAGATAGGACCAACTCTCAAATTTGGAATTTATCAGCAATTAAGGATGCAACATGTCTGTCTTCATGAAATGTGTGAAGGAAAAAGAATGGCAAAATCAGCAACACTACCCCAACAAATAGCACTTACTGCTTTCAGAAATCAAGTCTGTGCTTATGTTAGAGTAATATTAGTGACAAGGAATAATTGACTTGGTTGGAGCTGGGTCACTGGCAATATCCTTTTGGACAAGAACTCTACCTCAGGTAAGACTTTCCTCATGGTCAAGATGATCCATTGCAGCATCTTCTGTGTTGTGTCCCAGCAGCAGTGGGATTTCTTCTACAGCTTTGCCCATCTTAAACTTGAATGTAGCCACACCCATCCTGCCCCACCTTCTTTTTTGATGAAGTTTCAATGGTCTTGTTAATGGTTCGTTATGGAAAGGATCACACCTTCTTGAACAGACGACCATCATCTTAAATGTATTCAGGCTTGTAGATGAGAAGGCAATTAGAATCCAATTACTTTTGAGAATGCATCTCATTGCCAAATAGTAGCCTGCAGTTGCAACTACAGAACATATCACATAATACCAACTAGAACTGCATACATACTTCAAACTTGAGGCATTGGTTGTAATTGTATGCTTAAAAGAGCAATGAAACCTAAACCCTCTTGTGTTGGAAATCAGTAAAAATGTTGTGTTTCTGAATAATATGAAAAGGCTGTGTTTCTGAATAAAGCTGAAAAGGATCTCTTACTTGCTGAAATTTCCCTTGATTGTACACATAACACAAGACTTCCACTGCCTACTAATCCCAACCAAGACAACCCCAAAGAGAAGCACTTATGAAGAATAGAATCATCAGTGGCTCCATTTGAGGTGATCTGGGCTGGATTCACAAGGGGAAATGGCTTTTGATTCATTTAGTTGTTGTTGTCACTTAAAACTGCCCCAACAAGTAGCACTTACTGTATTCAACAGTCCAGTCAATGCTCAGGTTAGGGGAATAGATAGGACCAACTCTCAAACTTGGAATTTATCAGCAATTAATGATGCAACATGTCTGTCTTCATGAAATGTGTGAAGGAAAAAGAATGGCACAATCAGCAACATTACCCCAACAAATAGCACTTACTGCTTTCAGAAGTCAAGTCTGTGCTTATGTTAGAGTAATATTAGCGACAAAGTAATAATTGACTAAATTGGAGCTGGGTCACTGGCAATATCCTTTTGGACAAGAACTCTACCTCAGGTAAGACTTTCCTCATGGTCAAGATGATCCATTGCAGCATCTTCTGTGTTGTGTCCCAGCAGCAGTGGGATTTCTTCTACAGCTTTGCCCATCTTAAACTAGAATGTAGCCACACCCATCCTGCCCCACCTTCTTTTTGTATGAAGTTTCAATGGTCTTGTTAATGGTTCGTTATGGAAAGGATCACACCTTCTTGAACAGACGACCATCATCTTAAATGTATTCAGGCTTATAGAGAAGGCAATTAGAATCCACTGACTTTTGAGAATGTATCTCATTGCCAAATAGTAGCCTGCAGTTGCAACTACAGAACATATCACATAATACCAACTAGAACTGCATACATACTTCAAACTTGAGGCATTGGTTGTAATTGTATGATTAAAAGAGCAATGAAACCTAAACCCTCTTGTGTTGGAAATCAGTAAAAATGTTGTGTTTCTGAATAATATGAAAAGGCTGTGTTTCTGAATAAAGCTGAAAAGGATCTCTTACTTGCTGAAATTTCCCTTGATTGTACACATAACACAAGACTTCCACTGCCTACTAATCCCAACCAAGACAACCCCAAAGAGAAGCACTTATGAAGAATAGAATCATCAGTGGCTCCATTTGAGGTGATCTGAGCTGGATTCACAAGGGGAAATGGCTGTTGATTCATTTAGTTGTTGTTGTCACTTAAAATTGCCCCAACAAGTAGCACTTACTGTATTCAACAGTCCAGTCAATGCTCCGGTTAGGGGAATAGATAGGACCAACTCTCAAACTTGGAATTTATCAGCAATTAATGATGCAACATGTCTGTCTTCATGAAATGTGTGAAGGAAAAAGAATGGCAAAATCAGCAACACTACCCCAACAAATAGCACTTACTGCTTTCAGAAGTCAAGTCTGTGCTTATGTTAGAGTAATATTAGTGACAAAGTAATAATTGACTAATTTGGAGCTGGGTCACTGGCAATATCCTTTTGGACAAGAACTCTACCTCAGGTAAGACTTTCCTCATGGTCAAGATGATCCATTGCAGCATCTTCTGTGTTGTGTCCCAGCAGCAGTGGGATTTCTTCTACAGCTTTGCCCATCTTAAACTTGAATGTAGCCACACCCATCCTGCCCCACCTTCTTTTTTGATGAAGTTTCAATGGTCTTGTTAATGGTTCGTTATGGAAAGGATCACACCTTCTTGAACAGACGACCATCATCTTAAATGTATTCAGGCTTGTAGATGAGAAGGCAATTAGAATCCAATTACTTTTGAGAATGCATCTCATTGCCAAATAGTAGCCTGCAGTTGCAACTACAGAACATATCACATAATACCAACTAGAACTGCATACATACTTCAAACTTGAGGCATTGGTTGTAATTGTATGATTAAAAGAGCAATGAAACCTAAACCCTCTTGTGTTGGAAATCAGTAAAAATGTTGTGTTTATGAATAAAATGAAAAGGCTGTGTTTCTGAATAAAGCTGAAAAGGATCTCTTACTTGCTGAAATTTTCCTTGATTGTACACATAACACAAGACTTCCACTGCCTACTAATCCCAACCAAGACAACCCCAAAGAGAAGCACTTATGAAGAATAGAATCATCAGTGGCTCCATTTGAAGTGATCTGAGCTGGATTCACAAGGGGAAATGGCTTTTGATTCATTTAGTTGTTGTTGTCACTTAAAACTGCCCCAACAAGTAGCACTTACTGTATTCAACAGTCCAGTCAATGCTCAGGTTAGGGGAATAGGTAGGACCAACTCTTAAACTGGGATTTTTTTCCACAATTGTAACATGTCTGTCTTCATGAAATGTGTGAAGGAAAAAGAATGGCAAAATCAGCTACACTACCCCAACAAATAGCACTTACTGCATTAAGGAGTCAAGTCTGTGCTTGAGTTAGGGTAAAGTGTGTGACCACTTAGTTGTGGAACAAAATACAGGCTTTGTCAAAATGATTGTCAAGTTTTACTGAATCGTCCAATGCAGAAATTTTCTTAACCAAGACAACCCCAAAGAGAAGCACTTATGAAGAATAGTATCATCAGTGGCTCCATTTGAGGTGATCTGGGCTGGATTCACAAGGGGAAATGGCTTTTGATGCATTCCAATGCAGAACTTATCTTAACCAAGACAACCCCAAAGAGAAGCACTTATGAAGAAGAGAATCACCAGTGGCTCCATTCGAGGTGATCTGAGCTGGATTCACAATGGGAAATGCCTTTTGATGCGTTTAGTTGTTGTTGTCACTTAAAACTGCCCCAACAAGTAGCACTTACTGTATTCAACAGTCCAGTCAATGCTCAGGTTAGGGGAATAGGTAGGACCAACTCTTAAACTGGGATTTTTTTCCACAATTGTAACATGTCTGTCTTCATGAAATGTGTGAAGGAAAAAGAATGGCAAAATCAGCTACACTACCCCAACAAATAGCACTTACTGCATTAAGGAGCCAAGTCTGTGCTTGAGTTAGGGTAAAGTGTGTGATCACTTAGTTGTGTAACAAAATACAGGCTTTGTCAAAATGATTGTCAAGTTTTACTGAATCGTCTAATGCTGAAATTTTCTTAACCAAGACAACCCCAAAGAGAAGCACTTATGAAGAATAGTATCATCAGTGGCTCCATTTGAGGTGATCTGGGCTGGATTCACATGGGGAAATGGCTTTTGATGCATTCCAATGCAGAACTTTTCTTAACCAAGACAACCCCAAAGAGAAGCACTTATGAAGAATAGTATCATCAGTGGCTCCATTTGAGGTGATCTGGGCTGGATTCACATGAGGAAATGGCTTTTGATGCATTCCAATGCAGAACTTTTCTTAACCAAGACAACCCCAAAGAGAAGCACTTATGAAGAATAGTATCATCAGTGGCTCCATTTAAGGTGATCTGAGCTGGATTTACAATGGGAAATGGCTTTTGATTCATTTAGTTGTTGTTGTCACTTAAAACTGCCCCAACAAGTAGCACTTACTGTATTCAACAGTCCAGTCAATGCTCAGGTTAGGGGAATAGATAGGACCAACTCTCAAACTTGGAATTTATCAGCAATTAATGATGCAACATGTCTGTCTTCATGAAATGTGTGAAGGAAAAAGAATGGCAAAATCAGCAACACTACCCCAACAAATAGCACTTACTGCTTTCAGAAGTCAAGTCTGTGCTTATGTTAGAGTAATATTAGTGACAAAGTAATAATTGACTAAGTTGGAGCTGGGTCACTGGCAATATCCTTTTGGACAAGAACTCTACCTCAGGTAAGACTTTCCTCATGGTCAAGATGATCCATTGCAGCATCTTCTGTGTTGTGTCCCAGCAGCAGTGGG
The DNA here is from genome assembly GCF_024713975.1 of Paralichthys olivaceus. Taxonomy (NCBI): domain Eukaryota; kingdom Metazoa; phylum Chordata; class Actinopteri; order Pleuronectiformes; family Paralichthyidae; genus Paralichthys; species Paralichthys olivaceus. Next base: position 1,956,502 of record NC_091106.1, read on the forward strand.
ATTTCTTCTACAGCTTTGCCCATCTTAAACTAGAATGTAGCCACACCCATCCTGCCCCACCTTCTTTTTGTATGAAGTTTCAATGGTCTTGTTAATGGTTCGTTATGGAAAGGATCACACCTTCTTGAACAGACGACCATCATCTTAAATGTATTCAGGCTTGTAGATGAGAAGGCAATTAGAATCCAATTACTTTTGAGAATGTATCTCATTGCCAAATAGTAGCCTGCAGTTGCAACTACAGAACATATCACATAATACCAACTAGAACTGCATACATACTTCAAACTTGAGGCATTGGTTGTAATTGTATGCTTAAAAGAGCAATGAAACCGAAACCCTCTTGTGTTGGAAATCAGTAAAAATGTTGTGTTTCTGAATAATATGAAAAGGCTGTGTTTCTGAATAAAGCTGAAAAGGATCTCTTACTTGCTGAAATTTCCCTTGATTGTACACATAACACAAGACTTCCACTGCCTACTAATCCCAACCAAGACAACCCCAAAGAGAAGCACTTATGAAGAATAGAATCATCAGTGGCTCCATTTGAGGTGATCTGAACTGGATTCACAAGGGGAAATGGCTTTTGATGCATTTAGTTGTTGTTGTCACTTAAAACTGCCCCAACAAGTAGCACTTACTGTATTCAACAGTCCAGTCAATTCTCAGGTTAGGGGAATAGATAGGACCAACTCTTAAACTGGGAGTTTTTTCCACAATTGTAACATGTCTGTCTTCATGAAATGTGTGAAGGAAAAAGAATGGCAAAATCAGCTACACTACCCCAACAAATAGCACTTACTGCATTAAGGAGTCAAGTCTGTGCTTGAGTTAGGGTAAAGTGTGTGACCACTTAGTTGTGGAACAAAATACAGGCTTTGTCAAAATGATTGTCAAGTTTTACTGAATCGTCCAATGCAGAAATTTTCTTAACCAAGACAACCCCAAAGAGAAGCACTTATGAAGAATAGTATCATCAGTGGCTCCATTTGAGGTGATCTGGGCTGGATTCACAAGGGGAAATGGCTTTTGATGCATTCCAATGCAGAACTTATCTTAACCAAGACAACCCCAAAGAGAAGCACTTATGAAGAAGAGAATCACCAGTGGCTCCATTCGAGGTGATCTGAGCTGGATTCACAATGGGAAATGCCTTTTGATGCGTTTAGTTGTTGTTGTCACTTAAAACTGCCCCAACAAGTAGCACTTACTGTATTCAACAGTCCAGTCAATGCTCAGGTTAGGGGAATAGATAGGACCAACTCTCAAACTTGGAATTTATCAGCAATTAATGATGCAACATGTCTGTCTTCATGAAATGTGTGAAGGAAAAAGAATGGCAAAATCAGCAACACTACCCCAACAAATAGCACTTACTGCTTTCAGAAGTCAAGTCTGTGCTTATGTTAGAGTAATATTAGTGACAAAGTAATAATTGACTTAGTTGGAGCTGGGTCACTGGCAATATCCTTTTGGAAAAGAACTCTACCTCAGGTAAGACTTTCCTCATGGTCAAGATGATCCATTGCAGCATCTTCTGTGTTGTGTCCCAGCAGCAGTGGGATTTCTTCTACAGCTTTGCCCATCTTAAACTAGAATGTAGCCACACCCATCCTGCCCCACCTTCTTTTTGTATGAAGTTTCAATGGTCTTGTTAATGGTTCGTTATGGAAAGGATCACACCTTCTTGAATAGACCACCATCATCTTAAATGTATTCAGGCTTGTAGATGAGAAGGCAATTAGAATCCAGTTACTTTTGAGAATGTATCTCATTGCCAAATAGTAGCCAGCAGTTGCAACTACAGAACATATCACATTATACCAACTAGAACTGCATACATACTTCAAACTTGAGGCATTGGTTGTAATTGTATGAATAAAAGAGCAATGAAACCTAAACCCTCTTGTGTTGGAAATCAGTAAAAATGTTGTGTTTCTGAATAATATGAAAAGGCTGTGTTTCTGAATAAAGCTGAAAAGGATCTCTTACTTGCTGAAATTTCCCTTGATTGTACACATAACACAAGACTTCCACTGCCTACTAATCCCAACCAAGACAACCCCAAAGAGAAGCACTTATGAAGAATAGAATCATCAGTGGCTCCATTTGAGGTGATCTGAGCTGGATTCACAAGGGGAAATGGCTTTTGATTCATTTAGTTGTTGTTGTCACTTAAAACTGCCCCAACAAGTAGCACTTACTGTATTCAACAGTCCAGTCAATGCTCAGGTTAGGGGAATAGGTAGGACCAACTCTTAAACTGGGATTTTTTTCCCACAATTGTAACATGTCTGTCTTCATGAAATGTGTGAAGGAAAAAGAATGGCAAAATCAGCTACACTACCCCAACAAATAGCACTTACTGCATTAAGGAGTCAAGTCTGTGCTTGAGTTAGGGTAAAGTGTGTGATCACTTAGTTGTGTAACAAAATACAGGCTTTGTCAAAATGATTGTCAAGTTTTACTGAATTGTCTAATGCTGAAATTTTCTTAACCAAGACAACCCCAAAGAGAAGCACTTATGAAGAATAGTATCATCAGTGGCTCCATTTGAGGTGATCTGGGCTGGATTCACAAGGGGAAATGGCTTTTGATGCATTCCAATGCAGAACTTTTCTTAACCAAGACAACCCCAAAGAGAAGCACTTATGAAGAATAGAATCATCAGTGGCTCCATTTAAGGTGATCTGAGCTGGATTTACAATGGGAAATGGCTTTTGATTCATTTAGTTGTTGTTGTCACTTAAAACTGCCCCAACAAGTAGCACTTACTGTATTCAACAGTCCAGTCAATGCTCATGTGGGAATAGATAGGACCAACTCTTAAACTGGGATTTTTTTCCCACAATTGTAACATGTCTGTCTTCATGAAATGTGTGAAGGAAAAAGAATGGCAAAATCAGCAACACTACCCCAACAAATAGCACTTACTGCTTTCAGAAGTCAAGTCTGTGCTTATGTTAGAGTAATATTAGTGACAAAGTAATAATTGACTAAGTTGGAGCTGGGTCACTGGCAATATCCTTTTGGACAAGAACTCTACCTCAGGTAAGACTTTCCTCATGGTCAAGATGATCCATTGCAGCATCTTCTGTGTTGTGTCCCAGCAGCAGTGGGATTTCTTCTACAGCTTTGCCCATCTTAAACTTGAATGTAGCCACACCCATCCTGCCCCACCTTCTTTTTTGATGAAGTTTCAATGGTCTTGTTAATGGTTCGTTATGGAAAGGATCACACCTTCTTGAACAGACGACCATCATCTTAAATGTATTCAGGCTTGTAGATGAGAAGGCAATTAGAATCCAATTACTTTTGAGAATGTATCTCATTGCCAAATAGTAGCCTGCAGTTGCAACTACAGAACATATCACATAATACCAACTAGAACTGCATACATACTTCAAACTTGAGGCATTGGTTGTAATTGCATGCTTAAAAGAGCAATGAAACCGAAACCCTCTTGTGTTGGAAATCAGTAAAAATGTTGTGTTTCTGAATAATATGAAAAGGCTGTGTTTCTGAATAAAGCTGAAAAGGATCTCTTACTTGCTGAAATTTCCCTTGATTGTACACATAACACAAGACTTCCACTGCCTACTAATCCCAACCAAGACAACCCCAAAGAGAAGCACTTATGAAGAATAGAATCATCAGTGGCTCCATTTGAGGTGATCTGAACTGGATTCACAAGGGGAAATGGCTTTTGATTCATTTAGTTGTTGTTGTCACTTAAAACTGCCCCAACAAGTAGCACTTACTGTATTCAACAGTCCAGTCAATGCTCAGGTTAGGGGAATAGGTAGGACCAACTCTTAAACTGGGATTTTTTTTCCCACAATTGTAACATGTCTGTCTTCATGAAATGTGTGAAGGAAAAAGAATGGCAAAATCAGCTACACTACCCCAACAAATAGCACTTACTGCATTAAGGAGCCAAGTCTGTGCTTGAGTTAGGGTAAAGTGTGTGATCACTTAGTTGTGTAACAAAATACAGGCTTTGTCAAAATGATTGTCAAGTTTTACTGAATCGTCCAATGCAGAAATTTTCTTAACCAAGACAACCCCAAAGAGAAGCACTTATGAAGAATAGTATCAACAGTGGCTCCATTTGAGGTGATCTGGGCTGGATTCACATGAGGAAATGGCTTTTGATGCATTCCAATGCAGAACTTTTCTTAACCAAGACAACCCCAAAGAGAAGCACTTATGA